>NC_043011.1:15683153-15705653 GCF_006345805.1 Octopus sinensis | reverse complement strand
TAGTATAACGCTCAGGAATAGAAAAAGTCTTTTACGTTTCGTGCCTACGCCCTTCTACAGAAAGGGACTCAGGAAAAAAAGGATATATATATATTATATATATATATATGTATATATATATAAAACAAGGTTATATCTATCTATCTATCTATCTATCTATCTATCTATCTATCTATCTCTCTCTCTCTCTCTCTCTCTATATATATATATATATATATATATATATATATATATTATATATATAGAGAGAGAGAGAGAGAGATGGATAGATAGATAGATAGATAGATAATATATGTATGTATAGATGGATGGATGCATGAATGTATGTTGTATGGATGGATGGGTGGACAGATGTATGCATATATGTATGTATATAATATGTAGATACAAATACAAACAGCGATGTTGAATTTCAAGAAATTGTACAGGTGATGCATTAGAAAGTTCAGTACACTGTCGAAATTCGAGCGACTATAATTAATGATATAAAACATAAACAAAACAAACTATTCTAATTATATTTGAAAATATTCATAAAAATATATCAAATACCGTGATGTATAAAAATATACTAATGAGCAAATCAAACATCAAAGCGGTGCCCATGTCATTCAAAGTCTGTATTATTATGTGATTCTGTAATTGTGTGCGTTTTTACGTTTTCATCTATTCGTATTTATGCAGTTCCAAATATTTAGATTTTATGTGTATATGCCTGTTGTGCGGGCGCGCGTGTGTGTGTGTGAGTATATGTGTGTAAAGGGTGTGAGTATGTTTCTGTGTGTGTGTGTGTGATTAGTTATATCATTATATATCTGCATTATGTCCTATAAATGAAGTAAAACGTGTTTTTTACATGGTTTTCTAATTGATTTCTGTGTGTATTCAATACGAGCCATTTCTTCATCTATCTATATATGCGCAAGCATATTTGCATCAGTGTGCGTATATATATATATGTGTGTGTGTGTGTGTGTGTGTGTTTGTCTGTGTGTTTGCATGTGTGTGTGTTTCTGTGTGTCTGTGGGTGTGGTGTGGATTTCTATGTGTGTATGTTTGTATATGCATTTATATATATATATATATATAGGTATGCATTTTCTTATATGTCTGTTCTTTAGGCTTGTATGCATGTGTATTCCATATACACAGTCAGTTTATTTATATATCACCATCAATTTTTGCAATTCCGCGGTCGTTCTCAAGTGTTGGATTGAAAGATGACTTAGAATATGTAGTTATGTAATTACTATATAATCACATGCCTTTTTTTAGGACTTAATCATTAGCGTAAAGAAAATCGCTCAACACCCCATTTCAGCTCCTCGGAGAGAAGATAAATGTAGAATGAAAGTTATTTTCAGATTTAAAATTTGTGGTTAATGATGCTTGTAACTGAGTAGAATATTCTGAGGTCAGGTGCTGGTGTAAATTCAGATCATGTATTACGTCTGGTATGTCGAGAAATATCTCACTCGTAATGGTGTATGTCAACGAGTGAACAAAATGTTTATACCGCTTACTTTTGACTCCGAGAGAAAATATTCATAAAATATATTTTAAATATTTGAAAGAGTTACTAAATAGTAATACTAAATAAGGCAATAGGTCCACACGTATATAATTAAATTTTTTTTTTTTTATTTAGCTCAGAAGAGTCAAATGTAAAGCCAAGCAGAAGCGTTTGAATCCAAAACATACAGATTTGCATATAAATGAACACAGCCTTTAACCGCCGCAGACCTGATTATAATTCAATAACAGCAACACAACATTAATTCTACGTTGGTTATTATGCAATACGCAGAATCTACTGGATCTTGCAAATTCTATTAGTTTATAAAATACGATAATGTCCTTAGATTTTAAATGAACATGCATTGTTATCATAAATCAAAAGCACATTATTATTCAAGTGAGATAACTGCAATTGAGCAGGTGTTGAAAGATAGAAGCGACTGCAGTGAAGAAGCAACAGGCTTTAGCAGAGTGTGAGTCGTAGAGCTATGGCGTTTAAACAAGTGCGTTTTAAGTTACAATAACTGATTTCTGTTTTCTGCAGAAGTTGCAAGAAAATAGGAAGGTTAGCGAGATATCTATTTACTCGTTTTTGTTCTTACTCTTATTATTACTTTAAAAAATACTTTAGAATATTCTAGTTACAAATAACAAAAAAATTCGCATGAAAGACATAAGAACCTTATGTAAGTGTCTACTCATTCTCTTTTACTCTTTTACTTGTTTCAGCCATGTGAGTGTGGCCATGCTGGAGCACCGCCTTTTAGTCGAGCAAATCGACCTCAGGACTTATTCTTTGTAAGCCTAGTACTTATTCTATCGGTGTCTTTTGCCGAACCGCTAAGTTACGTGGACGTAAACACACCAACATCGCTTGTCAAGCGATGTCGGGGGGACAAACACAGACACACAAACACACACACGCATATATATATATACATATATATATACGACGGGATTCTCTCAGTTTCCGTCTACCAAATCCACTCACAAGGTTTTGGTTGGCCCGAAGCTATAGTAAAAAAAAAATAAAGAAATATATAGTAGAAGATACTCGCCCAAGGTGCCACGCAGTGGGACTGAACTCGAAACCATGTGGATAGTAAGCAAGCTACTTACCACACAACCACTCCTGTTGATATCATACACTATTCGTTACTTATGAAACAGCTATGTATTTGCATGTGCCTGCGTATATGTGTGCGTAAGGCAGAAGAAGGGAGCGCAAAAAAGTAAATGCTTGTGTCGGCAGATTTGAGTTGCATAAATCCTTGCGTATTTAGACTGTTGAGGAAAAACATATATACAGTGTCTGAGTCTCGTTGATATGATCTCGGTGGCTCTTGAAGAGCAAGAGCGCAAATCAATAAACTTTGTTGCAAGTTTCACAACTTCTTTCTTCGTTGGATTCCGTTTATCGTTTTATCTCCTCCTTAATTAATTTTACAAGAACGAATCGTATGTTACAAGATCCATTGACTTCCTTGGTTTCTTGGAATTCACACAGATACTCATCACAAACGCACACGCACACACACATATACACGCCCAGAGAGTCAAAGGGATATGTTCACACAGATGCACATACACACGCATATCTGTAGGTAGGTAGCTATGTACATGCATATGTGTGTGTGAGTGTGTGTGTACAACTATTTCTATGTCTAGAAATATATATGTAATATATATATATTATATATATATATATATATATATATAATATATATATATATATATATATATGGTTAGGGCAGCGGACTGGCGGTTGTCGGATTACGGTTTCGATTCCCAGACCGGGCGTTGTGAGTGTTTATTTAGCGAAAACAGCTAAACCTCCACGAAGCTCCGACAGAGGGTGTGGCGATCCCTGCTGTACTCTTTCGCCACAACTTTCTCTCAATCTTTCTTCTCTTGGCCTGCTCGCTTAGCCAGCGGGGTAGCGTCATTTGAAGTCTAAAACAATGCGAAGCGCATTGTGACCAGCCATGTGTAGCAACATCTGATAGCCTGGCCGTCACGGTGATCGCGGTGATATATATATACGTATATATATGTAATATATATATATTATATATATATATATATATATATATTATATATATATTATATATATATATATAAATTCAGGGTGAATACTTGATAGTTGTAAGCACCTGTATATCCCATTTAGTGGTGTAGGTGATAGAGTATATTAATCAAAATAAGAACATGATTCAGAGGATTTAGCGGTACATATGTTTCGGGCCTTTATTAGACGGTTTTATAACAATGCATAATTGATGTAACTGTGTATCTATGGCCTTCTTCAGCCGCGTACAGTTACTACTTCAAGGACATATATTACATTAGAAGTGTATGTACATATGTGTATGTATATATGTGTGTGTGTGTATGTGTGTGTGTATGCGTGTGTGTGTGTGTGTGCAGAGAAAGATAAATATATAGATAGATGAATTTTAGTATTAAACCCACTGATTGGTTGTGTCATTCGAAGTTTGCTGTATTTGTTTAGATTATCCACACTCAGTCTTCAAATCCCGCTCAAGTGGCGCAGGAGTGGTTGTGTGGTAAGTAGCTTGCTAACCAACCACATGGTTCCGGGTTCAGTCCCACTGTGTGGCATCTTGGGTAAGTGTCTTCTGCTATAGCCCCGGGACGACCAATGCCTTGTGAGTGGATTTGGTAGACGGAAACTGAAAGAAGCCTGTCGTATATATGTATTTTGTGAGATTTTTGCCACCCTGGTTACTATTTATTTATTTTTTCCGTGTTAATTGTTAACAAGGTAAAAATACACTCATCTATTTATATATATATATATATATGTGTGTGTGTGTGTGTGTGTGTGGTGTGTGTGTGTGTGTGTGTGTGTGTGTGTGTGTGTGTGTATGTGTGTTTATGTGTGTGTTTGTCCCCCTAGCATTGCTTGACAATCGATGCTGGTGTGCTTACGTCCTCGTCACTTAGCGGTTCGGCAAAAGAGACTGATAGAATAAGTACTGGGCTTACAAAGAATAAGTCCCGGGGTCGATTTGCTCGACTAAAGGCGGTGCCCCAGCATGGCCGCAGTCAAATGACTGAAACAAGTAAAAGAGTAAAAGAGTAAAAGAGTGTCCTATATCTGTAATATTTTCGCTCTCAATAAATAATGTACTGAACATCCGATGCTATGTTGGCAGTAATTTTAGAGTGTTAGACGGAATGCTTGGCAACAGTGATTCTCTGTTTTTACATCAGAATTTCAAATATCCTGCACGGCCACGAATGAGAAAAAGAAACGTGTTTCTTATATGAGGAGATGAAACTGACAAATACTTCAAGCTTCCTTTGTTCCTCTTGATGGTCGGCTGCAGTATGATATAAAATGCACTCAGACACATGTGTTCTGACACATTCATGGATGTATGGATATCAATTGAAAAACTTATTGATATGTTTGCTTATGAAAAATGTTTGCTTGAACGCGTGTTGTGTGTGTGCGTGTCTGTCTCTCTGTCTGTGTGTGAATGTGTGTGCTCGAACGCACTTCTGAGGAACACAGTCTATCCTGATCTAACTGAAACTAGAGTAGAAGCTGGCGTACCTAGCAACAACGACAGTTTGAAGTGGTAGAAAAGTTAACACTTCTAGATGAAATCAACTGTTTATTTACCTTTCGTATTTTTTTCTGAATTGAACGATACTGATTTATGTCCAATTATGAAGTTATTTTTATTGACAATAAATGCTTTTATAAAATGCGTATTGTGCAATTCACTATTATGCATATTTTTCTAGTAATATAACTCAACTGCGTCCAGCCATAGAACATTTGGCCATTGTGTAGGGTGAACAGTAGTGACGAATGAAAGCAATAGCTTAGAACGATGAGCTTAGGAAAAAGTATCAGGGAAGACATTTACTATGACAGGACGAATTAGTATTTAACGACTCCTGTTATGAATTTTGCATTTTGAAGATATCATCCATTTCGATTTCTCTAATGATGTGTGTTCCATATGTAAATTTCACATGATTTTACAGGAAATGAAAACGGAACATATAAATTAACGGTTCAGGAATATTATATTATTCGACATGAAACATTTCTTGTAGACTATAGAATCGAATAAGGTGATTGTTAGACTGATTGTAAATATGATGTTCCAGACAACGAGAAATATTAAAAGAAAAATTTCAGCTGTTTTGTAAGTATAATCTTCGCTAATCTATAATGAACACAAACTTGACACTCAACCAAATAATTATTGCACCTTCATGCGAAGATATCAATATTAATTGTAATGTTACTAATAGAATGATGTCGAATTAAGGAAACACTGACCATGTAAATTTACATCTTAATCAAATGCACATATGGACAGTTTATTAGGAAGGACGTTTACGTGATGATATCGAAAATAGCAGTGTGATTTTGGTCGATGTTTTTCTAAAGTGGATTTATAGAGAGTATGGAAAAGTTGCTTTGTTTTCATATCATTCCTGAGAATTCGCTGTCGAAATTGGTGCTCTGTCTATAATGTGAATACAGTGTATGTATAAATAAAACTGTGCTGCAGTTATATCT
Organism: Octopus sinensis; assembly: GCF_006345805.1. NCBI lineage: Eukaryota > Metazoa > Mollusca > Cephalopoda > Octopoda > Octopodidae > Octopus > Octopus sinensis. The sequence goes on along the minus strand of NC_043011.1, from coordinate 15,699,568 downwards.
TTACATGGGTATCATAACTTGGATTATGAACGTGTTTGTTTTTGTTTGTTCCTTCTCGAGCCATACCTGGCTCATAAGGGCCGGTTTCCCGGTTTCCTTGGCGTATAGGTTCCCCTTTTGGACGGGACGCCGGTCCGTTGCAAGTGAGCTGCAAGATGCAGGAGGAAAGAGTGAGAGAAAGTTGTGGCGAAAGAGTCAGCAAAAGTTCGCCATTACCTTCTGCCGGAGCTGCGTGGAGTTTAGGTGTTTCGCTCATAAACACACACGTTGCCCGGTCTGAGATTCGAACCCGCGATCTCTCGACCGCGAGTCCGCTGCTCTAACCACTAGGCCATGTACCTCCACGGATTATGAACGTAGAGACAATTAATGCAACCCCCGCATTTCCTTCTGTACGTCAATGACCTCTATCTATCTTGATAGGATATTTTAAGACTGCGTTTGAGCCATGGTCTCGTTTGTCTACTAGTTGTCTACTAGTCGTCTACTGGTTCTCTGCCACTGCTTAGTTATTGACCTTACTTCTCCGTTTTTTACTACAGTTGGTTGTTTGGGCGGGAAAATAATTTTTATATCTAACAGTAGGGTCAAACGAACAAAAACGGGAAGAAAATACAATTATTCGCTGGAAAACACCGTCGATTTTCGTTTTGCAGAAATCATTGATGAAGAGATAAATACTAGCTGGAGCTGTATTGTTCATGTAAATTTTGTTCTTAGATAATCACCTTCTGATTACAACAGGAACAAATATCTCGCAGCTATAAAGAAAACACATTTTTAATTGTCTTTTCTACAGCTCAGTAAATATGAAATGGTTTTTAATGCTATAAGATGGTGAAATATAAGGGTAATTAAGGCAAAATATTACAGCCCATAAAATCGCAATTCACAGCGGAATATCGCAGGAATTATGAAGTCGAATAATTTCTGTAAAACTTTAACAATAAAAGGCATACTTACTGTATATGTAGATGTAACTCCACGTGTATGGAATCATTTTCTTCTGAGACATTGCGTTTCTAGAGTGCTTTGCTCCTGCAAGTCACCAAACGTGTTTGTTCTACACATAAATGTACCTCATGCGTTTTGCATTTTGATGTTTCTACTAAGATACTTTATAGGAATATATGTATGTGTGTGCGTGTGTGTGTGTGCATGTGTGTTTGTGTATGTGTATACAGGCTCATCCCATAAATAATGTAGTTTTTCAATTACATGAGCTAAAAGTCGGATGGGATAGACTACCTGCACCTACTAGCTATAAAAGAAGGTAGCAGTTTACCTTGTGTTTATTCCTAATGCACGTTTTGAAGAGTGCAGTTCGATTTTAACACTTATATTTTCAAAGCTATGATGGAACTGATAAAGGAGCATATTCGGCATATTTTGTTTTAAGAGTTCAATAAAGGCAACAACGCAATGGAAAGTGCGAGAAATATTAATGCAGTATATGGTGATCGGGCAATAACCGTAAGCCAGTGTCAACGTTGGTTCCAGAAATTCCGAGCTAGAAGCTATTGCCTAGAAGACGAGCCTCGTCCTGGAAGATTTGTAGAGCTCGACGAGGGATTCCTGCAAAATCTGGTGGGACAAAATCCCCATCGTAACAGTTTAGGAACTAGCAGAGAAGCTTGGATTTGGTAATTCAACCATTCATTGACAACTTCGTGCCATCGGAAAATTCAGCAAATTGGGCCAATGTGTTCCTCACAAACTTTCCGAGCCACATTGCGCGCATGGAGTGCTCTTCGCTGTCACGTCTCACGCATGAACCATATTATCATTTATTGCGCAGTCTTCAAAATCATTTGGACGGAAAAAAATATGGGTATGCAAACAGTAAGTTACTCTAAAGACTATCACTACTATCTGCTAATGTTGGTATACCGATAACTAGTATGATACAGAACGCATATATATATATATATTATATATATATATATATATATATATACATACATATATATATATGTGTGTGTACATACATAAATATATATATATATATATAATATATATATATATATATGAATGTATGTATGTATGCATGTATGTATGTATCTATGTCAAAGCACGACCTTGAGTCACTCTGTTACTTCTGTTCTAATATTAATAAAAATATACATATACTCATATTTCAAGCTATGTTTTGCCTGTTTGCCCATGGAGTTCATACAAATGCTTATTTTTGATGATTTCTTTTGTCTTTTTCATCAATTTGAATTCAAAATTTTGTTCACCGTGTTTTCTCATGTTTAACTTGTTCTACTGATTCTAAATTAGAGTTCTTATATATTTACGACATACGTATTTAACGTATTTTCTGAGATTTGACTGATGCTGCAAAACAAGTGTATTTGATAATATATAGAATTGCATGGAAATAAATCCTAATCTGTACAAAATATTAAAATATTTTCTTACATTTTCAAAGCTTGAAATGTTAATTTATCATGTTACATATTGAATTAATTGGGAGGCTTCTATATATATATATATTTTTAACCGGCATGAGTGCAACCTCCTACAGCTTGAGAGCCCATATATGCGTGTTTCTCTCTCTCCCTATCTCTCTTTCTCTCTCTCTCTCTCTCTCTCTCCCTCCTTCTATGTATATATACACACACACATTTATATATATATATATATATATATATAATATATATATATATATATATATATATATTATTGATGAATGAATGTAATTAATACGTATGTTACGAGTAGCTGTGTATGTATGTATGTTTGTGTCAATACATGTCACCTATATATATATATATATTATATATATATATATAATATATATATATATATATATAATATATATATATATATATATATATATATATATAGATATATATAATATAGTATATATATATATAAATATAAATATATATATTGGTAAAAACGGTAAGATAACAAAGAAAGAGACCTCAATATTATGTAAATAGAGGAAATTTATCTATAAAATAATATGTTACATTACTCAAAAGTCAAGATAAAACTCTGAGTTTCAGATGCCGAAGATAACGGAAGAGATGGTGTGTGGATTTCCACTTCGGCATCTGAAACTCAGTGTTTTATCTTGACTATTGAGTAACGTAACATATTATTTTATAGATAAATAAATAAATATATATATATATAGTATATATATATATAGGTATATATATATATATAGTATATATATATATAAATATAAATATATATATTGGTAAAAACGGTAAGATAACAAAGAAAGAGACCTCAATATTATGTAAATAGAGGAAATTTATCTATAAAATAATATGTTACATTACTCAAAAGTCAAGATAAAACTCTGAGTTTCAGATGCCGAAGATAACGGAAGAGATGGTGTGTGGATTTCCACTTCGGCATCTGAAACTCAGTGTTTTATCTTGACTATTGAGTAACGTAACATATTATTTTATAGATAAATAAATAAATATATATATATATATGTATATATATATATAGGAAAAAAGCAACAAGAATGGATTAAAATCTCGGTACAATTGTTTCGTACGAGGACATCTTTAATAAGCTACAAAAAATGCAGTAAATATAGATGGCTCGTACTCGTCAGCCGAAAAGACATCAGAGAACTTACAGAATTTGTGCATGTCTATATATATATATATATATATGTATTGACACATACATACAGACATACATACACAGCTACTCGTAACATACGCATTAATTACATTCATTTCATCAATATGTGCTGCGACACTTCCGATATTGCAGAACATTTTGGTGATCTTTTGAAACGCGTGCATGTTCTATACAACAGTGAATACAATATAAGTTTTCTGTATGCTATACAGATATATATGACTTAAAATCATTACTGAGCATTAGCCATAAAGGCACGTTACAAACATTGTGAGCTGAAAGCCGAGAAGTAGGGGTGAGATAAGTAATTTGAAAAAATTGATAGAAAACAGAGTGAAGTAAAAGAATAATGAAAAATGGAAACAACACCAGATAGCGAAACTTAAAGAAAAAGGAGCAGTGGTTAAAAGAATTATGGAAAAAAGTCAAACAACAGATTAATTTTATAAATGCAATAAAACTAGAAGGAATAGTCAAAGTGCACTTTCAACGACAGTAATTAGGTCGAATATCAAATGTCTTTTGAGTTATTAAAGGATTTGTTTCTAAAGATGGAATGCAAATGAATCTATGAGCGCTGTTCAAAATCTAATGCCTAGTAAGAAACAGAATTATATATATATATTTATACAGTTATACACATCCATGAATATACACATGCACACACATACAATCGCAGGTACATAGATATATACGTAACATACACACGCACGTACGTACGCACACACACATACATACGTATTTATATACGTATGTGTGTGTGTGTGTGTGTGTTAAGGGCATTACTATACATAAATGCCTCACGCTAGGAGGAACTCTTAAAATCGAAACTACCATAATAAATAGACACGTTGTACCGAACTCGAGGGAATGCAACTCTCGAAGCGAGCATTTTAAAAACAGGATCCCGAATTATTATGGAAGTTTTGACTTTAAGAGTCCCTCCTAGTGTGAGGTATTTATGTATAGTAATGCCCTTAATATAAATAAATATATTTAAGAGGAATAATTCACGGATTTTTCCCTTATGTGGTTTTTCACGCTAACTACTTGGATTTTATCCTATTTTTCAAATATATATATATATATATATATATATATATATATATGTATACATATTGGTCAATTAATTCCGGATTTATTTGACCAATATGGATCTATATCAACTTCTTCTTAGGGGTGATGGTTAAAGGGGTCAACGCATATATATTCGTACATGTTTGTGTGAGTGTGCATACGTATTAATGTATTCGCGCATGTACATGTATGTGTATATATGCGTATATACGTATATGCGTGTGTCTCTGTGTATGTATATATATATAATATATATATATATATATATATATATATGGACGTACGGATACATATATTTATGCGTGGATATGTATGCGTGAGTACTTACATATATACAATTTTTCTTAACTTTATATCTTATAAAGAAATATTCCATTCTTTAATAATTATGAACTTATTAAATTTAAATTTTCTCTATCATCTCTATTTAATTTGTTCGTTTATTGTTCTAAATTTATTTACCTACTCCTTCTTATCTTTAATCAACCTGCAAACCCCTTGCCTGAATATATAACAATACAAATCATAAACAACATTTAGTCTGCTATAATGAATCTATTAACGCACCCAAGGGTATATTTTTTTCCTTCTGAAGATATTATGCTCAGGTCATATGAATTTAATATTTTCTTGATATTTACTGAGTGTTAATTGAAACAGATGTAAGGGATGATCATTAATTTGTTGTTAATAATAAACAATCATTAACTTACTAATCTCCATATATATTAGTCCTCATGAGACAACACACACACTTTCATAAATACATTGATGCTATTAGATGACAACATACGGAATACAATTTCTATTGTACTATTTTTATCATTTTATTATTTTTATGGTTTGACAGAAGACCTAGAAAGGTTAAAACAGTCACCCAGTATTACCACCATGTGGGTTTGGAATCTTGCTGCTATCAGTTTGTTGTTCATCTTTTAATGATCGATAAATGTGGAGGTACATGGCCTAGTGGTTAGAGCAGTGGACTCGCGGTCGAGGGATCGTGGGTTCGAATCTCAGACCGGGCGATGTGTATGTTTATGAGCAAAACACCTAAGCTTCACGCGGCTCCGGCAGAAGGTAATGGCGAAACTTCTACTGACTCTTTCGCCACAACTTTCTCTCTCACTCTTGCCTCCTGCATCTTGCAGCTCACCTGCGATGGACCGACATCCCGTCCAGGTGGGGGACGTATACGTCAAGGAAACCGGGAAACCGGCCCTTATGAGCCAGGCATGGCTCGAAAAGGATCAGACAAATGATCGATAAATGAGGAACACCAATATATTTAATTGACATTATCGTTCCGCAGAATTTCTAGTTGTTTGCCACAGTTATGAATTAATATTTCAGTTAAATGTTAACCATATATGTGTAAGGAAGCGTTTAGGCGATTATCTTTCCTAGTGCATAACTCATGCTTACATTCTATCAAAGTTGGTGAAATAAATTCTAAAGTAGAATTCAACACCATATTCCATCATAACATTGATGAGTGACGGAAAATGCTATCCTGTATTTACTATGTCACTTTTGCATTTCTCTCTCATTGATTCGTTGATGATCGGAATCCTCAAGTACTTCACACTGTTTTCATTGAGGATGATTTAATTAGACCGCAATCTTGACGGTTAGTGACTCAAAATTTTATGTTCGCTTATATATGTGTGTGTGTTTGTATGTATGTATGTATGTATGTATGTATGTATGTATGTATATATATATATATATATATGTATGTATATATGTATATATATATATGTGTGTATATATATATATAATATATATATATATATATATATTATATATATATATACATATATATATATATACATATATATATATTGAGAGAGAGAGTGAGAGAGAGAGAGAGAGGGAGATAAGAAACAAAAGCACATATGCCCAGATAAGACACGAATTGTATTTAATGTGTGTATAATTTGATTACCCAATAGGATTGCTGGCAAGCAATATTTAATATCTACGAACAACTTATTATTATTATTATTATTATTATTATTATTATTATTATTATTATGAACGTCGCACAGTATACAATATGGTGAGGCTGTTGATTTAATATATTGTGTCTCCCGGGCGTTTGTATTGTTTGTCAAGTCACAACAAGGACCTCAGACAAGCAGTACATTAAGGAATGTTTGAGCAGTTCCAAGCAATGCAGACATTTGCAATACATCTAGATTGTAGGGTAACTCTAAGGTTTTCAGATGTTCTTTTTTTCCAGATTGGGTGGTATTGAACCCAATACTCCGATGTAAATAGGGATCACCTTCATGTTCGACTCCCGTAGATGCCACATCTTAGCGATCTCAATTCTCAGTTCTCCATATTTATCAACTTTTCTCTTTTATTTATGATGATAATCGACTGCTACGTCGATTATTAGGCACTCTCATTTTTAACCTAAACGATATAGTAACCTAAAGATTACTATATCCGGCCTTCAGCGTTCTAACACTTTGTCTGTCTGGGAATCAAAGTCCCAGAGGATGTTTGCCTTCCCCTTTTCGTCCATTACATTTTCCAGTGTGCGTTGGTACCAAGCACCTGTACTCTCATATCCAAACTTACGGCATAGTAGCCAGTGGCTGATTTGGGCTACCTTGTCGTGTCTATGCTTATAATGTTTCTGCACAACACTTTCCCAGTCACTAACAAGGTGAGTCACACTTTCGACCCTCTTCCCACACATTCTACAGCGGTCCAATGCATTTTTGTGGTATATATTGTTTTTCACTGAGTTTGTATTCAATGCCTGGTCCTGGGTGGCGTTCATTAGGCTTTCAGTATTTTTTTTTTTTGGTCGTCCTTCAGGAGCCACATCCATGATGCTTCCTCCTGGTCTTATAATTTGTTGATTTCGTGGTGGAACTGACCATGTAACTCCATACGGAGTATGGTTTCTTCTCTCTCGTTGGCTGTTCTTGTTCGGAATTCATGAGCACACTTTTGTGTTAACTCCTCGAAGACTAGCAGCATATGGTAGCAGGTCTTCTTTGCTGTTTAGCAAATACCATATATTTGTCATGCAGAGATTTCTTGTTCCCACCTATCAGCCAATTGCTTATATGGTTTTTTCCCCTTTGCCTTTGATTTCACCTTCTTTTGCGACAACGGTTGCCGCATTCCCTCCATGCTGTTCAACCTGGTATTATCCATGAACGAAAAAAACTATTTGCTCTCCTTCATGATAGAATGTAGATTCTTATGTCTCTAACGATGTTCAACACGTTTTAGCATCTAGTCTTTTGATGCTTTAAGATATTTATTTGGCCGGTCCAATTTTGGTGCTTTTGTGAGAGATTTCAACATGGATCCAGCCTCGACCTCCTTGACTCTGAAAAAATGAAGACGATCTGCGTCTGCTTTTTGATGGTGCATCTTATTGCAAGGTAGCAGCCTACGGATTTTCAAGTAAATTTTCTTTATTTCGCTGAAATTCCAGTTTAACATATTAAAGCAATAAATAACAACTGGAACTACTAAGGAATTTATGGCTAACACCTTGTTACGTGCATTTAACTCAGATTCCAGGACTGCTCTCCTGTAACATTCCCACCAGATCTTCTTTTTCATGCTTGCATGCTAAATGTCAGAGCCCTCATTTAATCCGACGTATTTGTAAGTTTGTTACTGCTCAAGTTCTGTTATAACTGTGTCATCAAACACGACTGAATTCCCTTTGCCACATTTAGCAAGTCCAAACTCCATCCTAACGACATCCCTGAATACTTTCACTGTATGTAATAGGCCTTGAAGCTCATTTTTGTATTTGCCATAGAGATTTAAATCATCCATATAAAATAGATGCTTTATTTTCTTATTGTCCGTTTTATACCCGTACCCTGTTCTGTTAAATTCACATGTAAGGGGTATTAGGGCTATGTAAAAAAATACAAGTGAAATTGAGTCACCATGGGAAAGGTCACAGCTGATGTTAATATTGACTGAAGTCAGTATTCCATTAGAGTGGCATGATTGGAGATTCGTATTCCACACTGACATGTTAGGCTTCAGGAAGTTTGAAAATACAGGAGACATTTTGAAAATATCCACGTATTCCATGATCCATGAATGCGATATGCTGTTAAAGGTATTTTTAAAAGGAATCCACGCGGAATTGAGATTTTAGCGTTTGTTATTACAGTTCCCAAGGATCATGAGATTGATTAGGAATTGATCGTTGCATACATTTGAGCCTTTTCAGCACCGTTTTTGTTCAGTGGCGAAAATATCGTTCTGTTCCATAAATGAGTATGCTTTCTCCACGTGGATGTATGTTAAAATGTTATAAGTATTAAATGAACAGGTTAAGGGTTCATAGTTTTTGGAAATTTGATTTTAATATTCTTAGGAAGTATGTAATTAATACCACTTGTTCACCAATCAGTAGATTTCTTAGGGTCACTCATAATTTCATCGAACACCTGAACTAACTTTTCATGTGTGCGCAGGAATGAAGCGAGCCAGAAATTTGGCACGTTATCTTTACCAAGGGATTTCCACCTAAGAGCCTTATTGAGTGTCATGCTTATGTCTCCTATTGTAATGTCTTCCTATGCGTGTTCTGCTAAAATTTGGTAGGGATTTTCTATGCACCGAATCTAGTTGGCAGTTTCATTGAATGTCTATTCACTCCAAATATATTATTATTATTATTATTATTATTATTATTATTATTATTATTATTATTATTATTATTATTTATTATTATTATTATTAATATTATTATTATTATTATTAGTATTATTATTATTATTATTATTATTATTATTATTATTATTATCATTATTATTATATTATTATTAATTATTATTATTATTATTATTATTATTATTGAGTGAAACAGCAGTGCATGCCATCAAAGTGACACACGTGGTAAAATATACGAAGCCCAGTATATCCATTATGACTACCCCCGTCTGATAAGGGTAGACTAGGCACATGCATCACAACCATAGTGCGCGACATAGTGATCTCATATCGAGATAAACAGCACATGACCTTGCAGGTGGGGCCCATTTAGAATTTTCTTTGGGTCGATTAGCTCATCCCGTTGAAAAGATCCCTGAATAAGGGTTGTTTAAATGATGTTTAACGAAACACCCATGTTTCCAGAGGTAAATTATTCAAACTCCAAAGAATCCCTCTCAACATATGGCTATCATACTTTCCCACTACTTCTGCTCGTGATCAGAGATGCATATATTGTCAGCCACTGAGGGACATTGTCAATTGGTATGGTCAAACAACTGACAAGCACCATGAGAGTCATTGCCTTTTACTGCAATCAAGGCATATTATTATTATCATTATTATTACTATTATTATTATTATCATTATTATTATTATATTATTATATTATTATTATTATTATTATTATTGAGTGAAACAGCAGTGCATGCCATCAAAGTGACACTGGGGTAAAATATACGAAGCCCAGTATATCCATTATGACTACCCGTCTGATAAGGGTAGACTAGGCACATGCATCACAACCATATGTGCGCGACATAGTGATCTCATATCGAGATAAACAGCACATGACCTTGCAGGTGGGGCCCAGTTAGAATTTTCTTTGGGTCGATTAGCTCATCCCGTTGAAAAGATCCCTGAATAAGGGTTGTTTAAGGATGTTTAACGAAACACCCATGTTTCCAGAGGTAAATTATTCAAACTCCAAAGAATCCCTCTCAACATATGGCTATCATACTTTCCCACTACTTCTGCTCGTGATCAGAGATGCATATATTGTCAGCCACTGAGGGACATTGTCAATTGGTTATGGTCAAACAACTGACAAGCACCATGAGAGTCATTGCCTTTTACTGCATCAAGGCATATTATTATTATCATTATTATTACTATTATTATTATTATCATTATTATTATTATTATTATTATTATTATTATTATTATTATTATTATTATTATTATTATTATTATTATTATTATTATTATCATTATTATTCAGTAGTCTTGTTTTTATCATATGCTTTCACTACACTACTGAACGAAGCTCTGTGTACCTTGGTTATGTGCTGTGGTTTGTTACGATGCCCTTACTATTACTGTATTGAAAATGGTTTACGTAGAATGTGTACGGTACCTAGTATTGCCAGCTTCTGTATGTTATATATACTTGCTATTCCTGGTGTCTTTGTTATGTATTTGTCTGAATATATTTTATCATACCTAATGCGCCTATAATGATAGAAATTGTTTCTGCTTTTAGACTCTGCATTCGAGTTACATCTATTTCCAGATATTTGTATTTTGAAACTTTCTCCATTTCGTATATAGAAGCATTGTCATATGTTGGTATTGACACATCAATTAGAAAGCAATGTTTTTCTTAATGATCTCTGACAACTATATCCGGCCTATTGACCATAATGTCTCTATTTTATGTTTTAGAATATCGCAGTGTATGGTTGCTTTCTCATTTTCTTTGACCTTTTCTGGTGTGTGCCTATACCATCTTTTTCTGTTGATACTCCTACGTGTTGAGACAGTCTCCAGCGTATATTAGAAGGCAGTGACACATACATAAACATCATAATTAATGGATACTTAATAGAATACCAAGTTTATCAACAAGCAGCACGAAACCGTGGCGAGTAGTTCCACAAGATGAACAAGCAATATAAAACAGACTATACTACTACTACTACTACTACTACTACAACTACTACTACCACTACTACTGCTGCTGCTGCTGCTGCTACTACTACTACTACTACTACAACTACTACTACTACTACTACTACTACACAACCCAAGTAGAAATGCCAAAGTTAAATGAATGGAGAAAAGTCGATCAATTGAAAGTGGTCTTAGAAAATGCACAAAATATGTATCCAGACAATAAGCAGATGTGATCTCTAGCTTTGTAAGTCTTCTGCTGTGGTTGATTTATGCGTGTAATACAAGATGTAGCAGAATACATTAAATAGTATTGCTCTGTCAGTGAAAATGTAAACAATGTAGTCAACTAACCCCGGCCTCCCCTACAAGGATAAGACGCATGCTTGTCTGTCTCCTGTAAAAGCTTGTTTCTCCAGCGTTGAGCACCTCACATTCTTATGGCTAAACAGCACTAACTGTTTTGACTATCATATATTTCTTACCAAATTTGAAGCTCCGTAAATCCCAAATTTTATATAATTTGCTTTGCGGGAGAAACTGCTTTGACGAAGACGCATCCATTTGTAATGCTTGCAAGCTCGTAATGCCTTACTGGATTTTACCTAGAGAAACGAGCCCTGAGGAAAGAAATGTTTTCTAAGCTAAGCTGAGCTAAATGTCTTTATACAGTGAGTTAAATTTGGACTATTTAACACAACACAACACGTAATATATAGGGTTGACTGTGGCGTGGAAGCGAGGGAGAGTCACCCCAACTCCGATCAGATCTCGATCTGATCGTCGTGGTCCCAAATCTACTATGTCTGTGAATATAATCCTCCTTAGCCAGGAGTGGGCAGCCAGAGACAATATGATTTATTGTTTCATCTCCCTCTTCACATATTCTGCAATTACTTGTATTTCTTTTCATTATATGTTTTTCGTAATCTCTGGTGGGAAGGCTTTGATCTTATGCTGCAATTAAAAATCCTTCACTCTCTGCTTTGAGTCCTGAGCTTCACAGACATTCTGGAGATTTTGCTTTCTCTATTTCTTTTCTGTTTAATTTCACCCAGTATTTGCCCTGAAGGGACTTTTCTTGCCATCGTTTTATCCTGACCGGTTGCTCTTCCAGTTTTAGTTTGGATTTCAGTTGTTTTACAGCTTTTGTTGCTTCTTCTTTTTCTTCATAGTTGTTTGGTTTTTTATTTGTCAGCTTCCTTAAAAAGTGGCAACAATATCCGGTCCATTGGCCTTAATTTTCCTATCTTTGTGTATTACCATATCTCTTCAGTTGTTATAGGGGTCCAGCATTGGGGGCGCTTTAGCACAGTCGAGGTAAGATTCTCAACTGAAGAAATAGTCAAAACTAAAAAACAAAGCTTCACCAACCCTCAAAATTAAGACATTATGGCTAATTCAGCTCGAGGGGTTGTTAAATAAAGTTAGTGGAGATGTCACCAAATATGGAGATGCCGTAGTATTAATTTTCTTCCGGCTTTATGCTTTGAGTTCGAATTCAGCTGAGGTCGAATTGGCCTTCATCTCTTCAGGGTCAATAAATTAAGTAGTAGTTGAGCACTGGAGTCGACATATTCGGCTACCCACTTCCCTAAAATTTCAGATCTCCTGCCTATAGCAGAAAAATTCTTTTTTACTAAGGCGATATTTCCGAAACTAAGGAATTGTTCTGAATAGTGGTAGAGTTACTTCCAAACATCAGATTGAGTTTCTTTCTTTTCTTTCTTTATTTACAGTTGAAAATCCAGCAGCAACAGCAGGGGCAATAGTGTTGGTAACAGTAGTAGTAGTAGTAGTAGTAGTAGTAGTAGTAGTAGTAGTAGTAGTAGTAGTAGTAGTAGTAGTAGTAGTAGAAGTAGTAGTAGTAGTAGTAGTAGTGGCAGTAGTGTACCACTCTCTGGAAGACGGTTAAATGAAATTTAAATTTGAAAAGAATTACCAACACACCCTCAGTCCGTTCGATACAACTAGTTAAAATGACAACACATCAATAAATGGGCGATAAGTAGAATAAAGAGTACAGTTATGGCATAAATGCCATACTGTATTCTGTTAATTTATTTACCTGTGTTCGTTTTATTTCGTTCTTCGATATTCTTCCGACATGGTGTATTTTGCTTTCATCAGTTCCAGGTCACCTGCAATAGATGTTTATTTTTGCACTATTGTAATGAGTCAATAAGAATTATGAACCGATATAATAAATTTTTTTTAATGAAATCAAAAGTAATCTATGGGAAATTAAAAAATGTTATTTCAATGACCTAACATTTTATGACACAAGACTAACAAGATCATCATCATTGAGAAACTCAAGTTGCTACGGACTGTATGATAAAAAGCTTATAAAAAACTAATTATACGAAAACTTTTCTATTTCAAATTTCTTTTTATAAATTCATATATGAATTTGCTTTGAAGATCTGAGCAGTGAATTCATTCTTAATAATCTTTAGAAACATAATTTTTGAAATTGTCCCAATCGAAGAGATTGAATAAAAATTTACAGAGAATATTGATTTTGAATTTTAGGATAGGCATTTTCGAGGCGTAGACAACTGGATTACATCGGCCCCAGTGCTCCACTGGTAGGTACTTATTTTATCCACCCCCAAAAGATAAAAGGCAAAGTTGACCTCGATGGAATTTAAACTCAGAACGCTCAACGTTTTGCCCGGCATGTTAACGACCATATCAGCTCATCGCCTTAAATAACTAGAATATTCCTTCCCATTCTAGGCATAAGGCCCGAGATTTATTGGAAGGAAGCCCGATCCCTGTACGCAAATGGTTCTTAATTTATCGACACCAATTAATCGATGAAAAGCAAAGTTGACCTCGGCGGAATTTGAATTCAGAACGTAGCGGCAGACGAAATACCTATTTCTTTACTACCCACAAGGAGATAAACACAAAGAGGACAAACAAGGACAGACAAACGGATTAAGTCGATTATATCGACCCCAGTGCGTAACTGGTACTTATTCAACCGCTGCCGAAAGGATGAAAGGCAAAGTTGACCTCGGCGGAATTTGAACTCAGAACGTAGCGGCAAACGAAATACGTATTTCTTTAATACCCACAAGAAGCTAAACACAGAGAGGACAAACAAGGACAGACAAACGGATTAAATCGATTATATCGACCACAGTGCGTAACTGGTACTTAATTTATCGACCCCGAATGGATGAAAGGCAAAGTCGACCTCGGCGGAATTTGAACTCCGAACGTAGCGGCGGCAGAAATACCACAAAGCATTTCGCCCGGCGTGCTAACGTTCCTGCCAGCTCGTCGCCTTAAATAACCAGAATATTGAAACCTATTAGCTATGACATGTTCATGATAAAATGACAATACCTTCAGTAGTTTTATTCTTTTCCTTTTCTTTTTCTTCATACGTACGCTCGGAAAGAGACACCTGAGTAATTTTCATACCTTTCCAAATGACATATGAAGAGATAGAAACCGCATCCCGAATCCTGCTTGCTGGCACCTTGCTTTCCTGTTCAGCATTCTCTAATCAAATGTGAAAAATATATAGAAAATGTAAAGGCTATTTTATTCAATAAAATAAAGTAGGAAAACTTACTAACAGACAAAACCTCAATTGAGATATATTTATTATTGCTTTCTTTATCTTATTTTCGTTTTACCTTTCATAATGTGAAAAATGTCCAAATAAAAACTGAAGAAAAACCACTTATGAGAAATAGACAGAATGTTCGTTTGTTGTGTTTGTATGTTTTACTTTGTTACTTCGGAATTGAAGATACAAGGAATTAGACTGGACATCTGCTACTTAATTAGTAAAGAATAAGTAGGAAAACAAAAAGATGATGGAATGGAAAGTGAGAAGAAGAAAGAGGAGATAAAACGGAAGAGGAAAGATAAAATCATCAGTGAGTTTGAAAAACTGATTATAATTTCAAGTTTAAAAAATATGAAATATATATATATATATATATATATATATATATATATATGTGTGTATATAATATATGTATATACATATATATGTATATAATATATATATGTGTATATAATATATGTATATACATATATATGTATATAAACATATATATACATATGTAAATATATACATATACACACACGCATACATACATACATGCATACATACATATTACATACATACATACATACATACATGCATACATACATACATACATACATACATACATACATATTACATACATATATTCATACGTACATACATTTTTATTAAGGGCCAATTATCTTAATTGCTTGAAGTTGCCAATTATTTTTCATATTGAGTTTTAATTTTCTGCTAGGAAAACGATGTATTTTAAGCTCTAAACTCTAACAGTTCATAGAAATGACTCTGTATTTACTCTTTCGCTTTTTACTCCCCTCCCCATCTTTCCCTCTCTCTTTTCCTCATGCACATACGTAGACACAAGAACACCTACTCACAAAAACAGGCACACTAATATTTATACACGTCTATCTTTCTATAGATCTATCTATCTATCTATCTATCTATCTATCTATCTATCTATCTATCTATCTATCTATCTATCTATCTATCTATCTATTTATCTATCTATCTATCTATCTATCTATCTGCCTGCCTTTCTATCACTCTATCTATCCATCTATTTATCTATCTATCTCTTTCTCTCAGTCTGTCTCTCTCTTTCACAGATACACACTCTCTCTCTCTCTCTCTTTATATATAAATATTTGCATAAGAGAGAAAGACAGACAGACAGATAGACAGACATATAGATAGATAGATAGATAGATAGATAGATAGATAGATAGATAGATAGATAGATAGATAGATAGATATGTTTCTTTATTAGCCACACAGGGCTGCACACAGATAGAACAAATTACAGGTAGAGCTTTTCTTTTGAAGGTATTAAAAAAAAAAAAAAAAAAAAAGAAGGAAGGGGGAGGTTCGATCAAAAGGGATCGTAAAAGGAGAGAAAGAGGACAAAAATAAGGGGGGTAAAAAAAAAAAAAAAAAAGGGGGGGGGAGAGGAAAAAAAAAATGATCAATAGGGATC
>NC_043011.1:15658153-15680653 GCF_006345805.1 Octopus sinensis | reverse complement strand
TGGAAAGAAAAGCCTACGGAAAAGACCACGGTAACCTCGGTCAATGAAGTCACATGTTATATTTCTTTTTTTTTTTTTTTTTTTTTTTGCAAATAAGCAACTCTCTGTATTAATTTTTACGGTTCATAGAATCATAGTCAAGGTGGCTTCGTCATTCATACGTGCCATCCTTGCTACATTCACCCATCTTTTTTTAAAACATTCACTAGACAAAAATTGCCTCTCTACTCTCACTTTTTTCTTCAAGTGATACTTGAAAAAGTTGATGAGAGATTGACCAGAGAGGAAAGTGTTTGTCTCTAATCCTTTCAGACGCGTCCACCAGATACATTCTTTCGCCATAGCCACAAGTATGATAAAAATAGCTCTTCCTTCCCGTTTGAAGGAAGGAGGCGTGACGATTAACGATAGACTCGGCTGATAAACCGACACGTCCCACACGTGACAGCAGTCGTTCGACATAAGCCCACAGGTGGGAAATTGCTGGACACTGCACGATTGCGTGCAGAGCGGTTTCGTCGCTCTGCCCGCATCTCGGGCAGGTCGGCCCCGTGTTTCTCGAGCCATGCCTATAGAGCTTATCCAGAACGGGTAGCGCTTCTCGGTAGCACCGCCAGGCCAGGGATCTCTGGAAGTTGTCCATAGGTCCCGGGCCGAAAGTCGTTTTTGAAACAGGCGGGTTAGGTATTCCTCGTCGACGCCCAGGTTTGCCCCGAGCTCGTCGTCGTACCTCCCCTCCACTAATCCCCTATAGAATGCTTTGGTTGTGTTGAAGTCACTCAAGGTCGACCCGGGACGGCAGAGTTGCTTGAGAGCAACGCGACACTCGCGGTGCCATTCGCCCTTCTTCGGCTCTTTTGATCCACGACTGTAGTTCGGTCATGGAGACGAGTTGCGGGAATGCGTGCCTCACAAACGGCGACCACACCTGTTCACCGTCGTCTACATAGAGCCGGAGATGTCGCAGTCTCAGCGCGTGTCTGCGCATCATCAACCACGGCATGCCCAGCCCTCCTTTTAACGGGTGTTGACAGCAAATGGATCGCCTGACCATCGGGACGCATCCTTTCCACAAGAAGCGGAAGAGGATGCGTTCTAGTTTGGTGATGGTAGGGTCGGGTCAAGGTACGACGGTCAGGCGGTAGTAGATGATGGACGCGATGTACGCGTTCACCACCTCCGCCCGACCTTTTAGGGACAGTTTCCTCTCGGCCCATTGCTGGGCGAGAGTGACCACCCTACTCGTTATCTCGTTCCAGTTCTCCATTTGGAGGTCCGGACCGAACCAGACCCCGAGCAACTCAACCGGGCCGTCTGTCCAGCGTCCCACGACGGAGGTACTGGTGGACGGCATGGGTTTGCTTCTCCAGGTGCCGAGCCGCAAGCCCACTGACTTTTCCCGGTTGATTTTTGCTCCTGTCACCGCTTCGTAGTCTTTCAGTGTCTCGCCGACCCGCTCGATGTGCTCGTGGCTTGACACTATGACGGTGACGTCGTCCGCGTATGCAGACACGCTCGTCCCGCATCCTAGATAGATAGATAGATAGATAGACAGATAGATAGAGAGATAGATAGATAGATAGATAGATAGATAGATAGATAGATAGATAGATAGATAGATAGATAGATATATAGATAGATAGATAGATAGATAGATAGATAGATATATAGATAGATAGATAGATAGATAGATAGATAGATAGATAGATAGATAGATAGATAGACAGATAGATAGATAGATAGATAGATAGATAGATAGATAGATAGATAGATAGATAGATAGATAGATAGATAGATAGATAGATAGATTGATTGATTGATTGATTGACTGACTGATAGATATATAGATATTGTAATGATTTGGCGTTTGGTGTAATTTATACTTCTGAATTTTTTGCAACTTTTTTTGATGAAATTCCGATGGTAATAGCGATAACAAAGAGAATTTAGTGAGACAAAAATTACTTGAAAATTTTAAATTAAAGATCATTAGCATCTTTGACAAATCTTGTAAAGAATGCGAGAGAACTTAGTATTTGAGAAAGGTTTGTGCGTCAAAATCTCCAAATATATTTTGATCATATAAGAACTCTAGAAAAATAATTGTTATGATATTCAAATCGGATTTTAGAACGATTAAAATTACTCGCTGATTAGGAACATTTTGATGAACTGAGTTGTTGGCAATTTAAATAAATTGGTGAAATTCCGATGGTAATAGCGATAACAATAATCTGTCAATTTTATGTATCCTATCAACTTCACGTATGTGTTTTTTATGTAATGCACCGCTTCTGACTGGTAAACCAAGTTATTATATTTACATTCTGTTATATTATACTACATTAAATTGTTACCGTATTATAATACTGCCACAAGTTCCAATCCCTCGTCATAGTTCGTGAGGTGGTGGTAATAGTCTGGGATTGCCGATGTAAGAAACTTTTTCCTGCTCTGGCTATAGAAAGGAAGTTCGCCTTCGGTAATCTGGCAGGGTCACCCAAGACGGGCAGGTTGATGTTGAACCTAGACTGGCAAACAGGGCTCTGTTTACCTTCATGGGGAGCAGCGTAGCAGGTGTAAAACGTTGGCGGAAGAGCTGTCAACCTAGTCAACGGTGAGGTGCACTAGATGGTGAGCGTCCAAAACAGATCAGTAGCAAGGGTCAACCAGTTCAGTCAGAGAAATACTGCGATCATCAATAGACGTGTCTCACACTGATAATTATACTGAGCTGTCAAAAGACTAGTCATAACTATAGATCATTCCAGAAACACATATTTGGATCTCCGGCTTCGACTAGAGACTCTGGTGCAGTGCTCAACTAATCAACAGTTATATGAGAATGTAGCGACCTTCTCATCAACCATCCAAGAGGGGAGATTGAGGTTTACTGGTCACTGCTGGAGAAGTAAGGAAGAATGTGAGTAATGTATTATTGTAGACACCAAATCGTAGTACCACAGCGGCTGGAAGACCACAGAAGACGCATATACATCCGCTTGCGGAAGATGTTGGAAACCAAGAACAAAACAATGCTTTCAGATCTTAGTTCATTTACAGTAAAGACACGTTACAACAACATGTAAAACGCAAACAACAACGACTAAATCAGCAATCATGTCACGACAATCATTGCGCAAATATGTCAACACTCCAACAGGAAATTAATGTTTATATTAAAAGGAAATGAAGTATAAATAGCCTTGAGTATAATATTCAGATGCCTGTCTAAAACATCTAGTCTTTGAAAGGATTTCAACATTCATCAATCAGTCTTACTCATACTAACCCTGATGAACTTCCAGGATATGGAACCCGGACAAAATCATCAAAACGTTATACCATAAACAAAACGATTTAGGGTCGTACAGCATAGAGCACCATTACATTTATACATGACCATTATATATAAGTCATTTCTAGAAGGATTGACTTATATATAATGTCAATTATATATAAGTAAATCTAGAAGGACGTACTTCTGATAAACCAAACCCACATATTTCCCTTTTTTTAACTGAAGAATAACTCATAACTCTAGCATCTATAATAGAAGGTAATCACGACGCTTATACGTCGCTGATTGACCTGCTACTACTAGCAGATAAATTTCTCTTTACTTACATCATAATCACTTTGAAAAAGGAAGTTATATTAGACACTAGAAATAAGAATTAAAATAAGAATTAAACCCTTCTTCAGGGCATTGCATATTTTGCTTTCCATTTCTTGATCGCGGAGTCATGATCCCAAAAATAAACATCTGATATTTTCCCTATTTATTTGATTCCTACATTCTCTTCCTTCCCACTTATTCGCAAAAATATAGACTGAGCCTATTAACGTAGATGATATTACACTCATAACCATACAGCTATTCTCAAGAATGCTAATTCTAAATTAGCATACTTACTACATACAATGTATTCCTTTATTCCTAAAACAACAATGAACGAATACAAGAATTGGAGCGCCATGAAATACATCCACGTACTTCGCATCGTGCATACAGCGCATAGTACTCTGCTTCATGCAGTAACTACGTAACTACGTATGTTAATCGGTTGTAGATGATATGTTCCATATTTTCTAGGTGTAAAGATACACGGAGCTTAATAGTTGCGTCTACTTTATGCAAGTCATTTTGATCTGTTTCAGTTAAATATTGAGCGTTCTTGATAATATTCCTTCTGCATCGATTCTGGCTTTCATCTCTTCAGAACTGTTAATATAAATACAGTCATATAACCATATAATTGATTACTCCTGTTTTGTCCATCCATATTAGTGTCAGTAATGTAAGAATTATTAGAGCTAGCTTAGAAGCTTTTGCAGAACATAGTTACAACAAATTACGCTATAGATCCAAACGTTGCTGAGTTCGACGTTGTATTTCAACCTTCAGAAATCTATGAAATGAATACTAGCTAATCACTGGAGTTGATGTAATCTGCTCAAAATCTCGAATCGATTTGCTCTAAGAGTTCCCAAAATATAGGGTAGTGCCCTAATGCCAGATATCATTTTTATTCTATTCTTCTTTTTTTCTTTCAAAGAAGTGTAATTTTAGATTTCATTGCATGGGTTTTACAACAGTTAGGTTTCAGTTTCATGGCATGATGGACAGACTGACAGGAAAGACAGAATAAATAGAAGGGAAAAGGAAATGCAGCTGTCATTTGTCTGAAACAAACAACTGTCTTAATACAAATATATTTCAACATTTGAGAATAAATAAAAATACAGAATATAAAATACACAACAAAATTTTTTTTCCTATTATTAAATCTTATTTGAGTTACATCCCCATTTGAAATAATTAAGAGAATTTAGAATTTTTTGTTTTTTTGTTTTTATATGTGTGACTTTTCTTCAAACTACGATCAGGATATTATGATGGCAAACATGTAAATCAGCAAGGTGGCGAGCTGGCAGAATCGCTAGCACGTCGATCAAAACGTTTAGCTACATTTCATCCGTCCTTACGTTCTGAGCTCAAATTCCACCGAGTTTGCATTTCATCTTCACCGGGTCCAATAAATCAAGCAACAGTCGAGCACGTGGGTCAAATCAATGATATAAATCAAGCAAATAATCACAAAACAAATCCAGTATTTATAACTTCTGTTTGTTGAATTCCATTTTTGACTTGAGTACTTTTATTAACAAAATATTACTGCATTATTGAGACGGGTGAGCATTTACGATGATATATTAACAAGCAGCATTAGTTGTCCTGTAAGAAAGATCATGTGATTACCTCGACACATTGATATATTTACCGCCACACAATCTTCGTTATCATTCGTACGTCTACGCACATACATATATTATATATATAATAATACAAATATATGTGACGTAAATCATATTCCAAACAAAGAAACCATATTAGTCAACTTTGATGTAGTCAGCCTCTACACCAATACCCCTCATAACATAGGACAAGAAGCAGTAGAGCTCTGGATACACAAACAGCCACAAGGAATCCAATAAGGATTCTCCAAGGAGTTCATACTTGGATGGGTACAGTTAGTACTAGAAAATAGCTACTTCTTTTTTGACAATCAATACTACCTACAAATACGTACATGGGACTGCGATGGGTACCAGGGTAGCACCTACACTTGCCACACTAGTAATGGGTTATTTGGAAGAAAACATCTACTGCTTATCTCAGATTCCTTTTGGCCAAAACTTTCAGTCACACCTGGTGGGAAACTGGAAAGGATACTTGTATGACTGCTTTATATACAGTGAAAACATTATGTATACTCTAAAGCTCTTCGTAGTGAAAATATTTCATAACCCAGAAAATATTTGACCGAAACGTTTCTGAAGATTTTCTAAAATATACCAACGAAAAATAACCGTCTATACTAAGAAAGGTATTTCACTGTTAATATTGACAGTACACCAATATTTTACGTACATAAATTTTACGAAGACTGAAAAACCGACACAAAGCTAAATTTGAGTGTTGTATCAGTTGAATATACCGAAATTATTTGTTCCAATAACTCCGTCTTGAGTCTGTTTTTTCCCCCTCGAAACGTAAAGTAACTAGATATTTAGGGGTTACAATTTATAACTCTGTTAAATATGTCGAAATATACATGCATACTGACACATACATATTCACATTTGTATATTTCTAATATCCGTGAATATTAAGTTAGTTTGCATTATAGTATAGGCTATTATTGTTTTCTAGTCTAGAAATAGCCTTCTTTTGAGCATGCATTGTAACTGAAATTTTTTTAAATATTTAAAAATATATTCATAAAAGTATCTCTTCTGTTAAGGTGAATAATTCATTGATATAAACTGTGACTTAAAACACATTACGTGTGATATAAATATTGCTAGATATTGCATAATTTGAAGTTTATAAGAACCAGAAAACGTAAGTACTATTAAAATAAATTTGTCGACAGGGTATACTAAAAGTTATTTAGCATAAATATTATAGTAAAGGATCAAAGTTAAAACGATTCAATATTTTAGTATTGTATCATCTGAATATACCTGAATACTATTTTTGCTATCTATTTGTTTAAAAGAATGATATATGATTGTATACATTTTTGTTAAATATTCCTTCGTTCATGTCTATGTAACTTGTTTCAACATCGTTGGGTTATATAAAGGCGTCCTCTGAATCATATATTATTTTTGTTTCTACTTTGGTAGAGTTGTCTAGTGAACACGTATTCGGTTAATTGCTTGATCGTTTACCTTCATTTTTTTACGTGTGTTAATATGATTTTTTAGAAATTGTATTTTATCTATTTAGCTTTTGTTCTTGTGCAACTATAGCTACTTTCAATTGAGTGTCTATTAAAACGCCTTCTATATGTATATTCCAGAGTGATATCGCTGAGAAGAAATGTCTTAGAAAATCTCTTGCTATTCAATATTATATATTCAGTGAAAGGTGTGTGATTCATATAATATTCCTGCGCTTCCTCTATATTTGAGTGGGCGGGCGTCGTGGATGGAACTGCGATAGCTATTTTCACTTTGAATCTCCTAGCTAATAAGGAATGCTGTTTTGCCACAAATTCTTATATTCAAGGAGAGATTGAGAAGGAATCTCCTAGCATCGGAAATGAGGTTCTTACATGCAAAGTAGTGTGAAGTGATCCTACGTTAAAATAAGAATTATTTCATTTGGCTTCTTCAAAACTGTGTGGTCTATTCTCAAGAAAATCAAGAGTGTATAGTTTAGAAGATCTATTTACTTAAAACGGAAAGTGATCTTTACGGATTTTAGATGAAGTTCAACCATTATTCCTGTATATGGAAACATCTATGATAATATATTTCTTAGCAATAAGGCAGCGTCGTTAGCACGCCGGCAAATGTATTTAGCGTTGTTTCGACCGTCTTTACGTTCTGAATTTAAATACTATCAAGGTCGACTTTACATTTTGTCCTATCAAGCTTCATAAACCAAATACCGGTTGAACATTGGGTCGATGTAATCGAGTTATCTTCTCCAACAAAATTGTTAGCCTTGCGCCGAAAGTTTGAAACCATTATATTTCTGAGCAAGGAAATTTCGTTTCTATAATCAAACGACAAAATATATGCGAATTGTTATGTATAAGTGAAAGATATGGCGCACTGTGATACATAACTTTAGGTAGTTTTCTATATATATATTTCTTTATTGCCCACAAGGGGCTAAAGATAGAGGGGACAAACAAGGACAGACGGACAGATTAAGTCGATTGCATCGACCCCAGTGCGTAACTGGTACTTAATTTATCGACCCCCCCACCGCGGAAGGATGAAAGGCAAAGTCGACCTCGGCGGAATTTGAACTCAAACGTAACGGCAGACGAAATACGGCTACGCATTCTGCTAACGTTTCTGCCAGCTCGCCGCCTTTGTTTTATATCTATAAGCGACAGCAATTCGCGGAGCAGTCAGTATATTGATGATTGTTCACATTCATTTACAAATAGCTTAACAAAAAAGGCTAACAATTCTACTACTATAAAGATCGCAACGTTCACTAAATCAACCAGTAAGCACGACATAGAATCATCACACTTTGCACATTCAATGATTTCATGTAATATTTTGTCATTAAAACCAGTACGGCAAACCGAAGCAGCGCGCTTTTTTCCAGCCTTTCAAGCATGAGCAGTTGCACACAATGTTTCACTTGGCCAGAAAGTAACATTTGAAACGCCTATTGTAAAATTCCTGAAAGACCACTCTTCAACCGGAATAGCTCAAGTTCTGAATATTGGATCAAACAATGAATATCATCAGATTCCATACAACGATATAACAAGGAGAAAGCAAGGAAGTAATAGGAACGGTTAATAACTGGGAATTCGGTTAAATTGGATATGAGCAGACTGAAGTAGAATTCCACAATAGCATGGAAGGGCTCTCAAATTATTTTATTTGTTAGCTGATGTTTCTCCTGTTTCTATTCAAATGCTCATAATGTCAATGCCTTAAAGAGGTGTTACAGTTAAAGCAAATACCGGTGAAATATGTAACAGTATGTATGCGTTCATACCCACTCACATACACATAAGCTTAGAAACTGATATGTAGAGGCACATGTACATACATAGATACATACATACATACATACATACATACATACATACATATATATATATATATATATATATATATATATGTAGCCCAGTCTACGGAGTGGTTGGTATAGGATGGGCATCCAGCCGCGAAAAGCATGCCAAAACAGACTCAGAAGCATGGCGCAGGATCCCGCCTGGCCAGCTCTTTACAAACCATTCAATGTATGCCAACATGGAAGGAAAATATTAAACGATGATGATGATCATGAGGAGGAGGAGGAGGAGGAGGAGGATGGTGGAGGAGGAGGACAAGGTGGAAGAGGGGAGGAAGATGATGATGATGATGATGAGGATGGTGATGATGAGGATGAGGATGATGATGAATATGATGATGATGATGGTGATGATGGTGATGATGATGGTGATGATGATGATGAGGAGGAGGAGGATATATCGGTGCAAGAAAATATTTAACACACACTCGGTGAAATTTTCATATAGCTGCTTCTACAATATCGAGAGCATTATTACACGAGAACACGAAAAGCCCACTCCTATTTGTAAATGTCGAGACCCACGAACCTGTCTACTCGGCAAGGATGTACGATGAAATTCGTCATATATGAGTTAGAAGTTACTGCAACGCTAGATGATAACACAAACGATAAGAAGAGCTCCATCGGACTATGTGAAGGCCACTTCAAAAATCGCTATGCTAAACACATACCTTCCTTCTGACAAGGGTCAAAATTAATGCTAGTAATGCAAAAACCACAAACTATAAAGTGGAAACTAGTCGAAAGATTTACACCATATATTACCGGATCAAAAGAAGTTAAGTTATGCATAGCTGAAAGAACTCAAATCTTTTTTCAGATCTAAGAACTCTAACACACAGCTGAATTTCCGATCCGAAATTTTCAGAGGTTGTATGAATATGACCAAGCTCTTGTTGACGAATTCGAAAGTACCACTTTCTCCGGATAGAACAGCTGTACTGCAGACTCTAGGCCATTATATTTTCCCCCTTGTCTTTTACGGTGATAGGGGAAATAACTCTAATCCAACCCCACCCCGCCTTTTGTTTTTTTCTGTTTCCGTTAGCGTTTTCAGGTTTTTCAACTTAACACCTTTTATATCTACTACTTTCTTGCACTTTATTGGCTTTTTTCATCCTATCGTCTTATTTTTAGCTTGTTATACAATGAGCGCAGTGCCTGACGATTGCGCTGAGACACGAGATTTGCTAAAAAAAACTGTGTGCTATGCTTTCATCACATAAAACAAATATTAACACATAACAATAGATATAATGTTTATTAAATAACTATATATATAACGGGAAAGTTTACGAAATAAACAAAAGAAGGAGGCAGGTGGAATACAAACAAACAATTGTATTAGTATAGCGCTCAGGAATAGAAATAGAAAAAGTCTATTACGTTTCGAGCCTACGCTCTTCGACAGAAAGATACACAGAAAAAAACAAGTAGAGAAACAAGGAGAGAGAGAAAGAGAGAGAGAGAGACAGACAGAGAGACAGAGAGAAATATCATTATTTCTAATTCTCTCTAAAGGAGACTATGGCAGAGATACTGAGGTGTACAAGCTTTTGAAAGCTGATGTGTACAAACTTCTGAAAGCAGAGGTGTACTGAAAGCTGAGTTTTACAAACGTCTGAAAACTTAGGTATACGAACTTCGACCAAAAACCATTACCGAATTGATGGCTTGTATGCCCCAAACAATTGTAGAAATATCATCGAAAAAGACGGCAATAGTGCATCATGATAGATGAAAGGCAATACTTTTGTGATGTCATCCTTAGAACCAAATGAAACCAACTGTATCCACGGTAACGTCAGCTATATATTTTAATCAATTTTAGCAAATATTTATCTTCGCCATTTTAGCAAATATTTACCTTCGCCTTTTTGTAAACTTAGAAAATGTTGAATGGTTTCGCCGAACACTGTATATAAGGTTGTAAAACATATCATTTTAATCAGTTCTGGCGCGAAGGCGAAAATACTGGAAATATTATAAACTGATTGTTTGTATACCTAAAGGAAACATATTCTAGATGTTTAGATATTCTTAAGATTATTTCATAATTCATACTCATTGTCGATGTTTTTACATGGAGTCTGTTTTTTTTTATGATTTGATTAACGTTTAGTAATGTGTATGAATTGGGTAATATAACTACATTTTTTATATTTGCTCTTTGAGAAATATATATAATAAGAATGTAAATCAGTGAAGACATTCAAATGATATAAATATTAATATTGAAATCCTTATATGAATATATGTTTGATGGATAAATAATTTAATATAACGTATATGCAAGTAGTATCAACTATACATTACCAGTCAGACCTATGTGCAATGGGCCAAACTTTCAATTTGTTATATATAACTGATATGCAGAGAACAGTTACGGAAAAGAATATAAAAGTATTTTAGATGAAGAATTACATTCATGGGATAAATAACAAACAATATGCGCCAAATTGACGAGAAAATGTTTTGGATACATTCACAAATATATACAATTCAATTTATGAAATTATGATCTCGTACTTCTACTTAGAAGTTAAGCAAAACATTCTCTATCGAACATTTGCTGTCCATGTAAATATCTGAGTCTGGTAAATTGTTGATTATTTAATTCATACTTTTCGAAATAGACATTTTACCGTCCAAATGTATTTTGAGTGATAACTCACCATCGAAATATTATGCTGGAGAAGCTGTAAGTACATTTCTAGGAAAATTTAATTAGCATCAACATTCAAAATTCTTGGAATATATTTGGTCAATTGTTTATTAAAATGGATATATCAAATGTGCAAAAGAACGGAAGGCCTTTAAAATTTGAATACACTGCATATCAAACGTTATAAACACAGTAACGACAATACGGAAATTTACATCTCAGAAAAAAAATTATATATGATTACATTACAAATGTTCCAGCTTACCAAAACTTCAAGATTGATGTTATTCTGGCATCATAAATCAAAATATTTCTTAACATATTTTCAGATACATAACAGCTGAAAAGAATAAAGAAAAGTAATATACCTATTGATGTTGTGCAAAAATTAAATTATTTGTTAGGTGTTTTATCGTTACATATACCAAATACACATGCGAGAGAATAACCGATATATTCTAAAATAATTTTGATACTGCATGAAACAGTGTTCTGTTCTTAACGTGTCTTTGCAAAAAATTTATGACTTACGCTGTAAATAAATTCAAATTTGTACTCTTTACTAAGTTGATTGTTTGTAATGATAGTTAAAGCGAAAAAGTAGCTGCTGTGATTTATGAAATTTCCGATTAAATTATATAATCTATAATACATTTTTGAAATATTTATTTTCGTCTATTTTTAGCTCTTGTTAGCTTACTTTTCTGCGAGGTATATATATATATATAATTTGAGAAAAGAAAATAACAATGGAGACATACAAGGAAACCGAACGAAAACAAAGAAGGAAAGTCGTTAGACCGGAACGAAAGGAGAATAGTAAATGCTGGGAGAGAATGCTCGAAATGAGAAGTAGATACACAATCGACAACTGACGAAGGGTCCTTTTTCTGTGTTAACTTGTCCGGTTTTCGATTTTTTCGCGTATTTTACTGGGTTTGTTTTCCTGTAACTATTGTTCCCCTGTTGTATCTATCTCGCGTGTGTATGTTATTTGCACCGTTCGTGTCGTCCTGTACCCATACGACCATCAAGGCATT
The DNA here is from genome assembly GCF_006345805.1 of Octopus sinensis. Taxonomy (NCBI): domain Eukaryota; kingdom Metazoa; phylum Mollusca; class Cephalopoda; order Octopoda; family Octopodidae; genus Octopus; species Octopus sinensis. The sequence goes on along the minus strand of NC_043011.1, from coordinate 15,668,322 downwards.
CCCAGATTTCCCCACCCCCTCTCCACATCAGCCTCCTTATTCTTCACCTACCCTACCAAGAACTCACATATTATATATATATATATATATATATATCTATATATATATATATATATTATAATATATATATATATAATATATATAATATATATAATATATTATATATATATTATATATATATATATATTATATATTATATATATATATATATAATAAATATATATATATATATTATATATTATTATATATATATATTATATACCAGGTGGTGCTATTAAGTTAGACATGGCTGGGCCAATAATGGCCGAAACCTATCAAAGTATCAAAGTATCAAAGTATATAATATATATATATATATATATATATTACATATATATAATATATATAATATATTTATATAAATATATATATATAATATATAATATATATAATATATAATATTATAAATAGATATAATATATATATAATATATATATATATATATAATATATATTATATATATATATATATAATATATATTATATATATATATATATATATATATATATAAAATATATATAATATATATAATATATATATATAATATTATATATAATATATATTATATATATATAATATATATAAAATATATATATATATATAATATTATATATATATAATATATATATATTATATATATGTATATTATATATATGTATATATATATTAATATATATATATTATATATATATATATTATATATATTATATAATATATATATATAATATGTATATATATATGTATAAGGGTGGAAAGGAACACACGAGTTGATTATATGAAAAAACAAGTAAAAAATGAAAATGCTAAGATAATTTATAGTGAATCTTTCAGTACCGGTTTCGGTCATTGAGACCTTTCAACTGTAACGATTAAATAATTAAATTTAGAAAATTAGAAGAGAAGTTTTTAAAGAATAAAGATATTCTATAGTAGTGTTCAAATATAAGTAACATTCTGCCTTTCTCTGACTCCCTTGTTTGCACTTGTGTGTTCGAGGTCGTTGTGAGTTTTTGGTAGGGTAGGTGAAGAATAAGGAGGCTGATGTGGAGAGGGGGTGGGGAAATCTGGGAATGCCTTGATGGTCGTATTTTGAATTGTCAGTAGCTGACAGCAGTCGCAGTTCAATTTCAGTATAACGCCTACGCAAATTCCATAAACAATTCCTGAATTGAACTGCGACTGCTGTCAGCTACTGACCATTCATCGTGTAAGAGCGAAAACCTCTTTACAATTAACAAATTTGGAACACATTTTCTGCAAGTTATTGTGTTATGCTTTAAATCGACATTCAATACTTCATGGTAACACAGAAGGTAAATATTGGAGATTTAGCTCAGGCTTGAAGATGAATTCGCTTTTATAGTAGGTTCTAACTATTGTCGTTTTCCTTGAATATGATTATAGAGAGCCCGCTTTTCGTCGCTTATGATGATTCTAATTCAATGACGAGCAAGGACAACTCATTGATTGATTAAGCTTAGTAGCAATCAGATGAAAACATTATTGCCACATTCAAAAGTGAAGATTCTGAATATAGCATTCAAACTTTTGATTGTGACTACTAATCACACTAATCTATACCCTATAATCTATATCGACGAGCTGGGGTGAAGCACTGTAAAACAAAGATGCACCACGTAGCAGTACGACCCGAGCAAAAGACAACGGCCGGCAAACTGCTGCCTGGGTGTCGTATAAAATGTCTTCGAGCGGCGGAAACCCGAATCACAGTGGGTTTGTCCCACAGCGAACGTTCCCAGTTGCATTTAAGTACCTGCTTATATACAAATACTCACGTTCAAATACATTTCTAATCTGCTCTATGCAAGTGTCATTTCTTGTTGAGTACAGAACACACAAGAACATTCAATCTCCAAATAAATTATGCACGAACATGAACACAGACACAGTCTCTTTATATGTGCATATGTTTGTGTATGTATACTGAGTGTAATCTAGTATTATCTAGTCAGAATTCTAATGGCATTTTGTGTTGACTCTTTTGCGTGTGCTCACACCTGTGTCACTGGTAGAAATACATAAGATCCTAGAGTGATATACTTGTGACCCTGGTATATCAGGTTCATCGTAGTGAACAGAAAGTTCAGTATATGAAGCATAAAATATCTAAGATATACCAGTGTTGCAACAAAGTGGGGACCGGGAGAGTGCTTCCAGCAGGAAACAAATTTAAATAAAAAATTCATCTCTCCGAATGCGGTCGAAAATTGTACTGGTATAATTTATGTTTGATTTTGCTGAAGTTGCTAGAAGCCAGAAACATTTGGCATTGGGTACAAGTGGAGCAGGTTTTGATTCAATGAAAATATACTGATTTCTCTAAGCATGCTAAACAGTGTTTCAGGTATCCGTCCCTATATAAAGATCTATGCTCTTCAGGAAAGGACGTGTTTAAAATGTGTATGATCCAGTTTGGAAGTAATTATACCGGAAACGTTTTGTTTACCGTTGTGATATTTACTTGCGGCGAGCTGGCAGAAACGTTAGCACGCCGGGCGAAATGCGTCGCCGTATTTTGTCTGCCGTTACGTTCTGAGTTCAAATTCCGTCGAGGTCGACTTGGCCTTTCATCCTTTCCGGGTCGATTAAATGCGTCCAGTTACGCACTGGGGTCGATATAATCGACTTAATTCGTTTGTCTATCCTTGTTTGTCTTCTCTGTGTTTAGCCCCTTTTGGGTAGTAAAGAAATATATATTTACTTGCATTAATCGAATACTCTTTTGAAATTGATGGTAGAGTTTATGTAGACCTGATTCTATTGGTGTGGATTAGTAAAATTTTGTTGAGGCTAGTTTCCAATATGGGTTGGCGGCAAATATCGCTGTTTTATCAGTGTGAACTCTGCTCAAATAGTGTTTGCGATTGTAGTGTAGCGAGTAGGGAATTATTTAAGAAAATTACTTTTTGGGGGATTTAGGAAGTTATAGTGTATTCTGACTCTGCGATGCTTGTCAACAGCCATTACGCTCTAGTTGAACATCATGTAAGCAGTGCTGTGGTGAATAAGCAGTTCCTACTTGGTTTTGTTATCGAATTTAATTGAAGTTATATGAGCGCAGATTATAAATATTAGGGCGGTGAACTGGCGCAATCGTTAGCAGACCGGGCGAACTGCTTAGCGGTATTTGGTCTGCCGCTACGTTCTGAGTTCAAATTCCGCCGAGGTCGACTTTGCCTTTCATCCTTTCGGGGTCGATAAATTAAGTACCAGTTATGCACTGGGTCGATGTAATCGACTTAATCCGTTTGTCTGTCCTTGTTTGTCCTCTCTGTGTTTAGCCCCTTGTGGGCAGTAAAGAAATAGGTTATAAATATTCTGTTACATTATTTTATTATTTAATTTTCTTTCTGGAACTATGTTTTTATTTGAACGTGATTCCTCTTGACGTGAGATGTATTTCTTTATTTTATTTAAAATGTCGATACATATAACAGGTATTCCTGTATAATCTAGTATTATAAACGTTTTCATTGTTACTTCCTTCATAAAAAGAATTCTTAATGTGGAGACAAGTTGAAACAGAAAATCAAATCGCCATTTCGTCTTCTTGCAAACAATTAACTGGAATTATATTTTGAAATTTAATAAAAATAGCTAATTAAACAGAAACAGTAATTACAAATTTATTAAAGAGAAAGAAAATGCATAGAAGAATATCTGTATTGATTAATATTCTAGTTTTGGAAAACAAATTCAAATGGTTTTAAATGAAAAGTGTACTTCTCTTCTTCTCTCTCTCTCTCCCTCTCTCTCATACTGATGAGATAGAATAGTGTGAATTAAAATAGACTTGTATTTTCATGGAACTCCAATTTGACATTAGCCTATATACTCCGGCTAAATTAATCAATAATCAGGAATGTGAATTGACCAATAATAGAATGCCGTATCTGATTTCACCTTCAATAAGTACGGTTTCATTTCATCTGTTGTATTTAGGTCAAAATTTCTCGAAATTTGCACATTCTATTTTTCTACACTACTTTGGAATTTAGGGATACAGATTATACTTTTAAACATGAGAATAAAAATCAATATATCTCGCACTGCAGATTCGTCAAGTGTTGTAATGTTACACTGTCGTAACAAGAATTTAAGATATATCTCTAAATTTCCGTATTGGATAAGATTATCTAATGCATATTTGCGGCAGTATGTTTATGTATCTGTGACATAACGATTCACACACTCCACAAACTGATATATATATCATTATTCAGCATCTAGTATCGACCTTTTGTTCCCACGTTCACTGTAGCAGTGCACTACTTATGTAGTCACCTCACTTTTAAAATATTCTCAATTCTGTTGAACCGAACATACTGCTTCGCATTAATCTTCCAATTATGCCAGCTTTCGTCGAACATTCATTGAATCAATTGTTCCAGGGTGGCATGTTTTATTTTCCCGTACCCCCAGTCAGGCGACTTCAACTTTCCAAACGCCCAAACGTCTCATTTTAAATATAAATCGCATGTTTAAAAAATAGATGAATGTTACTGAATGTTAACTGGACATATTCTGAGCTGTAGCTTCTAATTTAATACCACTATTGAGTCGATATTTTTCTCTCCCAATGTCGATTAACTTTGGTATGTCCCAAGGTTCAGTTTTGTCCCCCATTGTTTCATTTATATTCTACATCATTATCCTATGTACCTTCTTGGAGAAAACTATCCAGTCTTACGTTGATGATACGATTCTTTCTTTTTCTCAGCATCTACCCAATCATGCATAGCTCATATGCAATGTATCACTGAACATCAGACCTGCACTGATTCCATAAAGAAAGTCCTCTTATGCATGACCAGATATGGCCCTTTGTAATACATGCATACTCACCCATACACACCTACACAGCTATAACCCGCCAAACACAACTAATACTATAACTAGAGATAATCAAACACTAAATTTTGGGAATCATTATCATCAGCAACCTCTCCTAGCGAAGGTAAACACTTAACACAGCTAGGACCAAACCCCCAAACGCTAGTTCTTCATAGTCAGAAATTATTTTAGTCCTCAACACCTGAAGTGAAGGTCTTACTGAATATTGCACCCATTTATGATACAGTGCTGCCGCTAGAGAAACGTATATCCCAGACAACATCCAGAGAATGATCACTCAATAGATTGGCATCACAAACAGATAAGTTCCAATGCTAGAGTACAAGCATGCTAGCAGTTACCTCTCTTTGCATTTTCTATTGCTTATATAAGGATTCCTGTTCCTGAGATTTGACTGGTCTTGCATCTTCTCAAATTGTCTCATTTCGTCTCATTTTGTTTAGAGTGTTAGAGATACGAATATAAAACAAGCGAGAGATTCAATAGTACAAGCTTCGTCTCGGCTCCAGATTTTCAGTTGTAAAGATAAGTAAGCAAATCGTTCCGGTTATACTGAAAACGCATGGTGCAGTGATTTCAAATACATTTAAAGCTAGGTTGATTGCTTCTGTTCAAGAGGTAAATTAGTCGAAAGTTCTTACAGGCCGAATTTTTCGCAGTTTTAAAGGGACTATATACATATGTTAGAAAATGAGAAATATCTACTCAATAACATAGCCATATATCTAAATGGAGTGTATTAGTAGCATGCATAGTTAAGTGCAAGCTAACATACTTCAGGATGTCGACCATAAATCAATTTTCATTCAAAATGAAATCAAATCAGTAATTAAAAGACATGTTAACAAAATTTGTTATAAAATATAAGCTGAGAGCGCTGAACATAAAATTGATTAACATTTAAATGAAGACATGGGGAGTGTGTGATCTTTTATAGGTATACGATCAACTTCGGAGTTTTAGATTTCCCCAAACGATAGACTACCACGTCCTTTCTAGATCATAAAACAATATTTAGATACCAACACCCATCACTACACACACACGCACACACACACAGACACACACACATCCAAAGAATCATATCCGTGTACATGTAAATTTATTTACTGATTAGGTAATTCAAAATAATGGGTTTGGAAAACTTCCCAAAAGTTCTTTCTACAGAATAAAATATAATAAAGTGCTTGATTATAAATTGAGCGTAGTGAGCTAAAACAACCTGTAATGAATGGAAATTAATTTATACCATAATCGGTTGACAATAGATGTTGACACTATGCAATTTTGAAAGAGGAAGAAATATTAACCAGATATTATATATATATATATATATATATATATATATATATATATATATATATATATGTGTGTGTGGTGTGTGTGTGTGTGTGTGTGTGTGACCGCATGTGTACCGTTGGTGATTTTTTTCCTCTGTCTTCCCTTCCTTGGATCTTTCCTTTTCCAATATTTCTGACGAAGAGCTCCGCTCGAAACGTTGAATCCTCCTTCTTTCTTTCTTTCCTTTCCTGAGCGTCCAGTAATACTATACTTGTTCCAGGTCCTCACGTTGTTGTGTTTTCTCTTTGTGTTTTCATGTTTGGATTAACTATATATATAATATATATATATATATTGAGAGAGAGTGACAGGCAGGCAGAAAGATAGACAGATTCATTAACCACGTCAAAATAATTACATCATCAGGTGCTTTATCCATGTCGTCACACTTTGGGAGAAATGCACACTCATACATGTTCACACAAAATTAAAATGTACGCGAAAATGAACCTATATGCGACATTATTGTATCAGAGCAAATTCTGCTCATCATTTTACCGAAGTCTCACTTCTTCATGCCAGACATAATATCTGTTCCACAATATTTCCATTTCTGTAGTAATCCTATCCGATTTAGATACGTTGTTTATTCATCGTATTACTTCAAAAACATTTCTTCAAAATTTTCATATTCTTCTCAGAAGGTTTCTTATCAATATTAGAAAGTTTGATATCTTCAGTGCTAATACAACTTTCCGTTTGTCTTGATATCAAAGAAATTGTGTTATCATATGCAGTCTAATACATTGTCATGTGAAATAATTTATATTTCAGTTATCTACTAAATTTAGTTTACTCTTAATATGTTCCTAATTTACAAATATATGTTAAGCTCCATTTGTGTATTTTCAAGCTTAAAAGATTTGCATATCGTTGGTGTACTTATACCGCCAAGATATGTGTAAACTGACTCACAAACTACGCACGAATTTTTATATATGTAAACGTATATAAAGATATGTGAGTGTGTATGCGTGCGTGTCTGTATTTTTGCGTCTGTTTTCCCCCACCATCGCTTGACAAGCGATATTGAAGTGTTTACGTCCCCATAACTTAGTATATGTGTGTATATATATATATATATATATATATATATATATATTATATATATATATATATATATGGGTGTGTGTGTGTATATATATATATATATTATATAATATATATATATATATATATACACATGATAGATCGTTAGCCACAACACACAATTTTCCTCTCCTTATTTCTCTCCTTGTTTTCTGTGTCCCTTTCTGTAGAAGAGCGTAAGCTCGAAATGTATAAAGACGTCTTTTATTCCTGAGCGTTATACTAATACATCTGTTTGTTTTGTACAACACCTGTCTTCGTCTTTTTGTTTCGTAAACTCTCCCTATATATATATATAAATATATATATATAATATATATATATATATATATATATATATATATATATATTATATATATATATATATATATATATATATATATATATATATATATATATATATATAACGGTAAATGCGCGTATATATGCACATACACACGCACACACACATATGTGTGGTCTACTGTTCCTTTACCGGTGGATTCAGTAGAAAAGTACTACATCCAGTAAGTGATGAGTATCATCTAACGTATACACAATAAGAACTACAACGGTATTTCAATACATTTCTATAATATGCATTGGGTCTCCAAGCAGTCTTTCTGGCCCACTGCACACGATCAATTTTATGTAAAATTCTGCACGCTTGTATATGAGGAAACACGAGAAAATTTGGAAAGTTTTATCTAAAAAGTAGAATTAGAACACAAAGGGTGAATATAAACGGAAAAAAAGAATGGAAAGATTAGAAAGAAAACCAAGCGCTGTCTCCCCGTTATTAATCGAAAGCATAATTAATTTAGCTGCTGTAGGATAATCGAACGGCTGAATCTGGAAAGGTTTGTAACCTCCAGTTTCACAAAAGAACATTATCCATGTGCTTGAATTTGCTGAGAATCTCGGATTTGAAACAAAGTAGCATGATGGAGTTCTTGGATCTAAAATTAATGCATGATCTTTTAGTTATGCATAGCATGTGTTTCTTTGATTTATTTACATAGCAGTAGAGCAATGAAATTTGGCACAGTTGTTAGTCTTTTTCTACATAGGAATCACCCAGAGTTACGCATTTCTCCCATCGTTTGATGCAGCTCTGGAGACCGTTTTTGTAGAAGACCCCAGCTTGGTCCTCCAACCACGACGTGACTTTAGAAATCAAGGCTGCATCATCTGGGAAACGCTTTCCTTTCAAAAACAACTTCATGGCTGGGAAGAGGTGAAAATCAGAGGGTGCAAGGTCAGGAGAGTAGAGGGATGGGGGAGGAGTTCATAGCCGCATGCCTGTGCTTCTGATCTGGTGAAACGCGAGTTGTGGACCGGAGCGTTGTCCTGCAGGAGGAGGATGCCTTTGTTGATCTTGCCTCGCCTCTTGATTTCGATAGCTTCTCTTAATTTCCTCAAACGTGAAGCATAATAGGCTCCTGTAATTGTGGTACCCTTTGCCAGGAAATCTGTCTTCACTACTCCGTCCTGGTCCCAGAAGACTGTGAGCATGACCTTACCAGCGGAGGGCTGCACTCTTGCCTTCTTTGGAGGAGGTGAGTCAACGTGCTTCCACTGCATTGACTGGGCTTTGGTCTCTGGATCATAGTGATGGACCCAGGTTCCATCCTGTGTAATCAGACTTTTGAAAAATTTTGACTCATCTTCTTGGCACATCTCCAAATTCATCTTCGAGCACTCGACGCGTTCTTGCTTCTGGAAAGGTGTGAGCAACATGGGAATCCATTTGGCAGACACCTTTTGCATGTGCAGATGGTCATGAATCATAGTTTCCACACACCCGGTATTAACCTTGACCTCATGGGCTATTTGGCGAATAGTTATGCGTCGATCTTCCAAAATGGCAGCCTCAACTTCACGGACAGATGCCTCATCAATGGCAGAAGGGGGTGACCAGATCTGAGAGCTGTTTCCACAGAGTTCCGACCATGTTTGAATTCACTACGCCAGGGTTCTACAATGTCCTATGATGGGGCATCATCACCATAAGTTACTTTCATTTCATCAAAAGTCTTCCGTGGTGTGCGTCCTTTCAAATACAAAAACCGGATCACTGCTCGCCACTCAACAGGCTCCATTTCACACTTGACTCAGTTCAAACACCTGTAAATCAGAAACCACAATAATTTCAGAGCTCTAATTTGCCACCTAATTTATAGAGATATCAATAATTGCACATGCAAAATCAAACAACTACAAGTGGGTCAGAGGCATTACGTATTGAACGTCCCTCGTATGGTTCTCTATTCTCCACTTGATTGTATATGGGACTGGCCAACGTGTTTCACTGATGTTGGTATAAAAAGAGACAGGGAGAATAGATTGAAAATGAAAGTGAACAAAATATAATTGCAGAAATTATAAAATACTTTTTTTATAGCCTTGTTTAGCGACTGGTTTAAATTAGTCGATCTAATTTAAATATAACGTCAGTAAATTTGTCTATTTCTAACAACTGATCATCAGACACCTAAAGGAACTTATATGGATCATTGCTTTGGAGTAGAAACCGCCTCAAATAAATAACCACATTGAACTCTTAGTAACCACATTATATATATTATATAACGTCCATGTATCAAACAAATTTTGTCTACGTTAGTTTGCTTGAAGATATAGATAAAGGACCAATGAAATGTTAATCACGCATAATTAATCCCTTTATTTCAGAAAGCCCTGCCTTACTGTTTGGCTACGCTAACTTCATCTGCAACTTGATGAAGACGACGTCCAGGAAACTGACTGCACATACGTCCATATCCCACAGCTTGATTACTAACAGTAAGCAGTAAATTGATTTAAGAGCTTGAAGGAGAGCAATT
>NC_043011.1:15648153-15653153 GCF_006345805.1 Octopus sinensis | reverse complement strand
AGAATCCACCTGTACAAGATGATCCGCGTTCATGAGCTCACGCATGTTTATAAGGCCATGAGACTAGAGAGAAGTCGTCTTATTCTGCGTCAGATTGCTGAAGGCATGCATCCCAATCTGGGGTTCGCTGTTGACAAGAAATTTCACATCGAACAGACAGCAAACCAGCAGAATGACCGACTTTGTATCTGGCTCCATCGAGAGTAGACACGTAAATTGACGTCACAATTCACAATCACTTATGGTTTGGTAGGATGTGAGAGCTACTGAAATGTCTCCCCTCGCTTTTGCCCCCTCGGATGCTAAAATTAACACCCAGCGATACATTAGCGACATTCTGGAAGCTGAAATGCTTCCATGGGCAAATGAACACTTTCAAAGTACACCATGGAACCTACGACAGGACGACTTGACATCATCCCACAGCTTCAAGCTGCTGATTCGGAAAAAAAATCCGTCTTTCATAGGAAAGGATGTATCGCCCACCAATAAGATCCGATCTCAACCGGCTGGATTTCTTTTCTTTGATCCATTTGGGAGACAAGTGTCTCGAGCACCCCTCATGCTTAGCTCGACATTCTGAAGGTAAAAGTACGGCAGGAATGAGATTCAATTTCGCAAGAACTGCTGCGTGATGCGTGTGAAGCATTCACATCTAGACTTAAGGCAGTGATTCAAAACAGAAGTGGTCATATCGGATAAATGGGGTAATGTTTACCTCACGGTTGCATTGTAACGCTCGGACCCGAAATATAACAATATTTTCTTTGGCAAAATTAGAAGTTGGTTGCTTTAATTTGGGGATATCTTGTATATATTTACACACACAAACACACAAACACACACACACACAGATATACATATACATATATGTGTATATATACGTACAAGTATGTGAAATTTACAGATTTTGTCATAGATTGAAAAGATAATGAACAACTTAATAAAGTTGTTCATTATCTTTTCAATCTACGATAAAATCTGTCAATTTCACATACTTATGCATATATGTACATATATATGTATATGTATATTTATATGTATATATGTGTGTGTGCGGTTGTCAATACTCATTGGAGACTCATCGAAGGAATCTACATAACATGACCAATCCTAGAGAATGATGTTGGGAACTAATTTATAAATGCACCAAATCTAGTACATCATAAAGTGTGATTTGCATACTATTAATATTTTACCCTTTATTTAAGAATCAGATTTCTGTTAACAGGATTCCCGGTTCACACAGAATGAAGGTGTCATATAGTAAGAACAAATGTACTGAATAACATAGAGACATCAAACTTCTCTTATTCGTCTATATCTAAGAAAAAACAACAGATGTAGCCGTAATCGATTTTCAACCTTTATTGGATCTTCCCAGTGAAAAAAGTAACCAACTCGTTTATATTATATACACATCAAATCTCGTAAATCCATAGAACAGGAACAACTGTTCTGTTTAGTGTGTTTAGGCAATTATTTGATATCAAAGACAGGTCAATGGGAAATCAAGGCCACACACTATTAAATTATAACATAATACACGCAAGCCTACGGAGACGGCACACTAAAATGTTATATTTCTCATCCGTCTATATATATATATATATATATATATATATATATATATATATATATATATTATGGAGATGCATTTGCATAGTAAGTAACCTGATCTGAGATCGTGTGCTTAAACAAAAACAATTGCAGTGTGGAAGGTGTTTATAAGCCACTTGAAAACACAAAAGCCGTTAGATTCACTTCAACATTTAAATTTGTCAAAATATTTTTGTCGCTTTGAAACCGCGACATGTTTACTGAGGAAGTTCCATAGTGCACGGAATTTTGCACGAAACTTATTGGTAAGATCGGCCGAGATGGATATATAATCCTTTCCACTGAAGGCAGAAGGCCTTGGAATTTTGTGAATGGGGAATAGTCAATTAAATTGACCTCAGTGTTTCACTAGTACTTTAATTCATTTCATCAAATTTGTCATAAAAACAGTACACAGATTACGTAGATTTGCGGGCTGGACAAGACATTAATGAAATGAATGATACTGATACGAGAATGATAAGGATGAGAGAAGACAGAATGCGCCCGTCGACCCTCTGCTTCTCTATAACATTGATCTTTAACAACACATTACCTGAGGCAATGACCCTCTTACAATTTGTCTAAAAGGACAACAATATTAATCATTACAAATATAAAAGTATTTCGGCACTAAGACTATTCTTCTTCGTCCCCGACCAGGCTGTGACCTGCCCATAGGTACTGCTCTGGATCCCGGTCAGGGTCCCAAAAATCCTTCGTAAAGGGGCTCAACGCCCTGGACATGTTGACCTCCGATATGACCTTCGCAGTCACCTGCGAAGGCCAATTCGGGTTTTCGGTCCAGGTTAAGGGTTCCTCCCTCCAGCCTTCTCGCTGGAGGTTTGATAGGTTCCATTGCAATTGCCTAAAGCTGAATTTTTTTTGTTATTCGCATATTTAGCTATATATTTCATAATTAAGATCACCGCCTCGATCGAAACTTACGTTACGCAAAATGCTTAGCAGTAATGTGTGCTATTTCACATTGTGAGTTACAATCGCGTCAAGGTCGATTTTGCCTTTCATCCTTTCTGGATCCATAAAATAAGTTCCTGTTGAACACTGGGATCGAAGTAATCGATCACTCCTCTCTCCCAAAATTTTAGGCATTGTGCCAACCTTACTTTCTGAGTTCAAATTCTGCAAAGGTCTGCCTTGCCTGTCATCCTTTCTGGATCTATAATATAAGTATTATTTGAGCACTTGGGTGGAAGTAATCGGCTAGACTCCTCTCCCCAAATTTCAGGCTTTGCTCCAAAATTTAAAACCAATATATCGTTTACTTTAAGGTGGCGAGTTGGCGTAAACGTTAGCTCACCGGGCGAAATGCGTAGCCGTATTTCGTCTGCCGTTACGTTCTGTGTTCAAATTCCGCCGATGTCGACTTTGCCTTTCATCCTTTCAGGGTCGATAAATTAAGTACCAGTTATGCACTGGGGTTGATGTAATCGACTTAATCCCTTTGTCTGTCCTTGTTTGTCCCCTCTATGTTTAGCCCCTTGTGGGTAGTAAAGAAATATATATCGTTTTCTTTAAAGACCCTGAGCTGGTAGAACTGCTAGCGACTCCAGGCAAAATACTCGGAATGATTTCTTCCATCTTTATCTTCTGAGTTCAAATTCCACCAAGGTCAGCTTTGCTTCTCATCCTTTCCGGGTCGATAAATTACGTACCAGTTCAGCAACTGGAGTCGATGTGATCGACTTACACCTTTTCCTAAAATTAATGGCATTCGACCGAAATTCGGAATCATTATTGATAATTACTTTATGATTATAAATAAATATAATACTTCCTTAACTCTCTTTGAAATGATATATGATATACTAAATCTTATTCTAAAAAGAACCAGTCTGTTGAGGAAGGGAGATTATGTTTTGAAATACGCGTATCTAACAAGTTAACTGTCAGATTTCATTTATGTAGGTTGCATTATTGATTATTTTTCCGTGTTTTTCTTCCCCCCCCTTCTTATTTCCTACAACGTAATGGTAAAATATAGAAGTTTCTAACATTTGCGTCAGTGACCGATCAATATTTCGTTCCATTTTTCTTTACTGACTGCAAGCATTTCAAATATTTTATTTTCAAGTTTTCACAGATATTTTTTTTCCTCTTCATTTCTCTTCTTAGTTTCTCTCCGAACATAAACGTGTTAATTTATAATTCAACAAAAAGATGCTCTAAGAGTTTTGTTTTCTTTTTCAAGTGTTTCTTGCAGTTGTAGAATTCCTTTCTTTTCTTTTATTCCAATTTCATATTTTACTTTCAATTCTTTTATTCTACTATTTTTTTTCCTGAAAGACATAAACAAGACGGAAGTGCAGCTTATTCCAATGATATTTCTATTATTTCTACATGAATGAGTAAAATTAAGCATTTTTTTTCCATCGATAATAAACTTAAAACTAATAAAATCAAATAACATAAAACATGAATTCGTATATAACTGTGTGTGTATATATATATATATATATATATGTGAGTGTGTGGGCATGTGTGTGCATATATTTGCATATGACCGCGTGTATGAATGTCTGCAGATTTATATATATATTATATATATATATATATAATATATATATATATATATATATATATATATATATGTCTGTATATATATATATAATATATATATATATATATATATATATATATTGAAGCAATAATTATGAATAAATGTGTATGCATGTGTGTATAAATATATATATGTGTGTGTGTGTGCGTGCATGCATGTCTGTGTAAATCGGCGTGTATACGAGTGTATTTATATCTAAATTGCATGTATATATATATATATCTGTATATATATATATATATATATATATATATATATATATATATATTGAAGCAATAATTATGAATAAATGTGTATGCATGTGTGTATAAATATATATATGTGTGTGTGTGTGCGTGCATGCATGTCTGTGTAAATCGGCGTGTATACGAGTGTATTTATATCTAAATTGCATGTATATATATATATATATATATATATATATATATATATATATATATATATAAGTATATTAGTGTGTACCTATATGTGGGTACACGCAGACAGATGGCTAAGTGTATCATTATTGCAAACGTGTGTACGGCATTGTATAAAGATATTTATTGTGTGTAGTAATAACCCTTTCATATTAAGACATTAATACACGTGTTTATGTTTACATACATAGATATGTATATATATATATATATATATACATATATATATATATATTATATATATATATATATGTATGTATGTATTTATATATATACACACATACATGTGTATGTATGTATGGATAGATGGATGGATGGATGGATGGATGAAGGGATGGGTGGATGCATGGATGGATGGATTCATGGATGAATGCAAGTATGTATGTATATATATGTTTTGATAT
>NC_043011.1:15620653-15643153 GCF_006345805.1 Octopus sinensis | reverse complement strand
AATGAATAAAAAAGAAAGAGCATGCGACCAGACATCGGAAAACGGACATTGTTGTGGTGAATAAAATAGAAATAACATGTATGATAATGGCATAGCATGCCCCGGTGACAACAGGTTCAATGTGAAAAAAGAAAAGAGAAGAGAGAAATAAAGAGCTATGACGATTTAAAGTGGGAAATACAAAGGTTGTGGACAATGAAGAGAGTAAACGTGATTCTAATAGTAAATGGTGCACTTGGAAGTATCAGCACTCAACTACCAGCATAGCTCAAAAAGATCGATGCAAATGTGAAGTTAGAACAACTACAAAAATCAGCATTGCTTGGAACTGCAGGAATTCTTGTCAGTGTTCTAGAAAGCCAGACTAGTAAGCAAGTGTTGAGCTTAGTCTGATGTTGTGAAAAGCTGACACTTTCCATCATACCTAGCAAAATAAACTGTGAGTTTTCATATAATAATAATAATAATAATAATAATAATAATAATAATAATAATAATAATAATAATAATATTAATAATAATAAGAAGAAGAAGGAGACGAAGAAGAAGAATAAGAAGAAAAAGAAGATGATGAAGTGGAAGGAGAATAACAACAACAACAATAATAATAATAATAGTAATGATGATGATGATGATGATGATGATGATGATGATGGTGGTTATGGTGATGATGATGACGATGATGATGATTTCATTTATTTACCACAATAATAATAGTTTGTTCTTTTACTAGCCACAAGGGTTCACTTACACAAAATTAATTGACATACAACATAAAAAGACAAAAACAGGACAATAGGATGGGTTTTCGTGTGTACACGAAATATAATAACAATAAAATTGAACAAATTAAAACTCCCAATAGGGAGGCGCTTTAAGGTTGTCGTGGAAAAACCCACAAAAGCCACAGGTGCCTGAACAACAGGGCAAGAGCCCGTCTCGTTTTTTTTTTTGCTCTTTTTTCCCAGTGCACACTCAGAATTGGTCTATTCACACTGGCCATTCTTCCAACATTCACCCAACGTTGAACAGACTTCCTAGAAGGCAACACATCCCTCTCCACACTAAACTTCCTGTAATAACTGGTGCATTGGGAACCGTTAGTAAAGATATAGACAAATGTATGTAGGAGATTGGAATGGAATGACCTGTAGAGCTTCTACAGAAAGTTTGCCTCTGAGGGACAATAAATATTATCAGGAGGGTCTGAAACACTTGAAACTGTATTGAAAGCTTATCGTTACCTAAGGCAATAACCTGCTACCCATATAAATTCTCTCAATAATAATAATAATAATAATAATAATAATAATAATAATAATAATAATAATAATAATAATAATAATAATAATAATAATAATAATAATAAAAAAAGAAAAAAAGAAAAAAGATGGTATAGGCACACACCAGAAAAGGTCACAGAAAACGAGAAAGCAACCATACTCTGGGATATGCCGATACACACAGATAGAGAAATTAAGGCCAACAGACCAGATATAGTTGTCAGAGACCATGAAGAAAAAAAAATGCTTTCTAATTGATGTATCAGTACCGGCAGATGACAACGTGTCTCTAAAAGAAATGGAGAAACTCTCAAAATACAAAGACCTGGAAATAGAGGTAACTAGAATGTGGAATCTGAAAACAGAAACAATTCCTATCATAGTAGGTGCATTAGGCATGATAAAAAAATATTCAGACAAATACATAACAAAAACACCAGGACTTACAAACACATATAACATACAGAAAATTGCACTACTAGGCACTGCACACATCCTACGCAGAACACTTTCCATACAATAACCATCAGAGCATCACAACAAATCACAGCACATACCCAAGGCACACAGAGCTGCGCTCGGTAGTGAAGTGAAAGCACGCTATAAAAATAAAAATAAAACTACTGAATAATAATAATAATAATAATGATAATGACAATAATAATAATAATAATAATAATAATAATAATAATAATAATAATAATAATAATAATAATAATAATTGCCCTGATGCAATACCAGGCAGTGGCTCTCATGGCTTCTGATCTTAACTGATTGGAAGGATTATCACGTACATTGTTTTGTCTTGGTATAAAAGATGGGCTACAGCAAATATTTTGCTAAATAGCACAGATTTGCTTGTCAGTTGTTTGACCATAACTAGTTGAGCATGTCCCTTAGTGGCTGACGATATGTGCATATCTGATCACGAGCAGAAGTAGTCGGGGAGCATCATAGCCATGTGTTGAGAGGGATTCTTTGGGGTTTGAATAATTCACCTCTGGAAACATGGGTGGATCTTTCAACATCCTTAAACAACCTTTATTCAGGGACCTTTTCATGGGCTACTCAACCTGAAGAAAATTCTAACTGGGCCCCACCTGCAAGGTCATGTGCTGTTTATCTTGATATGAGATCACCATGTCGCGCACATATGGTTGTGATACATGTGCCTGGCGTACCCTTGTCAGACGGGTGGTCATGATGTGTGTGTTGGGCTTCGTATATTTTACCCCAGTGTCACTTTGATGGCATGAACTGCTCTCTCACTCAATAATAATAATAATAATAATAATAATAATAGTTCAGCATGTCCCTTAGTGGCTGACGATATGTGCATCTCTGATCACGAGCAGAAGTAGTCGGGGAGCAACATAGCAATGTGTTGAGAGGGATTGTTTGGGGTTTGAATAATTCACGTCTGGAAACATGGGTGTTTTGTTCAACATCCTTAAACAATCCTTATTCAAGGACATTTTGAGCCGGATGGGTTACTCGACCAGAAGAAAATTCTAACTGGGCCCCACCTGCAAGGTCATGCGCTCTTTATCTCGATATAAGATCACCATGTCGCGCACATATGGTTGTGATGCATGTGCCTAGTGTACCCTTATCAGACGGGTAATCATGATGGGTATACTGGGCTTCGTATATTTTATCCCAGTGTCATTTTGATGGCATTCACTGCTCTCGCACTCAATAATAATAATAATAATAATAATAATAATAATAATAATAATAATAATAATAATAACAATAACAATAACAATAACAATAACAATAATAATAATAATAATAATAATAATAATAATAATAACAATAACAATAACAATAACAATAACAATAACAATAATAATAATAATAATAATAATAATAACAATAACAATAACAATAACAATAACAATAACAATAATAATAATAATAATAATAATAATAATAATAATAATGATGATGATGATGATGATGATGATGATGATGATGATGATGATAATAATAATAATAATAATAATAATAATAATAATAATGCATATTTTTTAAGTTCAAGCTTGAATTCCTTTCTATCATCATATTGTTTCAGATTACTCAGAAAATTTAAATCCTATAACCTTGTATCCCGTTCTTTAATTCTGCCTGTTTCGTTGCAAATATTAAAATACCCTGTTATGGTTTAACCTATTCCGGACTATTGCCTGGCAGTCCCATCTAATGATCCGCCTCTCTTTCTACCGCCACTATTGCTAGGATCTACGCTCTGCATGTAATACTAAATATATATTTCCAACCATTGCTTTTCAGTGCTGAAAAATTTTGGAAATCCCTTCTCTCAGTGATTTTTTTTTTCTTGCAGACATCGATCTATGTATGCTTGAATAATTGAAACTAAACTTCATCGATCAGCCTATATAGACATAGCTTAAATATGCATTCAAATCTGTCTCCTCGGAATAATTAGTAACGCTTTCATATCTTTTTACTAATGCGATGTACTGAGATATTTCCCAAAAGTAACAAATAGATTTAATTCATTTCTTTTTTTCTTCAGAACAACATATTAATTGGTTTATCGATTTTAACGGAGACTATATTTTTAGCCAATACTCATTATTCACCTTAGTATTCGGAAATACTTCATTCCATTCTTCATAAATAGAAGCGTATATTATAAACAACTAAGAAACGTGTAAATTATATAAATATCGCATTACCATATCCCAACTGGTAATTACAGTTGGTGAAGTCTCTTTAGGCGGAATAAGATATACTATACTCGCATGTGGAATAACAGCCAAGCGTCCAGTAGAATGAGATAGTTCTAGATATCTATACAGGAGTGGAAAACTGATATATGGGAGAAGCATATGTGCATTTTATTTAACGAATATAAACTAGAAAATATATCTTGTAAAATTGCAAAGCGATTTTGAATCACGAGTAATAATATTTGCCAAAAAGAAAGAATGAATGAAAGTTTTGATATCTACGAAAATATAGCAATCTTTTCATGGTTTTTGTGCGGTCGATATGAAATAAATTGAAAAATTTACTGTCGACTTTGATATCAACATTAAATAGGAAACAGTTTAGATTAGTCTTTCACTAAGTATTTACAGAGAGAAAGATCATAAATGAAAAGTTATTTTCTGTGGAAGGCATATATGTTATAAAACATCAAACACAAAAAAAAATGAATGAAAGAGAAAACAATTTATAGATTTGGATTATTGATTCCTCTAAGCGAAAATCAAACTGAATTTCCGAAATATAATATTATTTTTTATACTTTAGCAAAAAGGCTGCGTTTTATTTGACTTAACAAATATTGATTTCTGACTTGTTGCACAAGGATACAAATGTAGATCAGAGTGGAATGAGTTTATGTGTCTTTTATGACTTTTGCAAGTGTAATAGCAGTATAAGTGAAAAGAAATTAGCTTCAATCGTATTTTGAAGATAGCTGGCAGTCTCAGAGCCACGTGGGATTTACCTTTAAATTAATCGCGCTAAAAATGTCAGAAATTGTTGGTTCCTTTTTACCACAGCAAAAGCTGTGCAATAGCCGACTGTAAAAGCCCCTTCTGGACAGTGGTGCTTTCATTATTTTCTGTAGTGTAAGAGGAAGCACAGTCATCATTACTTAAGTCTGATATCATAATCGAACTGCAATGTTGTTTACACTAGGTATCAAGTGTAAACAAAGAAATCCTATGGGAATACATTTTCCGGCATCTGTATTGAACATGTTACGTATCCGATACGGAATATGCATGGCAAAAACAGCAGTGGAATTTGCCACACTGAGTTTGCCATTCTTGTTCACTAATGTTCACTAGTGTTCATTTTCAATATAAGTCGGAATATGCATGGCAAAAACAGCAGTGTAATATGCCACACTGAGTTTGCCACTCTTGTTCACTAATGTTCACTAATGTTCACTAGCGTTCATTTTTCAATATAAGTCGGAATATGCATTGTAGAAACAGCAGTGTAATTTGCCACACTGAGTTTACTATTCTTGTTCTCTACTGTTCACTAATGTTCACTAGTGTTGATTTTTAAATATAAGTCGGAATATGAATGGCAAAAACAGCAGTGTAATCTGCCACACTGAGTTTGCCACTCTTGTTCACTAATGTTCACTAATGTTCATTTTCAATATAAGTCGGATTTTTTCGACAAATTTCTCTTTGTAGATTCAATATCAACTTTGACTTAGATCCTGTATCCTAGAACAGTATGCCCACATGATATACACAAAATTATTTACACAATAAACCAGTTTGTCCGCTTTAATTCCCCAGATAGTGTAGTGGCAAAGATCTGCTTTAGCTGACCCATGATATTACATTATCTTACTGTATAGCTATTCCTCAATATTGCGTTCCATATTGAATCTGCTGTTACCTCGTGACACATTCATTCAAGCAATTAATATATTACATTTTATTCACTTGGTTTCACCATTAAAATTTACGTTAAATCTGATATACAAACTTTTTTTTCGATAGAGGATGAAAACTTATATGATGTAAGATTCGGAAGTTAACAAGACAGTAATTAATGTTAACAGGAAACAATTAATTATCAGAAGACAAACATGCTGTGACGATAGATTTTTGGTTAGCCGGCGGCAATTTTATTCGAATAACTATTGAATTGTGATTAAAATGCAGGAGCTAATCGTCATTCATTTTCTCACATTGTGCATGTTTTTCATGAGTGAAAGCTTTATTAAGTTTCAGGCAGAAGTAGAAGTGTACTCGCTTCATGATCTGCACAATCAATCGGAACAATGCTGTTGATGTGAAAGTAAAATAACTTGATAGTTAGCTCACACGTTGCTTTGCTGTAAAGGGGTATAATACTGAATGTTTATATATGTATTCGTTTATTCTTTTATTTGTTTCAATCATTTGACTGTGGCCATCGTGGAGCACCGGCATTAGTCGAGCAAATCGACCCCAAGACTTATTCTTTGTGAGGCTAGTATTTATTATATCGTTCTCTTTTGCCGAACCGCTAAGTTACCGGGACGTAAACACACCAGCATCGGTTGTCAAGCGATGTTGGGGAACAAACACAGACACACAAACACACGCACACACACACACATATATACACACACACACACACACACATATATATATATATATATATATATATATATATATATATACAGTTGCGGCCAAAATGTTCAGAACGGCATTGTTTTTGTCGGAAAAGTAGATATAAGTTTTTATTAAAGTTGTTTTATATTCTATAATTTTCACAGACAATAAATAAGATATTAATTGGTATTGTCAGAGATTTTGGTGTAATTTGAGTGGATAATACAAAAGTTATGGATGATATAGTGATTTACTGCAAAACTCATGGTGGTCAAAATGATCAGAACGGTTGAATAAATAACAAAATAATCAAAAAGTGACAGAGAATGCTGGAATTATTTCATATTTAGTGTGAAGCCCTTTAGCTTCAATCAAATTTTGACATTTTCGACTGCATGGGGAAATTAAATTTTCAATTTTTTGCTGGGTGATCTTATTCCACTCTTCCTGAAGGGCATTCCATAATTGCTCGGTTGTTTTAGGATTTCTGGCTTTCAAACGTTCTCCTAGAATATTCCACACATTTTCAATAGGATTGAGGTCTGGGCTTTGAGCAGGCCAATCCATAACAACAACCTTTTCAGTCTTGAGGAAGTTCATGACCACCTTAGCCTTGTGACATGGGCCATTATCTTGCATGAATATGGGTGG
Organism: Octopus sinensis; assembly: GCF_006345805.1. NCBI lineage: Eukaryota > Metazoa > Mollusca > Cephalopoda > Octopoda > Octopodidae > Octopus > Octopus sinensis. The sequence goes on along the minus strand of NC_043011.1, from coordinate 15,636,114 downwards.
TCGCTTAGTTGAATTTCTCAGCACAGGCAAGACATGATCTTTTACAAGTTGTTTATAAACTCCTGCATTTACCTTTCCATGTAATCGCAGCAAAGGGCCCACAACATCTCCAGATATCATCCCCCAAACCATGACACTTCCTCCACCGAATTTAACACTAGTCTTAAGGCATTTAGGTGACAATTTTTCACCTGCTTTTCCCATCTGAGCAAAATAACATAGACTTAGATTCATCACTGAAATGCACCGTTTGCCATCTTTCTTGAGACCACAACACATGTTCGGTTGCAAATGTAAGACGACACTTTTTATTCTTGGAGCTGATCAGTGGCTTCACTGCAGGTGCTCTTGCTTGTAGGTCATGTTCAACTAAAGGACGAGACACAATTTTTCGAGATAAAGTTTTCAGTACGATGCTCATTTACCGAAAAACAGGAGCAGCAGTTTTAATCTGTCCTTTTTAACCAACTTTACCATAGCACGATCTTCTCTATTGGTCGTTTTTCTTGGCCTACCTGTAGACTTTCTTGCTTCACACGAACCACAATCATCGTAGACCTTAAGAATACTGTGAACACTTTTTGACTTGTTAACAATCTTTGCAATAGACCTAATATAAATTATCCTTCTTTCGAAGCTTAATAATCTGCTGACGAATTGGTAACGGAGTAAGTGGCATTATATTAACAAAGTACACTGTAGATACTCTTACTAATGTTTAGTAAACGAACTGTCACGTAAACAAATTCAAAACATTAGAGTTCGACGGTTAAATATACTAAAACATGGAGTAAAAGCAACCGTTCTGATCATTTTGGCCGCCATGGGTTTTGCAGTAAATCACTAAATCATCCATAACTTTTTCATTATCCTCTCAAATTACACCAAAATCTCAGACAATAACAATTAATATAGTATTTATTGTGAAAATTATAAAATATAAAACAACTTTGATAAAAACTTATATCTACTTTTCTGACGAAAAAAATGCCGTTCTGAACATTATGAACTGTATATACGACGGGCTTCTTTCCGTTTCCGTCTACCAAATCCTCTCAAAAGGTTTTGGTCGGCTCTAGGCTATAGTAGAAGACACTTGCTCAAGGTGCCACGCAGTGAGACTGAACCCAGAACCATGTGCGCCTATATGTATATATATATATATATATATATATATATATATAATATATATTACATATATTACATTTTAATACTTCGTTTAGAGATTCTGATTCTTATAAGATGGTGTAAAACTGAATATACACAGGCTTCAGAACAAAGCGTAAGCTACGTTAAGTAGAGAGTGGTAATACGAAAATGACATGACAAAGGGATAAATGTATTGCTATAAGATGCAGTGGAATCATAGTTGAGTGCCTGAGTAACAGATGTATACACATAACCGATATTTGAGACAGACACTATTGTAACGAATATTAGTTTCAATATTTTGCCTCAAGGCCAACTATTTTGATTACATCGACCGCTGTGATCAACTGGTACTTATTTTATAGACCCCGATATGTGGTAGAGCAGATTTTATTTTTCTTATTTTCTTCAGGTTTTATTTTGCTGCTGAGTAGCTTACGTTTATTAATTTCATTATCTGTGCACATCAGATTTCATCTTCAGTGTTCTTTAAGAGTAATCCCGAAATATAACAATATGGTTATGCTATTGTTATCAGCTATGGTCATGAAATTGAAATTCCGCCTTAAAGTAAGATATATTTTCTTGGTTAGGAAAACGTGGCTATTCTTTCTTTCGCCCTTTTTCAAGCCTAGCCAGGCTAATGGGCCCGGTTTTCCGGTTTCTATGGCGTATGTGTTTCCCCCAACTGGACGAGACGCCAGTCCGTCGCAGCGTTACTCAAGAAACCGGAAGAAAGAGTGAGAGAAATTTGGGGCAAAAGAGTACAATAGGTATCGTCACCACCCTCCGCCGGAGTTTCGTGGAGCTTTGAGGTGTTTTCGCTCAATAAACACACACAAAGCCCGGTCTGGGAATCGAAACCGGGATCCTCCGACAGTAAGCAGGGATCCCTAACCACTGGGCCATTGCGGCTCCAAAACGTGGTTCCCTTATTTGTAACAGATGAAATAGGCATAAAAGTAACAAAAAAGGTTCTCGAAGTTATAATTAAAAGTGCTACAACGCCTGCACGTCTGCTGTCGATGATACTATCTTTTATTTATGTATAGATGTTTTATGTACGTGTATGCATGTATGTATGCATGTATGTATGTATGTATGTATGTATGTATGTATGTATGTATGTATGTATGTATGTATGTTATGTCAGATCACTTTCGAGTGCTACTGGTAACATGTAACCCAGTACAACCTGTTGCATGGTCGGGTCGTCGGCGACTAAACCGGCATCCCCACCAAGCTTGCTTGGTGAGGAGGGTGTTTATTGGACACCCTGCGGGATGAAAAACAAAACCCGTCAAAGGGCGGAGGAACTCTTGAGAGTCAACGGCCATCCAATAAATGTCTTAAGGATGTATCATGCGCGGGGACATAGATATAATCGGACTGATTACCCGATTACGCGGTTATACCATTGGAAGTGAAGGATTCCTAGACTTTGTTAGGGCATCCTTCTAGGAGAAGGTAACTCAGGTAACTGGGATAACTCCAACATAAAACCTGCGTATCCATGGTTACCGATGATGTTGACTTGTTCTTCTTTTTGGATTATGGCTGCTGTTGCTTAGTGAGTGGGATTGACTCAGTGCACAGCCTTTCCTCACTTTAAAAAAATATTCTTGCACAGGCATTGCACGAGGATAACATTGATTAATCTTCGTGCAATGGCCATACTCGATAACGATGGGGCAGCCAACATGTATGTATGTTCGTGTGAGTGTGAGTGTGTGTGCGTGTTTACACATACATATATTTGTCATCTTACGTATTAGAATATCACTTACTATGAGATTCGTTGTTTCTATTGTTACAAATTCTATTCGCAGTCAACATTATTATAATTCCCTTTACCCATTTACTAGTTTCAGTCACTGGACTGTGGTCATGCTGGAGCAGTCGACTCCTTAAATGATGTTTGAACGAAACATAATACTTGCTTTCATTAGTCGCAATACAAACGAGTAAAAGAAGAATGCGAGTGTATGACAGAAATAGAGAGGAGAGTAATAAAGACGGCTGCTAGCTTTAGGGAATGGTTTTCAGTGTGCAAGATTGTGCGTTCCTATAGGGGTGACAGGGAGAAGATAATACTGAGACAGAGAAATATATAAAGTAGATCGTGTTTTTTTTTTTCGATATTGCATGCTGTGATTCTCTAATATCAAAGCACTACACCACAGTCCCTACGGATTCTTTAATATCATTTCCATTTACTTCGCTGGTCCGTCTATTTCTCAATGACTTACTTCCGAAATCATTGAATAGAACTGGTATAAAGGTTGATTCATTACGCTTTTTTATTTTTTATTTATTTTTTTTTTGCTTTCTTTTCTGATAGATATATATTTGATTCATTTTCAAGAATAATATCAGTATTATTATGGCCTCGTGTGATAACTTGCGTGACAATGTAATTATCCTACTTTTTCATAATCGAATGTTAATTACAATATTTCCCGCATATAGAAAACATACATATGAGAGAATAGGCAAGTAGTAGCAGGAGGAGGAGGAGGAGGAGGACCAGCAGCAGCAGCAGCAACAGCATTATCATTGAAATTATTATTATTATTATTATTATTATTATTGTTATTGTTATTATTACTACTACTACTACTACTACTACTACTACTACTACTACTACTACTACTACTACTATTATTATTATTATTATCATCATTATCATCATCATCAGTATTATCATTAATATTATTATTATCATTATTATTATTATTATTATTATTATCATTATTATTATTGTCTTTGCGCAGCTTCCAACGCTGGAGTTTGTACCACGGTGTCAGCTGTTCACTACCAGTGAACTTAGGTAACACCTCTTATTTTTCGAGCACCTTCCGGAGTATTCGAGGGGTTCCAAGAAGCGCTGTTTTCTGCAAGTAATCCACCCTTATTGAAGCCCTATTTGTTCCATGCACCTCTCAAGATTTCTACTCACTGTTCCCAGGACTCCGACAATTATTGGTATTACTACCTCAATTTTCAGCGACCAACACTGCTTAATCTCCCAAACTAACCTGTCATATTTATCACCTTTTCTTTCTTCCTTATCGCATAACTTGTCAGCTGTGCATGTTATATCTATGATCCAGCATCGTTTGAATTCTTTCTCAATTAACACTACGTCTCGTTTCCTATTCTCTATCTCATGGTCGCACTGAATCATAAAAACCCATAGGGTCTTTGCATTATCACTTTCGAGAATGCCTTCGAGGTTATATTCGTACCCATTTTTTGCTCTGCCAAGTCCATAATTGTTGCAAAGTGTCCAATGGGCAAGCTTTGTTATGTTGTCATGACATCTGTTATATACTTTCTGCGTTGGTTAGTGGTGTACATGGACAGGTAATATGCCATAAAGTTTCACCATTTTGTCCATAAATTCTGCACATTTCACTTTCTGATGTATTGTCTATTCCGTATTTGATGTAATTGGTTCTTAATGCTTGCTCTTGGGTAGCACATATTACAGTCTCCGTTTCCGATCCATAGCCATTTTTACTCTGTCTTTCTTATCTTCAACATCCCTATGAAATTGTCCATGCATTCTTTTCTTTATCCACCTATTTTCAGTTTCATTTATTATCAAGTGCTTGTACAGTGCTTTGTCTTTGCAATCTTCCATCCCACAGAAGCCTGCCTTCTTACTTCCAACAGTAGCGGTTCTGTGGCATTTTTTTACTTATCATATTCCATTTTTTTCTGTTCTAATGATGTGTTCGCATCCAATCAGTCCTCTTCCCCCTCTTTTTCTTGGAACATACAGTCTGTCTATGTCCCATTTTTGGGTGGAGTATCCCAAGTCTAGTCAGTAACTTGCTTGTCTTTCAGTCTAAGCTGTTTAGTTCGTCGACTGTCCCTGCGATTACCCCTGATCAATATCTAAGAAGTGAAACCACCCAGCTGTTGGTAACGTCAATCATATTCCGTCCGTTTAATTTCGACTTAAGGAACAGTATCAATCTGCGCAAGTACTCCACCTTCAATTTTTCTGTCATTTATTTCTCCATCAATTTTTCCATATGCTGTCAGTTCCCTCTTTCACTTCAGCATACTTTTTCCAAGCAATCGCTCAACATTCGATGCAATACGAAATAGGTTCATGCATTCCATAATCCAAGAATCGCCTTACGATAATCGATCCATGGCACGGCTAAGTTAGTTTTTCTCCTCCTGCAGTCTCTAAGTACAGTTTTGTCTGCCACGAGAACACCGGGGACGTTTAAAAGAGAACACTGGAGACATGTGATCTGAAATCTATCAAAAAACATCGGGAATAAAGACAAGAGAAGCCTAAAATAAATGACATACTGATGAACTATATCCGAGTGATACTCATTAAAATTTCTCTCTGCTTTCTGAATGAAACGATGTATTTTAACTGTGTGTTACCTCCGTCACTCACAAAACACGTGTAAACACGCTCGCCACACTGACAAAGCACTGGACTACACCCGAGTAAGTAATACTCATTAAAAGTGTTGGACTATAGCCGAGTATGTAGATATTGGACTTTATCCGATTAAGCACACGTTAGAAACACGCAAGTACGTAAACTAATTAATTACGTATACACCTCAGTTTTACAAGAGCACATTTTAATATTTCAAAAGAACATTAAGTAATGCATAAACAAGCGCGCACACACACATACACTCGCGCGCGCGCACACATAAACGAATGAAAATAATGACAAAGAGTAGTGATATCGATCACTAAAGCATTAAACAGATATACATATATATATATATCTCACCCACGGATAAAATAGGGGTGGATATTAGTTTTTTGTTTGTTTCGTTGTCTTGTTTGACTAAATTTATTTGTTTATAATTATAGAAGCGGTGCTCTATTAAATTGTCAACGCTAATAGAGAAACACCGGAGCCTAATACTGACACAAAAGTGTTAATGATACTTAGCCAAAACTCATGTTGGATTACAGGAATTATCAACAATGACAAACAGTAAAAAAATGAGAATGATATCAGTGATGATAGTAATGAGAATGAAAGGATGCGATTGGATCTCCTTATGCTCTGATTGATGATATATCTAGTGATGGTCTCACAATAAAAGCACTGGTAATTGTGCAACCTGATAATCGTTACCTCATATGAGTGGCAATGAAAAAACAAAATATTGTGAATAACGGTGGTAATGAAACTGAAGAACTTCATGGAGACAGTGTTGCATCCGGCAGGCTCGGAGATACTGGTCTGACTCCAGCCTGTCGTTATCCAGCAATGGACCACTACACACGGCGTAGATGGAGCAAACAAGTCAATGCCGTGGTCATAGAGTGTTACTACCGGTAGACGAAAATGCTGTTTATATTAGGGAATACCTACAACGTATGTATGGTCAATAGAAAGGAAGTGGATTGTTTCAACTCACGGAACAGAGATTATGTGATCAAGCTACAGCAATAAGAACAAGTCATTGGTTCACAGAAATAGAGCTCAAAGCTATCAAAAGACGGGTATCGGAAAACAGCAGCAGAGGAAACGATAAAATTACAGTTCCTAATGATAAAAGTAATCTCATAGCGCTGAAACCAGAGGAGAAATCTCTAATAAGCCACAGGAAAGGAACAGTGATAGCTTGCTCGATGAGAGACATAGATGGTCTGGAAGGAGACAATAAAACTAATGGTGACATGACAGATGGGCAAAAGGCAATCTATGACAGAATTTAGACAAGGCTGCACCAGAACGATATCGGCATTATTTGCAACCTTAAAAGGGTTGATCGGTGGACATTGAACCAAGAAACGAAAAATGTGAATGAAATTCTGAAATACATCAGAACAAAAAAACAAACGTAATATGTCAATTGATCAAAGTAGTACAGTCTTCAGAACTGCATAATAATCATAATTTGTTACCCAGGATATAGTCGGTGAAATTTTCGTTTTCTTTGGTCGGTGTTATTTCGGCTTCCATATGCTGCATACTGTTGCTTAACATCTCCAAATCTTTGTAATTTACCAGCTTCTCTATGGATTTCAATAGGTTTCTTTCTGAAGGCATTGCGCTATCCGTAAGTGCACACATCCTGCCCGACTTGTCCTTGATAACGATGGCAGAATCGTTCGATTTTATCTTTCTGGTCGTGTGAATCAGCATGCCCCAAAGGATAACGTCATTGCTATCAGTTTGAGAAACATCCTACATCTCAATTGACTTGATACTATAACGCCCAATTCTTCTCCTATATCTTCTATTACTTCTTCCACATCTTCTACTTCTAGTTTTTTCTTATTTTTTCCTCCTCTTCTACCTCTCCTTCTTCCCGTTCTTCTTCCTCCAATTTCTTCTCTTCTCTTCTTCTTCCACTCAACCTCATACTTCTTCCTCTTCTTCTTCTGCTTCCTCTTCCCCTTCTTCTTCTTCTTCTACTTCTACTACTTCCTCTTCCCCTTCTTCTTCTTCCACTCCTTCTCATACTTCTTCCCCTTCTGCTTCCTCTTTCCATTCTACTTCTTCTTCTTCTTCTTCTTCTTCTTCTTCTTCTTCTTCTTCTTCTTCTTCTTCTTTTCTTCTTCTCTTCTCCTTCTCCTTCTTCTTCTTCCGTTTCATCCCCTTCTACCCCTTCTTCCACTTCCTATTCTTCTCCTGCTCCTTCTTCTCCATTTTCTTTTTCTTCTACTTCTTCTTCTTCTTCTTCTACTTCCTCTTCCCCTTCTTCTTTTTCTCCTTCTTCTTCTTCCACTCCTTCTCATACTTCTTCCCCTTCTGCTTCCTCTTTCCATTCTACTTCTTCTTCTTTTCTTTTTCTTCTTCTTCTTCTTCTTCTTCTCTTCTTCTTCTTCTTCTCTTTCTTCTTCTTCCGTTTCATCCCCTTCTACCCCTTCTTCCACTTCCTATTCTTCTCCTGCTCCTTCTTCTCCATTTTCTTTTTCTTCTTCTACTTTTTCTTCTTCTTCTTTTTCTTTTTCTTTTTCTTCTTCTTCTTCTTCTTCTTCTTCGTCTTCTTCTTCTTCTTTTTCTCATTATTATTAAAACTAGGTGGACGAAATCGACTCCAGGATTCATTCTTTCTAAGCCTAGTACTTATTCTAACGCTGTACTTCGCCAAACGATCAAGTTACGGCGACATAAACACAGCAACATCGGTTGTTAAGCGATGGTACGGTTACAAACACACATACACGTACACGTAAAGACGCACACACACACACACACACACACACACACACACATATATATATATATATATATATATATATATATATATATATATATATAAATCTATACATACATGTATGTATATACATATACGCGTAGAAGTAGTTGTGTGGTAAGTAGCTTGCTTTGGGACCACATGGTTCCGGGTTCAGTCCCACTGCGTGGCACCTTGGGCAAGTTTCTTCTACTATAGCCTCGAACCGACCAAAGATTTGGTAGAGAGAAACTGAAAGAAGCCCCTCGTATATATGCATATATATATATATGTATGTATGTATGTATGTATGTATGTATGTATGTATGTTGTATGTATGTATGTATGTATATTATTATCTTCCAATACTGAAACACGTGTAGTTCCTTCATAATTGATAATTTTTATTTTAACGGAAGTAGGGCATAATTAAAGAAGTATGTTTTATACCTTGCTGGTATTATTTCGTGAATATGCTCATGGTTTGTTTGAGACATCATTTAGTAACAAAAGTTGAAGGGAGTGTATCATATAAACCAGGCGTGCACACATAAGTGTAATTTGTTTAGGATCTCATGTATATTATCTTTCAGTATAGAAATTTCAAACGATTGTGATATATGGTTATATTTGTTTGCCATTTTAAAACCTCGTTGAAAATTCCTGCCTTTGATAATATGTTAATGATATTCGTGTTGTATTTTATTTTTCCCCAGTGTATTTTAAATAATCGGACATATGTGATCGCAAATATTCTTCAAAGAACTTTCTAAATATTTATGAATCTCGTTCTCAACATTACAATAAAACAGTTGCCCAATACACAATGATGTTGATATGTAACCTTAAATGACCAGTTAATCTAGTATTTTGTGAATATATTTCATTTGATACAAAGCATGAAACATTTCCACATCTATTTAAATTTACAACTACTTCAAATTGGGACCATGTGAGAGGGCTTAAGTGATCACATGTCCAGCTAGAAAATGCAGCCAAAATGTCCCTCAAAACACATCCACACCACTTTAGAAAAGCAAATATTGAACAGTGTTGTCCTGACGTGTTGCACATAAGAAAAATATAGAATTCCTTCCATTAGAAATTTGAGAGTCCAGGCCTGACTCTGTGGTTAAACAATAACGAGAGTGGCTGTGTGGTAAGTAGCTTGCTAACCAACTACATGGTTCCGGGTCCAATCCCACTTGGGCAAATGTCTTCTGCTATAGCCCCGGGCCGACCAATGCCTTGTGAGTGGATTTGGTAGACGGAAACTGAAAGAAGCCCGTCGTATATATATATATATGTGTATGTTTGTGTGTTGTGTTTGCCCCACTCACCCCACATCGCTTGACAACCGATGCTGATGTGTTTACGTCCCCGTCAGTTAGCGGTTCGGCAAAAGAGACCGATAGAATAAGTACTGGGCTTACAAAGAATAAGTCCCGGGGTCGAGTTGCTCGACTACAGGCGGTGCTCCAGCGTGGCCGCAGTCAAATGACTGAAACAAGTAAAAGAGTAAAAGAGATAAATAACTATTTTCACACATTGAAAAATCTTCTAGTGAATCCATTGTAACTGTGAACAATATGAATTGAGAAACATAAAATGGAGAAATAACCGTTTCTACCCTTTATAGATTTAATTTGGGTTCGAAGCAATTTGTACTGCATACAAGATTAATGACGGTGATAATAATAATAGTAATAATAATAATAATAATAATATAATAATAATAAGAATAATAATAATAATAATGATAATGATAATACTAATAATAATAATAATATTAATAATAATAATATAATAATAATAATAATATTATAATAATAATAATAATAATAATAATATAATAATAATAATATGCATAATATTTCCAGAAGCGAACATCAGAGCTCTTGAAAGACAGTGAGTACATAAATTGATTGATTAATTAATTAATTAATTAAATAAGTATATATGCAACTGTTTATGCATACACGTACACATTTTAATTATAAAGCATAAATAATGCTTACACGCGCTCACACGTACACACAGAAAGACAAACCACGTGGCGTGTCGCGGACGAAACAAAACAAAAACAAAGCGATTTTTCACGAACAAACGCAAACAAGAGCAAATTGGTCACTGAATTTAGAAGTCACTGAACAGTTATGCCCGGAAACATGTCTACCAAAAGAAATAGAGGCGAATTTGGATCTGTAAGTCTCATGCAAGTTCGATATGACCAATATATTAATTCGGAGAATTCAGAAGCGGTGTCTTGTCAAAAAGTTGACCCTGTACAAACAGTCCCTTCTTCTAACGTCACCGTCACAGAAGCGGCGTCTTGTCAAAAAGTTGACTCTGAAAAAATGGACCCCTCTGATGTCGCCGTCAATCATTTAGTGAAAACAAGCCAAAAATCATGCCGGATCGGTCATCGCCAGGGCAACAAGGACCGCGTTACCCAGTAGGGAACCAGACTGGGGTCGAAAAGTTTGCTGCTGGAACAAACTCTCAAAATGACGATCTACCAGGTGACCAGAACCAGAATACTTCTAACTCTGGACTTGTAGTGACAGCACCAAAAACACCACCTAAAGCAAAACGTATAAAATGGACCAGAGAGGACTATAGAAATGTGTTGAAAGCTTTTTATACAGCCCAACTAAACCCAAACAATAACCTCAGTGTACAAAAATACATCTCATGGAGAAATTCCGTAGGCAACGAAGTACGTAGATATATAGACGCAAATAAATTAAGTAATGTACGCAGAGATATAATTAAAAACAAAAGACTAACTGACACTGAAATTGACCAAATTAGAACACTAATAGCTCATGGTAGACCAAAAGAAAACAGCAACAATGTAGACAAAATAGGTAACAGTAGCACAGAAGCCAGTGTACAAGCGGTAAATCAACTTCCCAATGGGGAAGTTAAACAAAGAATAGCGAAGAAGAGAGATTTGAAAAAAAAGGAGAACGTAGACCTCCCCAAGAAAACCAAATTAGATATGGCATAGAATTTGAGGTGAATAATAGAGAAAAGATTATGGAAGCAAAAGTGGACATTATGAGAGAACTCGGCAAGATTGAGCTCACTGACATGGTTAATAGAGAACCGCTACCAAAGCTTTCAAACGGCACAAGGAATAACAACACAATCATGACATATAACGTTGCCCTAGGACAGGTTTTAAGAAATAAGGGGAATGATCTGACAACCTTAAATAATCTCATCTATTCCACTGCTAAAGTAGTAACTACCCAACTAGGTATTAAGATGACAAATAAAAAGGCCAGGCATGTCAATGAACCTCCTAAGCGATACAAAAAGAGATTGAATCTCTGCGGGCGGATGTTTCAGTTCTCGATGAGCTTGCTAGAGGAGTGAATATTAAGTCGAGAAAAGCTAGAAAAATCAAGCAAAAATATAAAATCAAAGACCTCATAAACCTCCCCGCAACTAAGGAATTGTTGAAACAACGGATACAGTTGAAAGCCCTACGGCTTAGAAAGTATGACAAAAGAAACAGATTTTATCGACAAAATAAATTTAAGACAGATGCAAAGAAATTTTATAGGGAAATTGGGAAAAATAAAATATACATAGAAGATCCACCTAAGATTGAGGAAGTGGATGAGTTCTGGAAGAAGGTATGGAGCAACGAAAAAGAGTTTAATGCTGAGAAAGAGAGACTGGATGAACTTGAAGAACAGAAATGGGAAGCAATAAGAATAGAGAAGCTAAGGTGTGTCCTTAGGAAGGCTCATAAATGGAAAACCCCAGGACTGGATCGGATCCCTAACTTCTGGCTGAATTGTTTGACAGAGGTACACGAAAATCTCATGGATCTCTGTCTGATGTCATTCAGAACACAGAGCAAATACCTGCTTGGCTGACTGAAGGAGCCACCTACCTATTACCTAAAACCGAAGACACAAAAAACCCAAAGAATTATCGGCCAATAACATGTCTCAACACCGCCTACAAAATCCTCATATCCATAATAACGGAGAGAATGTACGCTTTCCTTGAACAAAACTCTATCCTTCCACAAGCTCAAAAAGGTTGTAAAAGAAACTCTTATGGGTGCAAAGACCAATTGCTCATAAACAGAATGATTGTAGAGAATTGCCGGAGCAAAAACAAAAACCTGAGTATGGCATGGATAGACTACAGGAAAGCGTTTGACAGTGTCCCACATAAATGGATACTCAAGGCCCTTGAGATATACAAGATCTCTCCTGTCGTCTCAAAATTCTTACAGAATAGCATGACCGTGTGGAACACACGTCTCTTTCTAAGCCATAGTAATGGGATGAGCCAGTCCAAAAGCATCAACATCAAACGTGGCATCTTTCAAGGTGACTCCCTCTCTCCATTACTTTTTTGCATGGCACTGATCCCACTCTCAAACGAATTGGATAGTACCAGATATGGGTACAAAGTCTTTAGTAAGTAAATAAACCACTTTTTCTATATGGACGAACCTAAGCTGTTTGCCAGGAATGACCAAGAGCTAGAAGGGCTGCCAACAACTGTTAAAGAGTTTAGCAATGATATCGAAATGGATTTTGGCCTTGATAAGAGTGCTAAAGCAACTTTTGTAAGAGGCAAGCTCAGGCAAACAGATTCTGTTAAATTGACACTACCATCAAGTAACTTGACCCACAAGAAAGTTACAAATACCTAGGAATCAACAAAGGAGATGGTATACATCATGCTACTATGAAGGAAAAAATAAGAAAGGAATACTATAGGAGAATAAGGCTTGTACTGAAGACTGAACTCAACTCCAAAAATTGCATTGAGGTCATTAACACCCTGGCACTTCCAGTAGTCCAGTACAGTTTTAACATCATTAACAGGAACCTTACGGAACTCCAACGCTTGGACAGGAAGACAAGAAAATTACTCACATCCAAGAACATGCACCACCTTAGGGCAGATGTAGACCGCCTGTACCTACCTAGAAGCAGCGGGGGGAGAGGAACGATGCAATTAGAGCTGTGCTATAAGACCTCCACTGTAGGAATGAACAGGTACCTATCTAGTACAAAGGACTGGATGCTGCGACTTGTGTGCGAACACGAAAGCAGCAAAAAGCTGCATTCTATTGTCAAGGAAGCTTATAAGTTCAAAAGGTAACTAGACATTAACCTTGAATCAGATGAAGAGCCGGAAACCACTGCTACGAAGCAAGCAAAGCGAATCAAGCAGACTGCAAAAAAGAACGGGCAGAATCAAATTGAGAGGCGGTGGAGCCAGAAACCCCTGCATGGACAATATATTCTCCGAAGCCAAAATGCTGATGTAGACCAAGCAACAACCCATCAGTGGCTGAAGAGTTCAGGATTGAAAGCAGAAACTGAAGGCTTCATACTGGCAGCACAAGATCAAAGCTTGTTTACCAGAAATTACCAGGCTAGCGTTCTCCGTAACGGTACTGACCCTAAATGCAGATTCTACGACACATTTGACGAAACAATAGACCATCTCGTTTCGGGATGTCCTGTGCTGACACCAAACGAATACAAAAATTGCCACGATAGGGTAGGACAGTATATACATTGGAAGATATGTAAACGCTACAAATTCGGCATTCCTGCTAACTGGTATGAACATCATCCTCAGCCAGTTGTTGAAGGTAAAAATGTCACCATCTTCTGGGATTTTCCAGTCAACACTGACAGAACGATCAAGGCTAATCGACCAGACATAATTGTTAAAGACAGGGAAGAAAATACCTGCAGACTAATAGAGGTAAGCATCCTCACTGATAACAATATATCTGTAAAGGAATTTGACAAACTTAGCAAGTATAAGGAGCTGGAAATCGAAATACAAAAGATGTGGAATCTTAAAACAAAAACTGTTCCTGTTATTGTAGGTGCCCTAGGTATGATAAAAAAAAAGGATGTCAGAAACACCTAGACAATATCCCTGAAGAACCATGTCTCAAGGAAATCCAAAAGATTATGCCAACAAGTACTGCCCACATCCTTAGAAAAACCCTATCAATGAAAATGTTTGTGTTGTATCACATGGAGATATTTCTCTACTTCCCCTCCACAAGCTTTCAGCTATATTTCAACAACTCTTAACCTTCACTTGCCTAGGGGCGCTGGGTGTGTGCCCCGGCAGTGATGATGCATCAAACATGCAGATTAAAAGTAAATGACAATAATAATAATAATAATAATAATAATAATAATAATAATAATAATAAATAATATAATAATAATAATAATAATAATAATAATAATAGTCCTTTCTACTACAGATACAACGCCTGAAATGTTGGAGGATGAGAATAGCATCGATTCCAGTACACGACTGCATCGATCCCAATGCTCGACTGGTACTAATTTTTATTGCCTCCAAAAGGCTCCAAAAGTGGTAATTTAAATTAGAACATGAAGACGGAGGAAAAGCCGCTAAGAATTTTGTCTGAAGTGATACCAGAGTGTCGTCACTAACTTAACAAATACACTGAAGGCTATGTTAAGCTGAAAATGTCTAATTATTCCGAAACGTTACTGGAGTTACCGCTGTGAGGTACAATTTGTATTTGTCAACCTATATTATTCTCTTCGCCGTATTTCATTTTTAGTCAATTAAACTTCTCCTTCATTAAATTAATTGTGATGTCACCAACTTGGGTATAGTTGTTTTCGGGCTGATGACGTATCTGGGTATTTATTTTCTGTTTTTATCTATCATCGTTTAAATGTTTTTTACGACAGAAGCACTCATCAATTCTTCACTTTACGCTTGTCAAGAGAAATCAGGAGAAAATTTGAAAGACTTCTAGAGTATATATGATCCAAATTTTGAAATTGTTTTCCTCTAATTATTAATATGTATATACTTTAGAAACCCTCAGAGAAGTGCTTTGCACTTTGTAAAAGTTAAACGACTTAAATTAATATTCGATTACTTCTAAATAAAATCAAGGAATACTGTTAAACATTCGAGTAGAGCATATGCACACCAAATAAGAACTGAATTCTATTTTAATTGTATTCGTACTTTTTCTTTACAAAAGAAATGAATACAAATGTTTGCTTTCGTTTTTAATGATGGAAATAAGAATGAACATTTCAATCGAAATAGATGCTATGTTTTTTTTTC
>NC_043011.1:15575653-15615653 GCF_006345805.1 Octopus sinensis | reverse complement strand
CAAGCTTGGTGGGGTTACCGGTTTAGTCGCCGACGACCCGACCATGCAACAGATTGTTCTGGGTTACATGTTACCAGTAGCACTCGAAAGTGACCTGACATACATACATATATGCATACATACCTGTACAAAAGTGATAGAGATCCATGAAAAGCAGTAAAATGTGACAACGATGCAGACTTTCTGGGGTTAACACTGAAGATATCACACACATCAAAAGCAGCTGTCGAAAAATGTCATCACGGTTTTATCTACCGTTGAGACATGATGCTGGAGCTAGGATACTCTATAATGAAATCCATCGGAAGGATAACCCCAAGGACAAATAAATTAGTCTGGTAAAAGACATAGCCACTTATAATTAAAAGGGGGGCGGGTGGAATGTCCCAGTGAAGATCTCACTAAAATATAAGCACAACACACTTGATATAATGATTTGGGATAGAGAAGAGAAGCTGTGCACAGTTGTGGAAATTAGTTGCCCAGCGGATGTTAACATAAAGCTGAAGATCAATGGAAAAGAGAATACTTACGCTGAACTATTGAGAAACTTACAGTTACTCTATCCAGATTACAATTTTAGGTTTATACCTGTAATTATTATGGCACTGGGATATGTAACGCACTGCCCAGATACCAATCTTGAGATATTAGACTTCTCAAAATCAGAAGGGAGAAAGCTAATTCGAAGCATACAGATCCCATCCATCACTGGCACTGTAAAAATCTATAAAACTTTCCAGAAGACTAGCATTTATATATACATGAGCCTATCTAGATATGTAACTATATGCATAACAATACATACATAAAACAAGACATACAAATCTGCACATTTACATACATACATACATACATACATACATACATACATACATACATACATACATACATACATACATACATACATACATACATATATATACATACCCTGTTGTTGATGTTGAAATTCCAACAAAGGAGCCTTGGCTCTTTCTCTAAAACGCATTGAAATGGAACTGAATAATGACATACGTAGATAGATAGATAGATAGATAGATAGATAGATAGATAGATAGATAGATAGATAGATAGGTATGTATGTATGTATATTGCATATATATGACCGGTTACTTTCAGGTTCCCTCTACCAAAACCACTAACAAGGCTTTGGTCGGTCCGAGGCTTTAGTAGTGTGACAGAACCTCCAACGTTGTGATTGGTAACAAAGCTTGTTGGCACACAGCCACGGTTGCGCCTAAGATAATGAAGAAGATAGAATTTGATAATGTAAGAGTTAAATTTCTGAAAACACAAATGAAAGATAGTACGAGAATATGGGAGGTGGATTGTTAAGTAGGTCAGGTCAGGCCATTCTTTTAGTTTTTGCAATCGCTTTTTCTAAAGATTGGTAATAATGATTTTGGCACAAGGCCTGCAATTTGGAGGTAGGAGGTAAATCTCACTCAGTGCTCAACTGGTACATATTTTATTTACCCAGAAAAAAAATTAACAGCAAAGCCGACCTTGGTCCAATTTGAACTCAGAACGTAAAGATGGACGAAATGTCGCTCAGCATTTTACGTGGGGGTTTTAACAATTCTGCCAGCTCACCGCCTAATAGATAGGTAATATTAAATTTACAGTTATTTACTCGCGCTAGTGTGTGTCCAATAGTAGGAGCCCAAATTCTGATAAGAGATTTTAAGTTGTCTAACACCAGGGTAGAGCAAATGCGTGATGGTGTCTTTTACCTTATAATCTTTAATTAGTTTCAGTATATTTGGTAGCGGTCGTGCTGGGGTACATACTGTCAGTCTCTCTACCTAATCTAACCGCTATTCCTTAACATTAATTAGTCCTTGACGTGTCTTCAGACGAAACAGGACGAACATTTTTTGAGTATGTGAGTGTGTGTGCGCGCACGTGCGTATTTGTGTGTGTGTATGTGAGTATATGCATGTATGTTTATATATATATATATATATATATATTTGTAAATACATATATGTATATATATATGTATGTATACATATGTACATATGTGTGTGTTTGCATGTCTGTGTGTGCTTCTATAGATGTATATCCGAATGATTTGGGAAAAGTTTTTACTGTTATAGCATTGAAAGCAGGGCATTATTATAATTTTCCAGATTTTTTTCTGTTGTTGTGAAATGTGTTTATTTATTTATATATTCATGATTTCATATGAGTCTCTTGAAGTACGCGGCAAACTGCAGTTCCAAAACCCATCTCGAAGTTACTCGATTGTCATTGTCTGACTTAAAAGGATTGGAAACTTATTGGCTTATGTAATTGAACGTGAGACTCTACAGGTACAGGAACACTGATAATGAATTTATAAATTTATCACTACGAACGAAGTGTATGGAATTGATAGAAAAATATGCAAACGAGATTAGTAAGAAAACGAAGCTTAGATCGTAGCCTTGTTAATGCATAATGCATATATCTCAGAGCAAAGAAATCATTTAATATATGAACCAAGCATTCCCATTTCATTGGGATAATTTTTTTAGTCAATATATTATCTAAATAACGTAATAAGTGTCATGTAAGTTTATTTATAAATCATTATCAAAGTGTTCACAGGAAACTTCTGTTTTTCCTTTTATTCCGGTTATTTGTGAAGCCGAAAACAGAATTACCATAGTTTCGGATAACTGCATTTGTAATGAAATAAGATACACGGAGTAAATTATATTACATAATATGTGAAAAGAAAACTAGTAAACAATATATTCTGAATTGTTTTAAGAAATATAAAACCTAGAACAGCAGGTTAATCAATAGTTTCGTCATATAAAATGATATCTACTTTTCCAAACATTAAAAAATTGTTATAATATGAGATCGAGTGGTTAAGGTAAATATTCTACTATTTTCCATCTAAATACTTCGACACGGCATACTGTGTCTTCTCCGTATTAAACAGCCATAGGATATCTGTTGCTTAGAAATAATATCGATGGTTTCCTATAAATTTATGCCCTCCAAATGCCAAATCCTCATCAGCAAATGTTTTCTAAATTGTTAAAAGTAAAATTCTAAATTATATCAGGAAAGGTAGGTGAAGCCTGAGAAATGCCATGTGACGCGAAACGGTCAAATCTGAGCAGTTTTCGTGACAATTTGATAATTTTGGTACTATTATCATCTACTGCGTTTATAAGCGTCAGCATTTTATTAAACACAACTTCACTTTCAATACTATCTCTAGCACCCCGATCACATACCCACTAACAGTGTTCTTAAAATCTTGCTCCTGTCAGTCTCTTTACCTAAGATAACCGCTATTCCTTATCATTCATTAGTCCTTGACATGTCTTCAGACGAAACAGGACCAACATTTTTTGGACTCGTACTTTCCTTTGGTTTTGTTTCTCATAAAAATAAAACCTGCTAAACCTCAATCCTTACTATGGACTCTAAAGACATTCCTATGAAGAGGTCATTTCAGAACACAAACACACATACATGCATACCTGCATATGTTGAATATATATATTTGCGTTTGTGTGTGTGAGCCCGCGTGTGTATGCGTAAAGGGAAAATGAGGACGGCACATAGTACACAAAATTTACAATATGAAGATATTGTGAGATATTGAATAAATAAATTGAAATATATATGACTAGCAGTATCGCCCGGCGTTGCTCGGGTTTGTAAGGGAAATAACTATATAAGCATTTTAGAGAGTTATAGCCAAAAAATAGCCAAAAAATGCATTAAAAATGGAAAAAAAATTATGGTAATTTTTTTTTTAAATCGTTGACTCATCGTAGACATTTTTAGAGAGTTACTTCCTTATATAATAGCGAAAAAAATGCATTAAAATGGAAAAAATTGATGGTAAATTATTTTAAAAATCGTAGACGCATCGTAGACGCGCGCTAATACCCAGAAGGGCTCGATATGAATCACGACTATAAGATATCCGGTTTTGGTTAAACTGCAACGCAAAATGTGGGAGTAGTTAGGAATCTAAATCGTAGGAGACAGACACACAACTTGACTTTTATATATAAAGATGACGTAAGTTTAAAAAAGAAATTCTTTCAAATTACGTAATTGCATTTTTTCATTAAGAAAGTAAGGTTAAAAATGCCAAGCTGAATTCGAATGTTATATTGTTTTCACTGACTGATAATATTTCATAGCCAAAGTGATTAATATTCAGTATATACATATATGGTCGCCGAATTACGTTTAGTCGGAAATGTTGCAGTTCATTACACCTCATCTACAGTGAGGGAGTAAACATGATTTATTTTGATTTTCTCTTAAAATATACGGTCTTCTTGGCTAGTTTTGTTGATAATAGTGATTAATTTCATATCTGGCTCGATTCATATAAACAGTGTGAAGTTGCTAGATATACAACGTATAAATTGTAAGAAGAATTCCTAACTTCTAAATATACTTGAAAATTCCTGTTATAATTTTTTGTTTGTTTGTATGTTCCTTCTCGAGCCATACCTGGCTCATCAGGGCCGGTTTCCCGATTTCTTGGCGTATAGGTTCCCCACCTGGACGGGACGCCGGTCCATCGTAGGTGAGCTGCAAGATGCAGGAGGAAAGAGTGAGAGAATGTTATGGCGAAAGAGTCAGCAGAAATTTCGCGATTACCTTCTGCCGGAGCTACGTGGAGCTTCGGTGTTTCGCTCATAAACACGCACATCGTCCGGTCTGAGATTCGAACCCGCGATCCCTCGACCGGAAGTCCGCTGCTCTAACCACTAGGCCATGTGCCTCCACCCTGTTATAATTGTAAAACTGAGAATGGTGTCCAGTGGGAAGAGCAATGATTATTATTAGTAGTTTTGTTGTTATCATTTTTTTTGTAGAAAATGTTCATCGTTGCTTATGAAAATGTCTTGTGATTTTGTAGGGATTAGCTACTATTTCTAACGTGTCGAATATATGTCACTACCTAGAGGCTATTCGCTGACTCATAATTACTAGCAATCATATAATGCTAAAGATTTGACTTATGAACACACTCTATTATTACATTATATTGATAAGTTATTTTTAAATTATAGACAGAAGATACAGAAAATTATGAGAGCAGACACAACGACATATTTTCCACCATCTAAATTGTGTTTCATGAAATATTTTATTTGGAACAAAAGAACAATATAGGTAATATTTCTGAAAACACAGAACGTGTAATTTAGTCATTTGTTTTATCAGATAATCAGTAATCGGTTAGAATCATAATGATATTGTGTGGCGTATGGAATCAATTTATTATCGCAAACAAAATCTGTAATTTAGATTTAACTGCTAACTCAAGAGGGAGAGGTTATTCCAATGAGATACGCCGGCAAATTTCATAGACTTTGGTCGCTGTTTTTGTATGTTATCAATAAAATGTTAAAAACAAACGATCATCAGCATGGTCGCAGTCAAATTACTAAAACAAGTAAAGGAATAAAAGAATACAAGAATCCAAGATTGTAGGATGAGATTTAGATAAATAAAACATAAAGGTTTTCCTAAATCAGCGTTAAAATTCGTGCTTTTGTGCTGCTGAAGTAGAAACGAAATAAGATATCTATTGGTGATGGCTTTTTAAGATTTCTGTTTGAGTTTGAACTCACCTAAAGAGATTGCAACTGGATTCTTATTTGAGGAAACATTAGAGAGAAATAGAAAATATTACAGTTCTATATTTAAGAGATAAGGACTTACGTACATTATTTACATTATTTACAATTGGCGGATATTTGCCCTCATCTTGTTTGTTGTTAACTCAACGTTTCGGCTGATATACCCTCCAGCCTTTATCAGGTGTCTTGAGGAAATTCCGAATCTGGGTTCTCATTCCCAAGGTATTTTTCGATATTGTTATTGTTGTTGTTGTTGTTGTTGTTCTTCTTCTTCTTCTTCTTCTTCTTCTTCTTCTTCTTCTTCTTCTTCTTCTTCTTCTTCTTCTTCTTCTTCTTCTTCTTCTTCTTCTTCTTATTATTATTATTATTATTATTATTATTATTATTATTATTATTATTATTATTATTCAGATCATTACCTGGAATCGAACTCGGTTTTGGGGGGTTAGTAGCCCGCGCTCTTAACCACTACGTCATATACTCGTAGTGGTTAAGAGCGCGGGCTACCAACCCCAAGATTCCGAGTTCGATTCCGGGAGTAACCTGAATAATATAATAATAATAATATAATAATAATAATAATAATAATAATAATAATAATAAAAAATAATAATAATAATAATAATAATAATAATAATAATATAATAATAATAATAATAATAATACAGCAAATATTCTGCTCAATACCACAGATTTGCTTGTCAGTTGTTTGACCTTAACCAGTTGAGCATGTCCCTTAGTGGCTGACGATATGTGCATCTCTGATCACGAGCAGAAGTAGTGGGGGAGCATCATAGCCATGTGTTGAGAGGATGCTTTGGGGTTTGAATAGTTCACCTCTGGAAACATGGGTGGTTCTTTCAACATCCTTAAACAACCCTTATTCGGGGACCGTTTGAGCGGGATGGCTACTCAACCTGAAGAAAATTCAAACTGGGCCCCACCTGCAAGGTCATGTGCTGTTTATCTTGATATGAGATCACCATGTCGCGCACATATGGTTGTGATGCATGTACCTGGTGTACCTTTATCAGACGGGTAGTCATGATGGGTATATTGGGCTTCGTATATTTTACCCCAGTGTCACTTTGATGGCATGAACTGCTCTCTCACTCAATAATATAATAATATAATAATAATAATAATAATAATAATAATAAGAAGAAGAAGAAGAAGAAGAAGAAGAAGAAGAAGAAGAAGAGAAGAAGAAGAAGAAGAAGAAGAAGAAGAAGAAGAAGAAGAAGAACAAGAAGAACAAGAACAAGAACAAGAAGAAGAACAAGAAGAACAAGAAGAACAAGAAGAACAAGAAGAAGAACAACAACAACAACATCGAAAAATATCTTGGGAGTGAGAACCCAGTTTCGAAATTTCCTCAAGACACCTGATGAAGGCTGGAGGGTATATCAGCCGAAACGTTGAGTTAACAACAAACAAGATGAGGGCAAATATCCGCCAATTGTAAATAATGTAAATAATATAGAAAATATTATCTTCTTAATAGTGGTTATTGTTGTTATCGTTGTTGTTGCTGCTAGCCGAGATCAAATACAATCCAATAGACGTAAGATCAATGTTATTCCTAATCTGAGTACGCTGCTTCGACACTAGGTGTATCTAATGTGTCCTTACTATTTTTAAGAGGATTGTTTTTATTTGAGGAAAATTTGGCTACCATTTCTAGCTAGTCTTGCCCAGTGAGCATCATCAGACCTAGCAGCATCTAGCTTATTAATGTACAGATGGCAGGCTATGACTGATTTAAGCAAACTTCACGTTCACCAGAGTTGAGAAAGTGTTGGTCAAAGAGTGACCGGGTGACCTGTCAGTTCAGGCTACATTGTTATTATCCGACAGAAATCTCCTCAAAATACCTAAATTATACATTTCTAATATAAAATCGATTAGTTTCTTATAAACTTGGTGATAGATCTTTCGGTTAGTTTAGTCAACTTCACCATCATGTTACGTGACCAAGATTGAACGTATTAATACAGAAGAAATATTATATAATTCCTGGCATTAGTAGTCTATACTAAATATATAAGAATTTTGTATAACACATTATTATCTGTCCAAGATACATAATACCCGCAGGATATTATTGGAATTCTTTTGTTCGACACTGGATGGATGGGAGGGAGCAGCAGTTTCTGATGGTATGTTCAGGAACAGGATCTCATCAACCTACAACGGCCGCTGCTCAGTGGAGTTGTGAAACTCCTTCAGAGCCGGTTGCGCGCTAATTTTGAAGTGGAAAGAGACTGGAACACGATTATAAACAAAGCAGTCAGTCTCTATCAGAATTGAGCTACAAGTATAATCCCTACGGAAGTTCAAAAACATGCGGCAAATACTTCCGACGATTCCGTCATAGTATATCATCTGAATGCCATACTTGTTATGATGTGACTAGTCTGAAGAGTCTGTTCTACTGTTTATTTTATAGGGTAGGCTAAATAGTCCGGTTTTGGTCGATACTAAACTTCCAAGGTTCTAATAGGAAGATAACTTCACTCTATCCCTTGCACATATGCACTTATTAACTATAATATTTTTACTACTTATATCCACCGTCCCTTGGGGAGATTATATTATTAGTTCGTTCTGCCAGAGGCTTCCAGTAATGTGAATGCCACGACAGTTTACTTGACTGCGTATTCTTGTGCTTATTCAGATATCAATTTAACTTCTATAATATTTATCGGCCTTTAATATTTGCGTAAGCACATTTGCAAACATATTACCATGATTTTTTGTTGTTGCTTTTCTTTCACCCACCCACCTCTTCTGCAATACTTCCGACCGTATATCGAACTAGTCTTCCTACACTGCCATCCATACATCTCCTTCACTAACCAAGTTTTATAGCCTAATGGTAAGATAGATATGCAAATTCTGTAATTACTATTAATTAGTTCAGAGTGGTTTGCAAAATAGATAAAACTTATTAATTAACGATTTAATGGATCTGTTAATTTTTCCTCCAACTACTTTAATATTTTTTTTTTTTGCATTTCATGTTATTTTATAGATTTCTAAATGTTTGAAATTATTCTCTTCTTGATATAGCATTAACAAACAGTCAGCCTTTTTTTTTTTTTTCATGATGCACCATTCTACTTTTGAAATTTTGGATTCTTTTTACTGTATTGCGCACAGCTGATGACCAACTCAGCAACATCAAATACAGGTAGATTTCCTGAAGCAATATTTATTTAGTAAGAATAATACCTGCGTACATACATTCAGTAGAGGACTGGGTATAAAGATATTGGTTGCCAGGATACTAAGGAGGCCCACCCGCAACAACAAAGGGGCCCACCCGCAAATACAAGGGGGCCTACCCGCAACTACAATACTAGCATTTATTATTTTTTTTATTTTTGTTAAGGGTATTCTTTTCAATTGACTACAAACACAGCCAGGCTGAAATAATTAACGCATTCTTTCAGGAGTGAATAGAAAACTTCTCAAACTTGAGGGGATGTGCCTCTTAGATACTAACACGGGCCCCCATATATTGATTCTAATGGCGCAACGGCCCACTTGCCGTAAGGCAAGCTGGCAACCTGATCAGTCGTCTACGGCATACGTTATATATTTAGGAGCAGGAATGGCTGTGTGGTAAGAAGCTTGCTTAGCAACCACAGCGTGACACTTTGGGCAAGTGTTTTCTACTGTAGACTCGAGCCGACCAAAGCCTTGTGACGGAAACTGAAAGAAGCCCTTCTAATATATATATATATATATATATATATATGTGTGTGTGTGTGTATGTGTGTGTTTGTATGTCTGTGTTTGTCCCCACATCGTTGTTTGATCAAAGATGCTGGTGTGTTTACGTCCTCGTAACTTAGGGTTCGGCAAATGGGCCGATAGAATAAGTCCCATGCTTCCAAAGAATAAATCCTGGGGTCGATTTTCTCGACAAAAGGCAGTGCTCCAGTATGGCTGCAGTCAAATTAGTGAAACAAGTAAAAGAATAAAAATTATATATATATATATGTATATATATATATATATATATATATATATATTATAAATAATATATATATATATATATATTTATATGCACATATATACATACATACACATATATACATATGCATATATACATATATACATATGGGTACAGGACGTCACCAACAGTAAACAACATGCAATACGAAAACAAATGAGTTCAATACGCAAACAACGAGAGAAACAAAGGGGAAAAAAGGACATTCTCTTTTACTTTTGCAGATACTAGATAGTGGTCATGCTGGGACACTGCCTTGAAAATTGTTTAAGTCTAATGAATTGACTGTCTTTTCCAAAACCGCTAAGTTTGCAGCGACGTAACCACTCCAACACCGGTTGTCAAGGTCGTGGGAATCAAAGACAAGCACACGCACACGCAAAAAATCAAACAAAGACACGCACACATACAGGCATATGATATATATGTATGTATATATATATATATATATATATATAATATATATAATATATATATATATATATACATATATATATATATATATAATATATATATATATATATTTAAAATTTACAAAAAAGTAAAAGACGAAGACAGATGTATGATCAACAAGCAGAATTATTAATTTGACGTTCGGGAAAACGAGAAAGTCTTTTAGCTTTCGAGCCTCCGCTCATAAACGGAAAGAAATTCAAGAAAATAAAATGAGAGGGAAGTAAAAGCCTTGTGCGTTTAGCGGTCAAAAATTGCGACTGGTTAGAAAGAAATTTTTGACAGATGAGGTAGTAAAAAGGAGAGATAATAAAGTATTGATGATCCCAAAACAAAGGTGCACGCGCGTATGTAAGTGTATGTGTGTGAATAGGGACTAGTGACTTTGACGTGTGTAGATGTATGCGAGTGTAAGTGTGTACGTCTGTAATGTGTTGGTGTGTGGATGATGGCGTGTGGGATGAAGTATAGGGGTGTGGGGAGGTATACATGAGAGGTGGGTTGGAGTGAAGAAAGGAAGTATGTGTCAGAGGAAGAGAGGACAGGAAAGGTGGGAAGAAGTGAAGAGAGGAAGTATGTGCCAGATGAAGAGAGAAGAGAAGGGGAGTGAGACAACGAGAGGTGG
Source organism: Octopus sinensis (assembly GCF_006345805.1). Lineage (NCBI taxonomy): Eukaryota > Metazoa > Mollusca > Cephalopoda > Octopoda > Octopodidae > Octopus > Octopus sinensis. Next base: position 15,604,936 of record NC_043011.1, on the reverse strand, counting down.
AGAGTTGAGCATATGATGCGGAAAAGAGTAAAGAGAGAAGATTTATTCCCATTCACGGCGAAGGCGAGAGTCCATATGGCCCGTGTGCAAAAGTAATCCGAACACAGACAGGTGTCATAGGGAATGACCGGTACAGCGGAAATGGCGCGAGGCCGGGGTGTTATTGCCGACTCTGATGTCTCGGCGGTGTTCCGCGAACCGGTCAGCCAAGCGGCGTCCTGTTTGACCGATCTACAGAGAAGGGCAGAAAGAGCAGAGAATGAGGTAAATGACGTTGCAGGTAAAGGAGTCAGTCATATGATAAGGACGATGATGGTGCTTGTGAGGAAGGTGGTGTTGGAGAGTTAGGGGCAAGCGCGGCAGTATGGGAGGGAGCAGGGGAACGTGCTAGTTTGGGTGGTGGTCATAAGGGAAAATGTGGACCAGAAGGTCACGCAGGTTGTGAGCTAGTTTGAAGAGGGGAAGGAGTAGTTTGGGGAAGGTATAGGAGGTGGATGCGTCGAACTGGAATAGCCGAAAGGTTCGGAGAATGGTGCGTTGGAGAGACAGCTTGCAGAGGTGGTAAGTAAGAGGGAATGGGAGACGGGTAACGGTGGAGTGGGTGCGGAGAGAGAGAGAGCAGAGGCACGGTCCACAGAACGTGCTCTGGCAAGGCCTGTGTGGATAGTGCTAAGGGGATGTCCATGAAGGATGAAGTTGCGAGCCATGCGTTGAGTCTGAGTTTGAAAAAACATGGTTGTCACTGCAGAGCCTGTGCAGACGGAGGAATTGAGAGTAGGTGATGGAGAGCCTCATGTGGGTAGCGTGGGAGATGGAGAAGTTACGGTATGAGTATGAGTCGGTGTGTTTGTGGGGGAAGTAGTAAGTGAGAGCAGAGTGGTGTGTGTTGACCGAAATGTTGAGAAATGCGACGGAAGTGTTGGAAATAGTGCAGGAGAATTCGAGAGAAACCTGGAAGGATTGGACAAAAGAGATGAAGGTGTCAAGAGGTCCGCGGAAAAGTAAGGTTGCACCGATACAGTCATCAATACGACAGGTTTCTTTCAGTTTCCGTCTACCAAATCCTCTCACAAGGATTTCGTTGGCTCTAGTAGAGAACACATGCCCAATGGTATACTTACGTCTATGAAGCTATACAGTGCATGTGCACTGTTTGCATCTGTGCTTGTGCAACGGTGTGTATGAGTATCTGTACGCGCGTGTGTGTGTGTGTAGGTGTGTGTACGTATGTATATATATATATATAAATGAATTACACTTGAGTTAAACTCCATTTATTTATTTATATCTATTATACAAAAAATCTCACGTAAACCCTACGTTTTTACCCTTAAAAACAAAGAGTTACAGCCTTTTTAATTTGTGTGATTTTTTGCTACCCTGGTAACTATTTATTATTTTTTCCGTGTTAATTGTTAACAAGGGAATGATACACACATCTATTTATATACACTATATATTTATATTATATATTTATGCTGATTCAATGTGTTGCTGTACTGAGTTTATGTAGTCAGTTCAACGGTAAAGGACAGGTGTGTTAGGACAGCAATTGAAGGAACAATTGAATGAAACAAGTGTAAGGTATAGATGAACAGTGAATGAGATTACCGGAGGCGCATGAAAGTGTCGGTTATGTGGAAAGAACGTTTTTAGGCGTCGGGGAAGACCGAAGACTTACGGCGAAGACGCAGATTCGACAATGTAATCGAGAGCAAAGAGAGAAGCCAGGATGATGGTCGAGAGTTGGTAAGCATGTACAAACGTAGAAATGAAGGTGCGTGAAAATATACGTTCATATATGTATAGACTACCATGCGGTACTCGTGCATGCACTAACAAATCCCTACACAGATAACAAAATAACAAGTTATCATCATAAAGGAGTAATACAAATGAGAACGTACATGTATTCACACAAATTTATTTTCTCAGTTGCTAGAATAAAAAATAAACAATACCAATCGCAGTATAAAAGCACACAAACACACACATATATGCATATATATATATAAACTTATACGTACATATACATATATATACACAAACATATATTCATACATATACATACACACATACACACACACACACACACATATATATATATATATAAGCCTGCATATATAATTGATATGTATGTCTAGTTGTAAATATATAGATGTATACGTAGATATACATATATGCATACATATATGCATATATATATATAATATATATATATATATATATATATATATAATATATATATATATATATATATATATATACATATATATATACATATACAGAGACATATATACATACATATACATGATATATAATATGAGCTGTCTCTATGTGATAACTTGTAATTTCCCGATGTTCTTCCTCTTTATTTATTCTTACTGTCTGTCTGGGTCGTTTGCTCTGCAAAATTTATACGTAAAAAAGTTAATAACAGCTAATCAGTAGCTGACATGATGTCTTGCTTGTCAGAGAAGAGAATATAAAGAAAGAAACAATGCTACAAAAGAAAAGATCTTATATTGCTGGCTTCACTCAGTTCGTTAAAAACTTTTTTTTTCTATAATTTTATTTGTGCCAGTCTTCTATACTACTCCATTGCTAACATCTTTGACATATATAAGTAATGTCGCATAACTTTGCGTACAGCTATAATGGCTCATTGTTCGCAAAGAAAAAAATTCGTATCGGCTCGAATAAATACGCAGAAATTTGTAGTGACTGCCGCACGTGGGTATGTGCCAAATGTCTTCCCTTATGTATATCGATAGACATTCTTAGATTCACATATATGAGTGCTTGCTGTATGTGTTTTATGTGCATATATATGTTTGTGTAAGTATAGGTATGCATAAATAAACATATGCAAGCATATATATGTATATATATATATATATATATATATATATATATATATGAGAGAGAGAGGGGGGAGAGGGGGAGGGAGACAGAGAGAAAAAGAGTGAGAGAAGGAGAAAGACAGAGAGATAGAGGAGAGATTGGGAGAGACACACACAGAGGCAAAGAGAGAGAGCGAGCGAGAGAGAGAGAAAATTGCAAACTTGGAAAATGAGAATTTTGAGAGGCCTGTATAAGTACTAAAATCTTCGAATGATTATATGAGGAATGATTATAAAAAGGATCTCCCAATAATACCAAGACTTTCAAAAATCCTAATTCAAGAATGTCCACAGGTTTAAGTAAATTTATATGGGAATTAAAATCTGGAAAAAGAGATTACACCCTTATTTGGGGTATAATAGTTAGAGCCCACTCTTATAATATTGGGAATAAAATGTGTTTTTTATGTAGAATAGAATATATGAAACTACTACAGTCTAGATATAAATAACTAAACTCATACGATGAACTAGGATTTAAATTTCTACACAAAAGTGATTTTACTTTCAATAAAAGGAAATAGTGAATCCCGCCCGCGTCCCATGAATCTAATAACCACACATTTTGATTTCTACAGTACTTGGATAGATTATATAAATAATTTAATTAATTAATTAAATATTACTAAGAATTATATTATAACAAATTATATATATCCCTCAACATAGATTAAAGATAATAGTAGAAGATAATTTTAATTAAACTATGCATAGTGGAATTACTCACCTCGATATCAATCAACTATAAATTCCCATAGTGCTCTGCTATCTACACTTCTAATCCACCATTTTGAAAGACATCTTGATTCCATCAAAGGAGGATATGTATTTGCATCTTTATGTTATTTTTCGCATTTAATCACAGACATTTTTATTGTTTTATATCTTATACTTTGTATTTGACATTATATAATTGACTTTTGATATATGCCTACTAATTAATATTTATAATGTATAATTTATGATTTTTAATTCTTAACTTTATAAAGTATAATTTGTAATTTTTAATGTTTAAATTAAACGTGTAGTTCCTTCATAATTGATAATTTTATTTTTAATTGAAGTATATAACCTGCTGGTATTATTTCGTGAGTCTGCCTTCAAATATGCTCATTGGGTTATTTTATGTATTATCTGAAAGAGAATACCCGCATATCAATTAATCCACAAAATTGAATTACATACATATATATATATATATATATATATATATATATATATATATATATATATATATATATATATATATAACTAATGTAGGATAATTTTTTTTGCGGGAAAACATTTTTTTATCAATGGCCAGCATATCAAAAAATACCTTTAAAGGTTAAATTTATAAATATATATATGTGTGTGTGTGTGTATGGGTGTGTGTATATATATATATATATATATATATATACATATATATGTATATATGTATATAAATATATATGTATAAATATATATATAGTGCTAGTGCCTGTATATATGTGTATATATATGTGTACATATTACATGTACATCTATATATATACATCTACACATACAATACAAAATACAAAGTTATATCTTGATATCGCTAGTGATAACAATACTCAAAATATATAACAGACTGGAATTGTAGGCCCGTCTCTTGCAATTTCGATCAATTGTATCTTGTCCTCCCTCTTGTATAGAAGTGTGGCTACAATCCAGCCTACCTCTACTTCTGGGGGGACATATTAAATTTTTATCCGGGACGTCCTACGTCCCAGATATAAAGGTAGAAATAAAATATTTCCACTTTGCAAGGTTCGACTCGAGTACTCCCTTGCACGCTCCGTTGACTCGAACCTTGCTTCTATTGTGGCGAATTTACCGCCTCTGGTTAGATACTTGATATCTTTCACATTCGCACCAAGACACTTTTCGATGGTGCTTTCCTCCAGGTGTTGAAGTCTTTTTTTTCTCTACATTGTATACTTTATAGACAATATTCTTTTCTTTAATTTCATTTTTTATTTCGTTTGGTGGTTTTATCCCAGATTCACCGTCTTTGTCGGTGATGAATCCGAAATAGGTTTGTATTTCTTCCATTTTAATTTTAATGGGTTCGCACCCGCCGACGGCTGCAACGAAATTCCTTTCTGGACTTTCTTCTATCGAAGGCATTTTAACAAAAATGCTTCCGTATAAACGGTGAAAATATTGTCAATTCAATTTTTAAACAATAACCAAATCTCCTTCTCGCAGAAGGGGAGGTTTACGGTTTACAATTATTTAACAAATGCAACACAACAACGTTTCCCTTACGAGGAACCAACAAACGTGATAACAATAGTTAAATAGTAATAATAATAACAACAAACCTTAACAATAACAACAAAGCAGTACGTAGTTGACGCTATAGTCCTTTATATATAAGAAATAAACCAACAGCAGTACTCAGTAGAAGCGGCTGTTCGGGAAAACAGACATTACTTACTGCTAAACTTCATATAGATACTTAATGCTAGCTAATTAGCAGATAATATAATGTAAAAGCCGTGGTAAAGGGTATGTGCACAGCTCCATCTGGACTTTTACATTTCTGCACACTAATTTTATTTTTAATTTATTCCCATCCATGTGAAACCACTTATTCAAGTTCAAGTCATTGATGCACTTTTATACCAATTGCTATTTTTACTTTTAATTGTTATGTTACAATTCAATTATTATATTATACTTCAGTTTGATTTTAATTATTACTTACTACATATAATTCAATTGTTATTATTATCTCTAATTTTTATTGTTAAAGTGAAAGTATCTGACATAAAATAAAGAAATGTTTTTGTTTCACTTTTAACACGTAATACTGAAATAGTGGAGAAGATATGATATTGCTATGGGCTCGCCCTAGGCAAGAAGTTGAACTACATGGACCCTAAGTAAGGCATGTGTAAAATTTGAATGAAATCGTTTGTGTAGTTCTCAAGTTTTAGGGAACCATAGTGGAGAAGATATTATATTGCTGTGGGCTCGCCCTAGGCAAAAAGTTAAATTTTTTGCCGATGACACTCCCCGGACCCTAAGTAAGGCATGTGTAAAATTTGAATGAAATTGGTTTTGTAGCTCTCAAGTTTTAGGGAAACACACAGACAGACAGAAATACATTCTCAGTTTTATATATAGAGAGAGAGATATTCGACGGGCTCCTATCAGTTTCTGTCTATCAAGGCTTTGGGTGGCCCGAAGCTATAGTAGAAGACACTTGCCTTAAGTGCCACGCAGTGGGACTGAACCCGGAACCATGTGATTAGGAAGCAAGTTGCTTACCACACACCCACTTAGCTTAAAAGACACACTATTGGGCAGCTTTTAAGCTAGTATATAGCTTTTAAGCTACTGACCCCAAATGGGAAGATCTGCAAACAGATCTCTGACTTGTTTTGGAGAATCTGTTGCAATTGCTTCCCCCAGAGTCATATCTCCTGGATTTCGCAATTAATTTCGATTATTCTCAAAATTTATTTTTAAGTTATAAAAATTGTTATCGTACAAAAACATTCGTCGCAACAGATCATGTAAAAAAATCGCCGAAAACAATCGCAGTAATGAAAACTTAAGAATCCCAAATGACAGTATTGAAGATCCGGATTCGGCTCTGAATGTTTTTTCGTTTAATTTACTCACGCAGTCGGTTCGATTCCAAAATGGTATGATATGTTGGGCTACGGCATCTAGGAGTGAAGTTGAGAAAGTGTAACACACTGACATTCAGATTTATTATAGTATATATATATATATATATATATATATGAATGTATACATGTTCTAATCAGATGAGAAGTCATGAGATACACACGCGCACACACGAACACAGAGACAGATATTTTTCAGTTAATTGACGATTTAGTCTAGTATTTCTTGAAATTTCACTCCTTGTAAGTTTATATGCAGTCACTGACGAAACCTATGGAGAATTGTGGATTATTGTGTCCAGGAACCACCAGCTGCATCGATAGATGGAGGCTGAAATGCTTAACGCTTGATTGAACTTGTATGTTCGAAATGTTGTGAACAAATATTGATTGGAATAAGGGATATGACCGGAACCAACCATGATAAAATATATTTTGTAATATTGTACTGCTTTCCTTTTTCGAGACCACATGGATTTTGTACGATGAAAAGGTGAGAAGGGCGAAATCGCTGAGGCAAAGGACGACGTTGATGACAATCATAACGCTGACACCGCTGCTGGTGTTCATGATAGAGATTTCGTGCTTGGACGGAAATGAAATTATTCAACATGTAAAGGCAATAGAGTATGTAATGACAGAAATACAAAATGGATAAAAGATTAATGATGATGAAGAGGAAAAATGTAGTTGACTACTTTGAACCGAAAAGAGATAAGATAGAAGAGAGGAGAATGGGAAGGAAATGACAAATTAAATGGCCAGTAGATATCATATTTCGCCTAAAATTTAGGCGAAATATGATTGGCCCTAAACCTTTTTATGGCCTTTATATTTGTCGCCCCACTGTATTGAGCAAATGTATATCATGCACCGAGACACAAGAATGTTTCTTCTTTCTTTACTCTAACAATAACAACATTGGAAAAGCAATGTCCGCTCAGTGAGCAATGAAAAACTAGCATCTAACCGCAGCCTGGATACTTCGCACTTTCGCTATCATTTTCTACTCTCTCTTTCTCGCTTTTCTCTCTCCATTCTCAATCTTAATGACTCATTCAGGCGACAGAGAGAGGAATAAGCTAAGAATCCTAGTAAAATATGTGTATGCACTTTCGGGATTATAGAAGGTCAAATCTAATGCGATTCATGTGCGGTTTATGTTGTTTAGCTTTATAGTAAGTTAGTATAACTAATATAACTAAGTAAGGTGATATAACTAATACTACTGTCTTTGGTAGTGTCACCAATATCTGGACAGTAAATTATAATTGCACAATTCTTATTAGTTTAACATGTCACGGCGCCAAGACACTAAATTCTAAATTGAACATCTGCATATTGTTCTGTATTAATATAGTTGTAGTATGCTATACACATTCACAAAAACACACCAGACATTACTGTTTACGCACACATGCATAGAAATACGAACTCATACATGCGTATGTATGTATGCATGCATATATGCATACATGTATGTATATGTATATATATATATATATAGGCAAATCAGAACATGGAGAGGATATAAAATCGACAAACATCAACCAGTAAACATTCCATTATATCTATTTATTAAATGATAACAACGATGTGTTTAAGTGGTACGAGAAAATGAATGAGATACATAAACAGATATATATAGAGAGAGATGGATGAATAATAATAGATGAACCGAACTAATTGACCCCGGGACGTATTCTTCATATGCCTAGTACTTATTCCATCGGTCCATTTTGGTCGAAGCACTAAGTTACGGTACATAAAGACACCAATACCGGTTGTCAATGGATAGTGCGGGACAAACGCAGGCACACACAAATAGACACACACACACACACACACACACACACACACACACACACACACACAAACATATATATTTATATATATATACATATATATATTAAAATCTTAGGGTAGCAAGAATATTCTAAGAAAAATATTCATCGAAAATTCTTAGTTACCAGTGGTCTAGCGAGAAAGAAAAAATTAGTCAATAGACTATATATTATTCAAAGAAGAATACAGTGTACGTTCAAACACAAAAAGAGATACTCGAAGAATAGGATATCGGACTCGCTAGAAAGAGCAGTTAAAACACCAAGCCACCAACTGTTGTAATTCCGAAAGTGATTGGAAAATAAAAACTTTTACCTTAATCCTAGACCCCGCAAGGTTGCTGCAGACTTAAATACAGGTTGAATTAAAATAATTTCAGCCCATATCTGGCGCTGCTTCTTCAGTAGGTTGCCAGGACTGAACACATTCAAAGAAGAATACAGTGAATGTTCAAATACAAAAGAGATACCCGAAGAACAGGATATCTGATTCAGTAGAAAGAGCAGTTAAAACTCCAAGCCACCAATTGTCGTAATTCCGAAAGTGATTGGAAAATAAAAACTTTTACCTTAATCCTATAGGATTAAGGTAAAAGAGAAATATAAACAGGTGTCGAAACTGTAAATGAAACCTCTGTATTACAAGGAAGGTAAATATCCAAACTATATCAGCAAATATATTAACTATTTAAAATATTCATTGCTTACACACACAGGAGCTGAAATTGTGATATTTCAAACACGGCATCATTTACAGCAAACCAATTATACAGCCCGGATAACCTAACCTATATTCTTCGTTACATTTACTCCCCTACTCTCCTATACCCATAACCACACTGCTTCGATGTTCCCAAATACCTCAATTAGAATTCAAAACTATACATAAATATCACTGTGCATAACATTATATAAATTTATTAAATTTATAAATATTGTAAAATTCATAAAATAATCCGTATGCAATTTATATGTGTCGTTTGTGCTCATGAATACAGGCGTACACGTATATCGAGAATTCTCTCCGCAAACTACTTAATGCATCTCCATGCATATATGAGTATTTTTATATTAATACACATATAATATAATAAATCTATATTCATGTAAATTCCCATATGTTTAGATAAAATTTCCCCGCAAGTGTACAGTGTATAAACATATCCACGTAGATAGCAGAAGTAAAAGGAGAAATATTTCTTTCTGCTCCATTCTTAAACTCATCATGGATCCTATTTAACCAACTGATTATGAAGCCTCTGAGTGGTGTCGTTATCTCTCAAGTGATGAAAACCTCGTAGGTAACAACGAAGCGGGCAATTATTAATAATTGGCTGAAAGAATTAAGGATTTTGAAAATATAGGCACAAATATGAGCGTAAAATTATACTTCTGCCATAGCCACTTGAACACATTTCTAGCTAGTTTTAGATATTTCTATGAGAGACAAGCAGAGAGAACCAAGGAAAGATAACAAAGCAGATGGAACAGATGCATGATTCCAGATATAAATCTTCAGTGAGAATGTACTGTGAAGCCAAACAACAGAAAATCATAGAAAGTCTGTGTTGTTACGGATTGATTGATACATTTTAGTATAACATACAGCCTTTTGTTGTACACAAGTGTTGTATTCTCTTGTACACAAGTGTTGCATAAGATGCCATTAAAATTCTTGTGTTTTCATTTTTTATGATTTTTCAACTTACAATGTGATGCACTTGTGGAAACTTTATGTCACTATTTTCTAATGCTTTGTAATAAAAGTATTTTTAATGCCAAAATTTACTATGAAATAACCATATGTTTAGCAAGGAGCATAAATCATAAGAATGGGAGCTGAAATTAATAGATACGTCAAAAACTAGATCCATTCTAGCAATTCTGATATCATATCCAGATTCATTAAACCATGCATAACCCTAAAATCTCACCAATAACTTTGGGAGCGATAATAGGGCCCACTCAGGTAAATTACTGTGAACAGAAAGTTTGGAACTTTTACTACTCTTGTTCATGAATATAAATAACACTGTGCAACACTCAAAAAAGTACAGGAGATCTGCGGCCACTTTTATATGCAAAATGACATGGGAAATCCATTTCTGGCCTTCTTTTTGTTGAATTAGGCATGGTTTCTACAGATTTGTCTCTGTATACCCTATTTTTCATTATTATTAAATAAAATTCTCTACTGCATTGTATAATGGGTTTCAACCCAGGGCTAGAGATCAATCTTAGTAACACCTACAATGTGATTCAAAGCTTGTGTTTAATGTTATTTTTTATCTTTCAGATCTTATTTGTTTTCAAGAATGAGTGCAAGATAGTTCAAAAATGATCCAAACAGATTCTGTTATATCTGTGAGGAACTGACTTATGCCAAAGAGAAGCGCAGTATGCTTAAATGTTTACAGCGTATAGTTAATCGGAAAATGTTAGGACTATTATATGTAATGCGACAAATAGGAACTGACATGTACCATTAACAAGATGTTGTTCTACTTTAGAGATCCAGTTGCATACAATCATGTCATTTATTTCCAGACATAGGGTCTCTACAACCGTATTACCCTGTGTGTAGTTCTTCTTTCCAAGACCTGAAGGTGTGATATAAAATAGACTGGTTTTGAAGTCCAGCCGTTTTAAGCGACTTTGTATCGTCCTACACATCCTCAAATTGTATCGTCCAACACATCCTCAAATATCTCAGATTTCATATTCGTGTAGGAGAAAGCAAGAAGGAGGAGGGCTATTTTATATCACCATAAAACGAGCACACAACCCTTGCTAAAGTCAAAGTATTTAGTTATTTACTAGTCTGTAGCCCTTTAAATTAAGCTAAAAGTATAGCAGGTTTCCAGAGAACACAAAACATCAATACGTTTAATGATTGCACCAAGACAACTCTAGCATTGTACTAGCAAGAAATTACTTCTCTCTGTGGCATTTAAAACCTAATCAATGAATTAGACCAAATTATGCATAGCGCAATATTGAAAACAACGGGAAATATAACCATCCCATATTTCTCAATCTATTTATAAGTAAATGGAGAGATTTAACCAATCTTCATCAGTGAGCCATCATCCGTAGCCGATGGTTAAAGAATCTAAGTCACTCTGTCAGCCTTGAGTAATGGGTCTTTGATGAAGATTGATTAAATCTGAAATCAGTGTTGATATGACTCCATCTCGCTTGTCATAAGGAGAGAGCCTGTCTCCCGTGTCAGCCGTTAGAAAAGTGCTCTCGCATGGTTAAGGTTTGCTTTGACTCTTATTTCTGGCAATACTGGTACTCACAAGCATCCTTCGTCACTTTAGTGACGAATGTACTTGATGCCTTCCGGTTCTAAATTGCTAATAGCCTCCTTAATAATTTGTAAATCTCTCTTCACCATTTTAGAAGTATCAGTCAATGTTTCTTATGGTGAACTCTATAAGGCTGACAAGGTGACTTAGGTTCATTAACCTTCGGTGACCGAGTAATGGATTAATTAAATCTGAAATCAGCGTTGATACGACTTCATCTCGTTTGTCGTTGGGAGAGAGCCAGTCTCCCTTGTCAGTCATTAGAATAGTGCTCTCACTTGGCTAAGAGTTGTTTTGACTCTTATTTTTAGCAATGGTGATGCTTAGTAACACTCTCCGTCACTTTAGTGACGACTGCACATGTTGCCTATCGGTTCTAAATTGCGAATAGCCACCTTAATGATTTATATATGTATATGTGTATGTGTATGTGTGTGCGTGTGTGTGTGTGGTCTGTATGTATGCATGCATGTATGTATGTATGTGCATATTATGCATTGACAATATGATGCCACATTAATTTTTTCTTAATGAATTCCTTAATTTTGTATGGCGTCTTCTCGTTATTTTCCACTCATTATACTTGTTATATGTATATACTTAAAAAAACATTTTTTAGCTCATTATGTTGATATTGAAGATTTATAATGTAGATAAATGATAAAATAACTGACATTGAATTCAGTTATCTTGATCTTCATCAAAATAACTCTATTTTACTATTTATTTTCCCCAGGTTAGAGCACATTTAGCATTCGATGCTATAAAGCGACTCCATTTTAAACCTACCCAGAAACAGCGACCTATTTCTCAGTAATGCCTATAAATAGCGATTACTTTATTTCTGTGTTATTTTATTTATTTTTTGGTATAATTCAAATTGGTTTACTTTTTCCCATCTTAGCTTAAGAATGGGTTACTTATAATAGCGTATCGAAAATATATTTGTTTTGTCTGGAACATTTTTCTATAATCAGCCTCCAATTTAGGGCTGTTCTATATTCTTTATATATTTTCTTTATGGTAATTCATTACATCGTTTTAATCTGTAGAAGTACTACATAGCAATTTCCCATCCACATAGGCGATATTCATCCATCCAGTTATAATTTCCTGTCAATTTAGTCATATATTCTGGAGATTATTTTCGAACCACATTTAAGCCTGATTACAGAGGTAAAGAAAGCAATTTTCTTTGGTATCTCTCTATAGCAAACAGTCAAATTTCGAGCTCTCGATTCAAAATGTCTAAGTACTTACCTATTTTATTCATTTCTATCCTCTTTATTTTTATCAAAATGTTACAGATGATTATTTTATATTTAGCCCAATAACATGTATTCTGAATATTACATTTCATCTTGTGATTTTAAAATATATTCTCCCTGCACTTCATACGTTTCTACGATTTCAAATATTATTCAGATCATATACGAAAATCATATACGAAAAGCTTTAACTGAAACGTATAAAAATCTTTTATCTTTGCTTCAAACAGGGAAGATAAGAAAGCAGATACCATCATTTCATATGGCTCAATATCAATATATTCAACATTTACATGGATTGTTCTATAGAGCAAGTTCACCTAGATCAATCAACAGTTGTAAATATGCCTATATCAAGAAGCTGAGTAAATAATTTCATTATTCATGACACTGAAAAACACGGGCAACACTGTTTTTCTCCAAGCAGTACACATATACTGCCATAAATTATAAGCGCAATTTTTGCATCAATGCAGCATTGCGGTAAATGCAGTTTTCACAAACTGACACTTCCTTTCCTGTTTATTCTGGTGACATTTTCTAAATTCACATTATCTATTCTAAGATGGTATCGGTTTCTGTTGTTGATGTTAAGTGCTATCTGTCAGGAGCAGCATTCGCTTGAAGTGATCGATTCCAAGCATAGTTCGATTTAGGAACTATTCGTAGCGCAAAGCAGAGCGCTCGTCACCTAACAAGTCAACTTCCCGTAAAACGACTCGGCAATGCTGATATCGAACTCTTCTCCCCCGTTACCACATATATGACTTTAAAGTTGATCAATATGGATGGTGCAAAACTACAGAAGTACAGAAATATGCATATTCAATGCATTTGTTGTTTGTATGTTTGCGTTTCTACTCTGATAGACTTTGTTAGGGTTAGTACCTATATCCAGTGTCTAGATTAATAATTGTTAAACAAACTTGACTTTCCAGCTAAATACGTTATACTGACATTAGTCAGTATTATGAAAATTATATACTGAATAATTTGGTGTATATACACACACACACATATATATATATATATATATATATATATATATATATATATATACATATATACACATATACATATATGTGTATATATATATTTATATATATATATATATATATGTGTGTGTGTATATAAATATATATATATATATATTATAGATATACAGATATCATATACTTATTGTTTGCCTTTGTGGTTGTCACCCACGTCCTTTAATGGTAATTATGAACCGTACATCTGTAAGCCTAACTTTGGTCTACATATATTAAAATCAACCACGAGTCAAAATACAAGGATATATTCCGCATATCGCTTCCCATTCTTTATTCGATAATATCATATCTACTTCCTCAATTGTTGGCCAGGGGCACTGCCTGCATTCTGCTTGAATTTCTTTCAATTATGAATACCATAGCTTGGTAGGTAAATGCACAGTACAGTATGTATTTTAACTCCTTTTTCAAGCTATTTTATATGCTTTTGGGTATACACAATTCCCTTATAAAAAACGTCACGTTATTGAATATTTCCTCTAAACGGTCACCATTGTATTCTAGTGACAGTTGCTTCACCGGAATCTAAAACATGGAGTTGAGCAAGCTGTCGTTGCCCACATTGCTCCCATGGATGCTTTCTTCATGCACAAATGCTAGATTTCACCACGAACTCTTAAACAAGAAACGCCATGTTTCTGTGCACCCACAGACACAAAGGAAGGATCTGAAATATTTATTCAAGTAAATCGTTACTTCTCTTTTCTTTTTCCATATTTTCTCTACAAGCAACAATCGATTCTATCTCAAGCTCGTATTCTTTCTTTGCCTATTGTGTAATACGGAAACGTTTGATTGCTGCTACAAGTACACAATTTTTTCCTTCTATAGAACTTGCGATACAAATTTCAATGATGTGCAGAACTTAGCGATTAACATTCGTAGTGCCACAGCTATGAGGGTGAGTTTTCGAATTATATGTTAAGTTGTTCACTGAGTAAGATATGGATCTTACACTTAATTATCTCATATTGTCAGCATTGTTTTGCCAGTGCAGTAGGGAGAAAAATACGTTGATTGGTTTTGTTGTCTCTTCTATAATTTCCCTGTCTCTGTTTCTCGTTTGCATCTTCTGATAACATTTTCTTCTTGTTGCGTTTCTTTTTCACCCTTTTCTATCTTATTTCTACTTCTACAAATTCCCCACTCTCTCCTTCTCTCTCTCTCTTTCTTTCTCTATATCTTTCTTCCACTCCCACCCTCAATAATTCCCCTTCCTTCAATTTCTTCTCCACTGAGGTATCTTCATTTATGTAGGAGCAATTCTACCTTTCCGATTCTTCTCCTTCCTAATATATATCTCCTGGCAAAGCACCAAACGTTTTCATATTTTAAAAACATTCAAGCTTTCTTCTAGTATAGCATTCATATTACTTTTCTTGCGATTAATGGTGCTTCCGGAGTCCTTGAAGCTACTGTTTCACTTGAGATAAATCGTTCTTTCTTTCTCTCTCTCTCTCTCACACACACACACACTTTCTCACTTCCTCCTTCTCTCTCTCCCCCTCTGGTTATATATATATATATATATATATATATATATATATATATATATATATATATATATATAGGCACACACACACACGCACGCATACACACACACACATGTATATATATCGCCTCATTTTTTCTGGATCAGTCTTCGTTGTTTTTCTTGTTAGCATTTTCACCAATTTGTGGTTTCTCGAAAATAATTATTTGGAAGCTTTCACAAATGCGTTCATTTCACTCAACATATGGTTCTGCTCGTTTAAAACCGGATACGTTTGTTTAGGATATCTACATAAGCTATTGAGACCTTTCTTTTGTTGATGAAAAGAAATGAAAATGCAAATTCTAATGAAAGAGTATGTAGAATTTACCCGAATTATATTTCCGGAGTTTCTTTTTCAGTATGGTTGATTTACTAAACAATTTGCTTCGTTTTCTTGATATCTACAATTCTAACTCTCTTATATTCAGATCTCTCACTTCAACTGTTTCTCTACTTCTATTTCCTGCCTCCCATACGTCTCAAACTGACTGTCGTTTGATATCGCATGAAATATTGCTCATCTATAGATCTGGAACTCAGACAATTATGTAAAACAATGAGCATATATTTCATACTACACAACACTTTATTGAAATTGTATAAGAACTGCGAAGAAAGGGCAAGCGTTGATATATCTCGTCAGTTTTGAAATAAAATGTATGAGAAGTTAATTAAGAACTGCATTTAAACAACTTTAGAACGCCAATTTCATTTCGAATAACTTAGGGGAACTTCAAATATGCTGTATTTAATCTTTAAAAAAACCTCGGTGATCTTCAGAAGAACCTAAGAAAATAGTAGTAACAGATGTATAAAGTGTGAATCGGAAAATAATCATCGAAACTTCGTTGAGCTGTATTAGTGTATATGCATCATTGAAAATAGGTTACATACAATGTATTTAGTAATTTTAATCAAAAGATCAATTCTAAATCTTATATTATATCCCCTATATATTAATAAATACTTAACCAACTACATAAAAATGAACATAATAACTTAGATAATTTAGATGACTTAGACAGGTTTCGGCCAGTTTAGTCACAGGCCATGTCTAACTTAGTAGCAAACACTGGTGAAGTCTTTTAGTCATACATGAGGCACCATGTCCCACTCTAATAAAGAGTTACTGTTGGAGACATATCCGGATGTAGGAGGTTGGTCCGGGATTTTTGAAGAAATTTATCCAGAGAACTTTTGAATTTTATTGTATCTGTTTCCGTTTTCATGAATTTATGGTATAATGTCATTGATGTAGATAACGAAGAGGGGTGGATCCAACAGAATACCTTGTCGGACGCCACTACTGACTTTGGCTGAGCTTGATCGGAGTTCCTCGCATAAAACATGTTGGGTTCTGTTTGTCATGAAATATTTTATCTACTGCAGTAGTTTTCCACGGATTCCAACGTTGTACAGTTTCTTCAGCAGGATTTTGTGGTCCCCTCCATTAAATGCCTTGCTGAAATCAAGGTATATGACGTCAGTGTTGGATCCTTTTCCGAAAGCTTTTAAAGTGTCGTCAAAATCGTGCAGAAGCGGCGACAAGCAGTCCTTGTCAACACGGAAACCAAGCTGGTTGGGGTTCAGCAGGTTATTGTCTCCGAGAAAGTGGGTTATTTGCTATCTCCCCACCCTCTCAAATACTTTAATGATATGAGAGGTGAGTGAAATCGTATAGTAGTTCGCTGCAAGAGATTTGTTTCCCTTTTTGAAAACTGGAACGACAGACTAGGAAAGAAAATGATCAGGAATATAACCTGCGTCCATGCGTTCCTCCAGAGCTGAGCTAGAGGGAGTGCAATTTGATATCGAGACATCTTCAGGACAGTGAGATAATCTTAGGAATGAAGTAAAGTATTTCGTTAAAAAGTGATAGGATTTAGTTGAGCAGACGCAAGATACAGGGTCAAGTAAAGTTTTATAAGAAACAAGAAAAAAAAAATGATTTACGACTTCAATAGCACTGTATGTTGTTATGAATTAAGAGAAAATATCCTGAAAATTTTACTACATAAGTGTTGGATACAGGTAAAGGTTATGGCTCAGAGGAATGCTGATATAAAGATATGTATGAAATTCTATACAACCAAGTAAAATACCAAACATCCAGTCCATACTCTTAGACTAATTACTTCCGTGAAAACACAGAATAGATATATACCAGATTAAATATACAGAATAAAGATTTCACCATATCTGATCTCTCTACCTCAAATATCAAGTCCCTTTCTATATCGTATTGTATACATGCGTATATCAGCTTACATAAGAATGTATATACGCAAGCATATGAGCAGATGGTCGTTTTGTCCGTGAGTATGACGCAATCCCGATCGCATCCATTTATATCAATATAACTTCATGTACACATGCGCACGCACACACAGACACACATACACATACATGCATGTACCCATTGATTATATATATATATATATATATATATATATATATTTACACACATATGTATACATACATATACATACGCGCGCATGTTTGTACATATATATGTGTATGTGTGCGTGTGCGTATGTATATGTGCATGTATACATGTAGACAAATGCGTCTGCGCAAACATACTCATTTCTGTATAGTTATGAACGCCCTGAGGTCCAGTGGCAGACATCAAGTCATAAATCATGCATGTAGGTGTGAGGTGGAAGCTTGTGTGAATTAATATTTAATGTTTGTCTGTGAACTTCTGTCTCTTTTGTAAGCAATTTCTGTTAGACATACACATACACGCGCACACACACAAACATATATGTATTTATGATATATATATATATATATATATATATAATATATATATATATATATATATTTGTATGTATGTATGTATATATATATATATATATATACATATATATATATATTTGTAGGTATGTATATATATATACATACATACATATATATACATATACATATATATATATATATATACACACACACACACACACATATATATATACATATATATATCTACATATATATCTGTGTTTGAGTTTGTTGTATGTGTGTGTGTGTGCGTGTGCAAGTGTATGTATTTGTTTGTATGTGTGTTTGTGTGTGTGTTTATGTGTGCTTGTGTGTGTGTGTTGATGTGTGCGTGTTTATGAGTGTGTATGTGCGTGTGTGTGTGTATGTGTGAGTATTCGATTAGATTAGATTATGGAAGTTGTACTATTATGTAAATTAGCTTTAGCTCTTCTTCCAAAACACGCTAGACTTCACTGGCAGACATTAAATATTATATCAGATACGTTTAATATAGAATAATATCACTCGGCTGACTAGACTTGCAATATCATATCATCTGTAGCAGCAGAATTAACAGATAGGAGAAAGAGAGGGAGTGGAATTCAAAAGGTAGGAACTGAAGGAGAATCAAAGACACAGAAGACAGGACATTGATTCAATAAATACGTAGAATGACCAAATCATATTTAATTTGCAGCCGACCTTCACTTGAACGTTGTATTAATGGAAAGAACACTAGAATCTTATTCCAGAAGGACTTAGATCTGATTATTCCTGAAGCTTAATTAAAATGGATAATTTGATTTTATTTTCTTAAATATGAAACCGCGTCCAACATTTCATAGCTGGGTAAACAATTTCCAGTTTTGAGATCGTGATATTTTCATTATTCAAATTCACTCAGACTTTCCATGATATTGAAGGAGAATCTAATTTCCAGCTTCTTCGACTGCATAATTTTTTTTTTAAATATTAGTTTGTTTGTAATTAAAGTTCTTTCTCATTTTACGTGAACGGGTATCTGTATAAATTCATGCATACAAATAGACACATTTATGAATACATATCTTAAAACACAATCAAATTCCTTCCCGAGCCAAAAATTCATAAGACCGATTTTCCAGATCCTGTGGCTGGTCCGTCGCAGGATTACTCATTTTTGCCATCTGAATGAACTGGAGCAATGTTAAGTGAAGTATTTACTCAAGAACGCAATGTATTGCCACGTCCAGGAATCGAAACCATAATGTAACTCTCACGAGTGAAATACCCGATCCACTAAGCTACACACTCCAACAAAACAGCTTTAAAACTCAAGTAGTGAATCTGGAGAGAGATGGTGGTCGATAAAGTTTGTGTGGTGCATCAACTACTGTATGGAGGTGGTAAATCTCACGGACGTGCCATTCAAAACTTAAACATCGTTATGGACTACTCTGCATTGGTTATGTGTTATAAATTTCTTCGCAAATAAAAAGCATTCTACGGTGAATTACTGAAGGCGAGTCGGATAAAATGCAAATTAGTATGTGTAATCAAAGCCGACCATGCGAACCATAAACAAACCAGAACGGTGAAAAGAAGCATTACCTGGTTCCCCTCAAAATAAAAACGCAATATAAAGTGCTGCCGGGATTCATGGGCAATTTTCTTGTTGATCACGTTTAGAACGACATTTTTTAGCATAAAACAGCTCGAGCAGGAGCGAAAGAAAATATTACTAAATTAACTTTTCGAGAGGCTTTCTTCGAATATTCATTTGGTAACTATGAACAGTACTCAAATTCGATATCATCCACGTTTTCAAAAGTAGTAAAAGTTTCATATATTCTTTTTCCACTATCTGTATATTGCTTTGAGTTTTGGCTGTAGTTCATATCCAACGAATAAACGTTCATAGTAATCATCTCTCCCTCTTTCTGCATTTTACGAAGCCCTTGTAATTCAATGTTGTTGGAGCTGGCAGACTGACTTCGTATTGTTATCGACGATGGACTACTTCCCAATAAGGCGGCGAGCTGGCAGAAACGTTAGTACGCCGGGCGAAATGCGTAGCCGCATTTCGTCTGCCATTACGTTATAAGTTCAAATTCCGCCGAGGTCGACTTTGCCTTTCATCCTTTCGTGGTCAATAAATTAAGTACCAGTTACGCACTGGGCTCGATGTAATCGACTTAATCCGTTTGTCCTTGTTTGTCCCCTCTGTGTTTAGCCCCTTGTGAGTAGTAAAGAAATAGATGGAGTACTTCCCAATGATTGTTTATATGGTCACAATTGTTTGAATCCATTGGTAAAGATTCAAAACGGGGTCGTTGTAAGAATAATGGGGCACGTCGTTCAGTTCCTTCTCTACTTTAACGACTAACATAAGTATCTTCAAAACGATTGAGTAACGTCTGAATTTATTGCGGTAGCTTTGTTCCAAGAGTAATCAAATATTTGTCATTCTTGCACAATAGTACAAATTCAAAAGCAGTATCCATTTTTATTTTCGACGCAATATTTAGATCAATATTGAACAGATAATCCAACAAGCTACATGCTTTTTGCAGATTTCAGGTTAAATGCAAAAAAAAAAAGAAAAAAAAAAAGCATTTCTATGCACACCAGGCAATGCATCTTCCATAGCTTTAGGTGCAGCTTTCTGAAAGTTGCACACAATAGAAATGCGTCTCAAATTGAACTCACTTTCTTGCCAAACCTCGAACATACTCATGTATGTGGTCTATTGTTCCTTCGGTAAAAGAGCACATTGTTGGGGTGAAATCTATCATACTTGTTTTTACCAAAATCACCTAAATTTGAAGAAAGGGGAACCGAACAACATAAATGTTCCATCTGCAATCCACATATTAGATGACATTAAATATTGAAGCTGGTTCTCTCTTCTAAAGAAATCTACAAAGGATGCATTGTTCGTACAATTTTTCTCGAAGAAGACATATGAGGAATAAACGCTAAAATAGCATGAAATATGTTTATTAAACATTCTTTTATAACTACACCGGGAGACTCAAGAGTTTTTACTGCTTCTTTTCATATTCGTTTTAAAATATGCGGTATCTCGTTGTTATGGGGAAGCCTCAGGCTACTGAAGATGTAGCGTATTTACCACTTTTCTAGCTTTTGTATGTAGCCATATTTTGCATCGATTTTTCAGCTCACAACGCAAACATTCACTGTCAATTCTGCTTAGTTTGTCAAAGGTGCGAAGAAATCGATTGTAAGAATGTTATTTTTTTTTTCTTTTCCACGATTCTTCAGCAGAGAACTATATGATATTATTTGATCCTCCCTCTGAATAATTTCTAATAGATATCATACATGTTTCTCCTACGTGTACAATTTTGTAACTTCTATTAGCAAATGAAGCATGTGTAATGGTGTATAAATAATAACAAAAAATGTATCCAATCTATTGTTCTGATATATATGCGTGGCTGTGTGGTAAGGAGTTTGCTTCTTAACTACATGGTTCCGAGTTCAGTCTCACTGCGTGGCAAATTTGATAAGTGCCTTCTACTATAACCTCCGGCCGGCCGAAGCCTTGTGAGTGGATTTCATGGCCAGAAACTGATAGAAGCCTATCGTATGTGTGAGTGTGTGTGTATGTGTGTGTGTCTATGTGTGTTTGTGTTTGTGTCTGTGTTTGTACCCCTGTTATCGCTTGACAACCGGTTTTGTTGTATTTAGGTCAACGTAACGGAGCGGTGCGGCAAACGAGATCGAGAGAATAAGTACAAGGCTTAAACAATTGGTCCTGGGGTCGATGTGTTCGGCTAAAAACCTTTCAAGGCGGTGCTTTGAGAAACCTTTCAATGTGGCCACAGTCAAATGAGCGAAACAAGTAAAAGAATAAAAGAATATATATATATACATATATTGGTAAAAAAAACAAATAATCAAGTGAACACACGTGTGAGTATGTTTCCATATAATGCACACTCACGCTCGTATATTTTGTCAATCTATTACGCATATTCAGCTATTACCCTCTTTTGTACAAGTAGGATTACTTTAATATAACATGGTTTACTCATTCTTACATGATATAAGTTATTTCCTGATGTAATTCACTCCAAACCCTGCATGATAATTCGAACGAATTCCATAAACATTTTCAAATTGATTAAGTTACGCAATAACAAATGCAATAACAAATATTCGTTAAGTTTCTTCACAACCCAAGAACTCTTTAAAGTTTTCCCAGATTTAAATCTATTCCTGGCCTTCTAATAAGTAACAGTTATACACGTACGAGCTCTGCAAAATAGACATAAATTCGCTGTCCTACCTTTCAAAGACCAAATATAATTTATAGTTATTTTTTAAATGTTGCCCCATACGTAATTCATGTGATTTTACTTATAAATAGAATATATATTTCTTTACTGCCCACAAGGGGCTAAACACAGAGGGGACAAACAAGGACAAACAAGGACAGACATAGGTATTAAGTCGACTACATCGACACCAGTGCGTAACTGGTACTTATTCTAATCGACCCCGAAAGGATAAAGGCCAAAGTGACCTCGGTGGAATTTGAATTCAGAACGTAACGGCAGACGAAATACCGCTAAGCATTTCGCCCGGCGTGCTAACGTTTCTGCCAGCTCGCCGCCTTTTACTTATAAATAGAATATAATAGTTGTGTTTTAACTCTTTACTTATCAAGTCCCTCTAACTTTATTGCTTCCAACTTGTCTTTCCCTCGATATTTAATGTTGCTTACAAAATTACGTGTATTGGGACATATCACTCGATAATGTAACATTGAAGACGTCTGACGCGAGAATACAAAAAATTATGTATGTCAGAAGACGGTGAGATGTACCTTTTACTTCACTATTTCACTTGTTTCAGTCATTTGACTGCGGCCATGCTGGAGCACTGCCTTTAGTCCCCCAGGACTTATCCTTTGTAAGCATAGTACTTATTTTATCGATCTCTTTTGCCGAACCGCTAAGTTACGGGGACGTTAACACACCAGCATCGGTTTTCAAGCGATGGTGAGAGAACAAACACAGACACACAAACATATACACACCCATATATATATATATATATATATATATATATATATATATATATATATATATATATATACATATATATGACAGGCTTCTTTCAGTTTCCGTCTACCAAATCCACTCACAAGGCTTTGGTCGGCCCGAGGCTATAGTAGAAGACACTTGCCCAAGTTGCCACGCAGTGGGACTGAACCCGGAAACATGAGGTTGGTAAGCAAGCTACCTACCACACAGCCACTCCTGCGCCTATATATTGAAGATTACTGATTATTTAATTTACAGACCGATACAGCAGGCAATCGGTAGAGAAGATCTTGATGACGCAACTTTCACAAAAAAAATTTATTCTGATTCTTAAAAAACAATTCCATAACGAATTAAACTTAATTTTTAGCGGAGTTTTGATGCTCACTCGAAGTTGGTTCCATTCCATCAAGCATATGCCTAAAGTCCGTAACCTAACAACTCTTTTATTCCAGTACAGTATATCTAGGGGCAATATAATACCATTTATCTCTCTTTCGTTCAGTAAGGTGAGATTTAAATGTTTGCTCACATTTCTAATATGGTTAATGACCGCATGACAGATTCTTCGGGGACTGAGAGAGTAAAGGTCTCACGTCTTTTCTTCTTTGGCCAGAATAACACAAATATAAGAGAATTGTCTTCAATTCATAATGTTAGTCGTCGCATTAAAGGTGTTTAAAGTGTGTTACTGTGAAGATCATACATTTTCCTGCAGTCAGTTGGTATTTAGTGGTGCGAATTGGGTTAAAGCAGATTTTCAAAATGTTTGACAGTTGCTACTCTCAGGAAGAATAACATTACTTCCTCGATGTTTTCCAAAATATTAATGAAAAGGAGAGAAGAAATGATAATTTTTGTTTCTTCTGCTTTCATTTGCAGAACTTCAGTTCTTCATTGTCTCTGTTTTCTCAATGCACGAGCAATATTTGGTAAAGCTTGGCTAGTGGTGTGATTCCTTTATTGTAAACAGGTTGAACACATTTTTATGTAAATTTCCTTTCAGTTTTTACATGAACTCTAGCTACTTCATTTAACAGAATATCTGAAAGAAATTTACTTTGCCAACCAGCGCAGAATTTCTTAACGCAATGAGATAAAACGAAAGTTTGTTTTATACTTCCTTTTTCTCTTTTAGTCAATGCACGAAAATGCTTGAAGGATTTTTCTGTCCCGAAAATGTAATCGATTAGGATATGGTACATGTAATCTCGGATTTGCAAAGCATTTATTGATGATAATGTTTCTCCAAAAGTAGAATACAGTGTTTACTTAAGTTTAATGCAACTATATTCTTTTCCGGTGTAAAATCTACTATAAAATATCCGATTACCATACAATATATATTACACTAGCGAGGAGGTAGGAGGGGAGATAAAGAGGGAAAAAGAGAGTGAGTGAGAGGGAGAGAGAGTGAGTGATTATCTGCTTATTGAAAGATAGAGGGAGAGAGGAGGAACGAGGGAGAGAGGGAGAAAGAGGGAGAGTGATTATATGTTTAGTTGTATTTCGGAATGGTCATTTTGCTAGTTTAGCCAATAAAAACACACGCACTATATATTTGGTGTTACTTTGCTTCAGTGTTATTTATTTTTTTACATTAAACTTAATCTTATTTCGGCCAGAGTTCTTTCGTCACACTCCTAAGACCGCATCAGTGGTCCTTTGCTTTCTTCTTCCTTATTTGTGTGTCTCTCCTTACTAACCGTCAGCCATTTTGTATTTCTATTGTATGTATCTCCATTTGCGCATGCCTTTATCTCTATGTGCGTCTGTTTAGTTAGTGTGTGTATGGGGGGGAATGCCTGTAATATTTGTATCTTCTTTTTATATACGTTCGTGTAATTTGTTTTTCTTTTTGTTTATTTTTATCTTTTTCCTTCCAAGATACGGAAATGTTTTTTCGTTCCCCCCATTAATCGCTTTATTATTAATTTATTGTGATTTGATACTGCTATCAGTTATAAACGTTGAAATCTACTATTTCCTGTTAGATATGCCGTTCTAAATGTACTTAACAATTTGCAGTCTCTAAAAGGTTATTGCAACTGTTAAATGTTATTGATATCCAAATATTCGTTTGAACATACATATATCGCCATTAATTGTAATGGAAACTGATGGATATTTCAAAATAGCTTGGAGAAATATGTTGTTTAATAATCAATATAGTCTTTAGACAAAGGTTTTAACTAAATTTATATTGACATTCACTGCTATTTTATTAATACTCATGTTTTCCTCACATATACAATGACAGTGACTGAACATACATATCTATATAACGAACTGCGTGAGTTTGGATAAATTTCTATACTGTGCTGAGAAGAATGAAACATATCAGAATATATATTCTGTCTGAGAAAATTTACTTGTTTCAATCATTTCTTTCAGAGAAAAGGGTGATTTCAAGAAATCAGATTTCTTTCCTCCCTGCGGAATACTGTCCTATTTTGTCATGAGCGTTGCTGTATAATTTCATCCCGCGACGTACAGACTTTGAATTTATCTGCACAACTCATTAACTTTACTATCCGATCTATGCCAACACTGGTCACTGATAGCGTTCATATTTACATTACTATGGTTTATCTATGCAAAAATGCAATACGAGTCTATTTTATACATGAAGTATATATAAAATTGAATCACAGATTGTCTACATCATATTAATGATAGTTTCGTTAGTCGTTTATCTTAGTTATGTTTTTATTTCACTGATGTAACTCTATTGTTGAAAATATTATTATCATAATAATGATATTTTTTCTAATATCTTATTTCCTTTACGTGTTCTGTCATTTAACTGTGGCCATGTAGTGGAACCTCCTTCAAGAGATTTAGCAAAATGAATTATTGCTATTTTTAAAGCTTGGTACACATTCTATGGGTCTCTTTGCCGAGCCGCAATGTCACGGGTACGTAAAGGAATCAACATAGGTTGCCAGCAGGTTGTGGTGATGGTGGGAAAGCACAAACTTAAAGATACACACAAACACTCATAGATAAATAGATAGAAAGATAGATAGATAAACATACATACATACATACATACAGACAGACAGACAGACAGATAGATAGATAGATAGATAGATAGATAGATAGATAGATAGATAGGAAGGTAGGTAGGTAGGTAGGTAGGTAGATAAATAGATAGATACATAGATATATAGATAGAGAGAGAGAGAGAGAGAGAGGGAGACAAACAGACAGACAGATAGATAGATAGATAGATAGATAGATAGATAGATAGATAGATAGATAGATAGACAGATAGATAGATAGATAGATAGATAGATAGATAGATAGATAGATAGATAGATAGATAGATAGATAGATAGATAGATAGATAGATAGAACGAGCTTCTTACGATTTCTGTCTACCAAATCCACACGCAAGTCTTTGGTCGGCCCAAAGCTATAGTAAAAGACACGGGACCAACAAGTCACGCAGTATTATTCAACCCGGAACCATGTGGGTTGAAAGCAAATTCCTATCACACAGACATAGCAGCACCTCACTTATTGAGTTTTATCAAGAGTTCAGTGGCATATTTCCTACATTAACATGGTAAAGATTTAACCGTAAATATCTCAAATGTATTCCGATGCCTTTCAATTCAACAAGAAAAAAGGATCACGTAATCATTTGACCTAAATGATATAGGAACGAAATCAGTCATTATTACATTCTACCGTTCTAAATAAAAACGCAATATAATGTGCTATCAGGATTCATGGGCAATTTTCTTGTTGATCACGTTTGGAACGACATTTTGAGCATAAAACAGCTCGATCAGGAGCGAACAGTGGTAAACAGTAACAATATGCTCTATATCTGATATGCATGGTTTATATACTTAGGATGTATATTATGTCTATGAATTTTGACAGTAGAGTTTTCATGATTTAAAACACTAAGTCCACGCACGTTAAGCAAGGAAAAAAAAAACGATTTCAGTATAGTGTTGCTTTTTTTTTTACAGAAATATGGATTACATGACAAAGCAAGTATGAAAAAGTTATTTTTAGACTTGAATTTCATAAGCAAACGTCACTTACCTGCAAAAGAAAATATTTACTTAATGATACACTTAATCGAGTTTCAAAATGTTTCCAAAGTAAGAAAGTGATAGATTAATTAAATAACAGACAAGTAACTCAGAAACGCCTTCTACATACGAGGCACAAATATATTACGTCCCATCTCACAATAATTCTGCTTGTCATTGCGTTACTTAGCCCGTCGTTAACGCTTTCACGTGATTAGAGAAAAGTAGGGAGAAAATGAAGGAGAGAGAAAAAGAGAGTGACAGCAGCATCCATGACATAATGTAGAGGAAATGCAATTGTAAAGCTTTCACGTGATTAGTTGACGAGAAAGAAAGGAGAAAGAAAAACAGAGAAAAAGAGGATATGGTGAAGAGGGGAGAGAAAGAGGGAGAAAGAAAGAAAAGGGAAAAGAAAAGGGGAAGAGAGAAGCGTCCATGACGCGAGGTAAGGGGAAAGTAATATTTATTATGTGGTTTAAAAAGTTAGTCGAAGGTAAAAATATAATTTTAGCAGCGGTGTGTTGTTCTGATAGTGAGGTTAAAGATGGGCAGGGAGAGAGTGAAAAAGAGAAGCGAGAGAGGGGGAGAGAGAGAAGGGAGTGAGGGGGAAGAGAGAGGAGAGAGAGGTGATGGTGCTGGTACTGGTGCTGGTGATGCTGATGGTGATGGTAGTGTTGGTGGTGGCGTTGGGAGTGGTGGTGGTGGTGGTGCTGATGGTGATGGTAGTGTTTGTGGTGGCGTTGGTGGTGGTGGTGGTGGTGGTGGTGGAGGTGGAGGTGGTGGTGATGATTGGAGAGTGGAAAGGGTATTTTTATTTAATTGAACTAAGTTCTTTATATCACCTATCATTTAACGCATGCGCATAAGTGCAATTCGTGAAATATTCACGATTCGTGAAATATTCATAGTCAAGCAACATCACCGTAATCTCTTATTAACGTGGCCAGACTACAAGAAGGTGTTTGATTCTATACAACACTCACGGATGATAGAATCACTACACCTTACCAAATTACCAACTGTTATGGTGAACGCTATTGAGAAACTCACCGCATCATTGTCCACACAATTATTACTGACATCTTCCAAAACAACAGCTATTGCTACAAAGAGAATTAAGCCATCAACAAGCAATATACCAGAGGGATAGTTTATCTGTAATATTATTTGCACCAGCAATGAGCCCCTTCTCAGCCCTGTTAACAAAATGCCAAAGCTACATGCTGGGATATGCAGAAAAGAATAAAATTATTGCTGTCCATATTAATTGTTGTTATACTCTGGCTATACATTATAATTGATGTTATAGAAGCTGATTTATTTATCTGTGGTTTTTAGATTTTAAAATAGGTAGTAGCTTGTATCATCTAACTGTACCATATTTGTGATAAGTTTTTTTGTCTTTTTTTTTAGCAAGAACATCACTGTACTTTCCTTCTGTATTCTTATTCCATCCATTTCCTTGGCAATCTCAGAGCAATATAATTCGTGGCTTACATAACTACGACATTTTGAATGCCACTAATGTGTCCAGCTGATAAATTCTGATTTTCTCTAGGCGCTATATATTTATTCCGCACAAGTATTTAATTGCATTTTAAAAAATCGTTAAAACATTCAGCGGTAATCTCTCATAATCTTCGAACAGTAGACAGGGTTAGTGTAACGTCTACTGTCGGGAAAGTTTGCTATCTCGACAACAGATATTAGAATTACTTTACCATAGATATTCATTCCTACCATTACAGTTGATCTTGCATTATCATACAAATACAGATATTACAGATATCACGACATTCCAAATCGTTATTAGCGATACAGTTAAAACAATAATTGATCACCCGAGAAAATGAAC
>NC_043011.1:15568153-15570653 GCF_006345805.1 Octopus sinensis | reverse complement strand
TACAAGTTCTTTAAGAGTTATACCCTAGGAATATCTATAGAAAATGAATATTATGCAATAAATTATCTAGACAGTCACTAATAAACTCCATCCATTCCATAAGTTGAATGAAATCTTAAAGTATATTAGTTCTTTAAGTAACCATCCTAGACCAGTTAAAGAATTTTTAATAGATGATATAGGCAAAAAAATCTATGCTATCCTCAGATTATAACTCTTTTAATAAACATGCCTCATATTATAATAAAGCATTAAAAGAACCAGGCTATAATTCTAATATAAAATCCTTTACTTATTATGAACACATTAATAATATAACATGTACAGCTAATAAAACTAATAATAATTCTAACAGTAAAAATGTGAATAATAATAAAAGACAATATAACAAATTAAATAAAGATAAAAACAATATAATTGTTATTAATGATTACAATATTAATAGTAATATTGATAATGAGAATATGATCAATAGTAAGGACAATAGTAAATTATACATGTGGGGACATAATACACCTAAGAATAAAACATTGACACTGATGATGTCTAATAATGATAGTATAAAAAAGAAAAAGGATAGTATATGGTTAATTATTCTGTATGGAGCACAAATGATAACTAATACTATTAAGGAGACACTTAAAATTGTAAAAATGCTTTTTTTAAAAAAGGACAACAGTTATTCAAATATATTTTCTAATAAAGCTATAAGAGTGATATACTCAACATCGTGAAAAGTAAGTAATATCATTTCCTCTATAAATAATAAGAAATTAAATAATTGTTATAATAGCATAATAAATAATAGCTCTAGCCATAATACAACCGATAGTGATAGAAGACTTAATCAACATATAGAAAAATGTTCATGTCGGGATAAGACTAAATGTAAAGTCTGTAATAATTGTAATATTGATAATGTAATTTTAAAATGTATAGTAAGATCCAAGAACAATAATAATAATAAAATTATAAACAAGGTTTATATTGGCTCAACAGCTAATGAAATTTAAAAAAGAATATCCCAGCACTACCAGACCCTCGAAAATCCTAATTTAAGTAAGTCCACAGGCTTAAGTAAATATATATGGGAATTAAAATGTAGAAAAACAGAGTACATTCTTAACTGGAGTATAATAGGTAAAGTCCACTCCTATAATATTCGGAATAAATTGCGCTTATTATGCATAACAGAATTTATGGAACTGCTACAGTCTAGAGACAAATTATTAAAGACATACGATGAACGTGGAGTCAAATGTAGGCACTGAAGCAATTTTATCTTCAATAAAATGAAATACTAAACCCACCCTTGATTCAAATAACCACAACTTTTATTTCTACAGCACTTGGAAAGATTATATAAATTATTTAAATAAATAAATGAATTAAATATTACTAAAATTATATTATAACAAATTATATATATATATATCTCCCAACATAAGTAAATTGAAGATAATAAGAGAGGCTAATTTAAATTAAACTATGCATAGTTTAATTACCCCCTTGGTAATAATCACCTATAAATTCCCATAGTTCCCTGCTATATTCTTCTAATATCCATTTTGAAAAGAAATCTTGTTTCCAACAAAAAGAAAGAAATGCACTTGCTTTTTTCTTGTTATATTTCACATTCAAACACAGACATTTTTATTCTGATGTATAATTTTATATCTTATATTTTGTATTTGACATTATAGACTTGATTTTATAAGGGGGGTGTATATACTAATTCATATTTATAATGTACAATTTATAAGTTTTAATTCTTAATATTATAAAGTATAATTTCTCTTTTTAATTTTTAATGTTTAATTTATTGCTTAATTTAACACGCATTTTTTAAAGAGATGTAAAATTATATTAACAATACTTTGAAAAAGAACTTCAAGATGTGTTGGAATAATTGTAAATCTGATGATTGCATATATATTTATTTATATATATATAAGTGTGTGTATGTGTGTGTGTGTGTATTGTAATCTTTCAATACTGAAACACGTGTAGTTCCGTCATAATTAGTAAATTTAAATGTTAACTTAAGGAGGAGATAATTAAGGAAGTATATTATGTACCCTGCAGATATACTGGTTATATCTTTTAAGGTATTATTTCGTGATGTGCAAATGGATACCATGAGTTTACTTTCAGATATACTCATTAGGTAATTTTTTTTTGTATAATCTAAAATAGAATACCCGCATATCTACTAATCCCATATATATATATATATATATATATATATATATGCATTTTTATCTTTTATATTTCACATGTTTCAGTCATTAGCCTGCGTCCCTACTGGAGCACCGCCATTAAGAATCTTTAGTCGAATGAACTGACCCCAGTACTAAATATTTTTGCTAGATTTGATACTTATTCTATCAGTTGCTTTTGCCGAACTGCTAAGTTACGGGGACATGAAAGCACCAACACCAGTTGTCAAGCGGTCGCTGGAGCTGAATATCTGTATAGATACAGAAATGTGTGTGTATAT
>NC_043011.1:15520653-15560653 GCF_006345805.1 Octopus sinensis | reverse complement strand
ATGTTTAAATAATTACCACAAAACTGGACAGCCGGGTAATTATAGCAAGAAATTTGTCGAAATAAGATTGTAACCGGAGAGTGTACGACGGCAATAAAGTAGAAACAGGTAATAAAGTACAACAATTAACAAAATATGTTTCTTTAATTAATATTCAACAGGGGCTATAAATAACATCAAAGGAAGTTATATAAGAAACTGGGGAATTGACATGCAATATATCTATTTCTTTACTGCCTACAAAGGGCTAACCATAGAGGGGACAAACAAGGACAGACAAAGGGATTAAGTTGATTACATCGACCCCAGTGCGAAACTGGTACTTTATTTATCGACCCCGAAAGGATGAAAGGCAAAGTCGACCTCGGCGGAATTTGAACTCAGAATGTAACGACAGACGAAATACCTATTTCTTTACTACCCACAAGGGGCTAAACACAAGACAAATAAGGAGAGACAAAGGGATTAAGTCGATTACATCGACCCCAGTGCGACACTGGTACTTTAATTATCGACCTCGAAAGGATGACAGGCAAAGTCGACCTCGGCGGAATTCGGCGTGCTAACGTTTCTGCCATCAGGGAAAAGTTTAGGGAGTGAGCTAAGTACACGAACAAGAATAAATCTACAACTTGTAATATTGTCTACAGGAGAATTATTCATCCAAGCAAGGTACTTTTTATATATATTTAACTTATTCGAATCAAAACAATAATAAAAAATGATGCTTTGGAAAACAGAGCATGGATTTCAGAGTCTTAGAGACATTATTAAATAGGCTTTAAACGGTTGTTTTGAAGGAGAAATTCTTAGAAGCCCACTTGGAAATTTGTCAAAACTTAATTCACTTCAAATTCTTTTGAGTGAGATATGGTTCCAATGATGTTTTATAACAAAATATAGCATGAAGCTTACAATCGTATATCTGTTATAAAGAGAACATGCAAAAAATATTTTTGTCAGGAAATACACATTTTAACTGGCTTAAAACAGTAGATGTCAGAAAAGGGGATTGTTCTTTTAGTGTATTTCTAGAATATCTAATGACCAGTCATTTAAAAGGAAGTCAGTAATCTCTATTTGATCGAGGATATTGTTTAACTGAGCAGAATTCCGAATCGCTTCGTGATGTAATGACACATTTAAGAATAATTGCAGTAGGTGAAGCAATAGAAATGAGTGCCCAAAAGAAGAACTTGGTGAACGATAATGAAAATTGAAGAGAAAACGATCAATTCATCTGGAACAGCCCGGAAGTTTCTCAATCATTTTCATAAATTTAAATAACTGTGATGAATAATAAAGGAAAATGTAACGGCTAAGAAAACAATACAGCTCCATGCTACAGCAACTTTACCATCGTCGTCGTCGTCGTCATCATCTCCGTCGTCGTAGTCATCGCCGTCGTCGTCAACGTCGTCGTCATCAATGTCATCGTCGTCAACGTCGTCGTCGTCGTCGTCAAAGTCGTAGTCAACGTTGTCGTCGTCAAAGTCGTCGTCGTAGTCAACGTCGTCGTCGTCAAAGTCGACGTCGTAGTCAAAGTCGTCGTCGTCGTAGTCAACGTCGTCGTCGTCGCCGCCGCCGCCGCCGCTGTCGTCGTCTGTGTCATCGTTGTTATGCATCGTAACCCTGCAGCACAAAGATGACGTTATAATGAAAGTCTTCCCGAATCAGCGCAAGTTCTCCACACTGCCTTGCCACACCTCTCCATCCAGCTTGTGATACTGGTCATACATTGCGTTCTTTGCCTGCCTCTAGATCAACTACTCTCTACTTGGTAATATTATTCAGACCTCTGCTTATTCGAATATGTCCATAATAAATGAGGTTTTATTTTTTTAAGATTTCACACTGTTCGTACTTCACCTATTTCCCGTAACACCCATTCGTTTGTCCGGTGGTCCTTGTTAGAGACTGTTAACATTCTCCTATACACGCACATTCCAAAGGAGTTAGTCGGGGCTGTCTTCTTCCTCTATACTTGTTCAGCATCTACACTGAGTGGATAATGCGAGAAGCAATACGGGAAGCAAAATGGCTTGCATATTTTTAATCTTGGGTATGTAGCCAACGCTATTCTAATAGCCAAGAGTGAAGCCAGACTACAAGAAATAATAGAATGGAGAAGCTATCAAATACGCATGATCTTTATCTGAAACACAGGAAATCAAAAACCATAGTAGTGGGTAAAGAAAAAAATATTAACATCAGACTGAGTACTGAGAAGGTGGAACAGGTTGAGATGTACGAGCTTCTTGGAGCCCAAATATCTGATGAAGTGACATTTAAGAAAGAATTTAGGACATGACTAGACATGAGAAGGATCTCCATAGGAAAGCTTAATAATATCTGGAGAGGCAAAAATCCACAATGTTAAAAAGGTTAGTGCGAACGATGATTTGGCCGATAGACATTTATGGTTACGAAGCATGGATTCTGAACAAATTGGAAGGGAATTACGGAGACGTTACCTAAATTAGACCATGGTTCATCGAGTTTAAGGACTGCAATATCAAGGTTCATATTTTTCACAGCAATACTATTTCAGCTGCAGACTATGAATGCAAGTCATGGATGTTAGATGACAAAACAGATTAAGAAATATTACAGAAAGATGCTTTTACGTACAAAGCATTTGCATTACCGAGATCTCAGGTAAAAAAAAATGTCAGGTGCTTCAACGAATAATCAAGAGGAGTATAACGAAATGGTTTATTTCCTTAAAAGGACACCGTGAATACTTGCCAGTAGTAACTATAGGGTGTACGGACAAACACTCGGCGATGTGGTGTCAGAAACCCAGAAACATTGATTGGGAACAACAGAGAAAAAATAATGTATAAGTACAAAGATGATGTTCAGTTAAGAGGGCATGTTTACTCCCTTGCTATTGACCCACGGATTCATTCCTCGATGCTATACATTTTTATATATTTATACTAAATTCTTGGTGAAAATTCTGTTGAAGTAAATATGGCTGAATCTTTAGTGTTCGAATACAAAAATCCTCAGGGTTATTTGTTTTCAACTATTTTGTGCTTTTGGTATGAACAGCGATAACTAAAACGGATACCTGACTACGGAAATGGTTACTGTGTTGGTAAATTAATACCAATTCATTATGATGGGTTGCTTCAGGAGCCGACGCTTTTATAGATATATAGCATGTGTATAATGAGTTAGCTACTCTAGCTGTCAGCATCATAGAGTTAATGATTCTTGGGGTTTTATTGATATTACTACGTGTGCACTTAGTAACGACCTTGAGTCATTGCGCCAAATTATTAGAAATCCAATAAAAGGAATCAGTGGCTGTCAGTATGAATTAAGTGGCCCCACTTAAATGGATGTTCGTATGCGGATCGGTTGGACTTTTCGACAGCAATATTATTGCAAGAGCTGGATCAGGTTCTAAGGGATTTCACTGAGAGCTATCATTTATAATAAATATGCTGAATGTGTCAGTTGTTTATGTGTGTCTTTAATTAGTAATATCGTAGATTAAAAATGATAGCAGTAATATTTATAAGAGCGATGGCGTTTGTACCGATAACGATTGTAATAGCAATATTATCATGCATAACAAAAGCAATATTAATATTGTATGCCGTTGTGCCACCACACGTATTAATGATTTCCCAACAAATAATCAATACTTTTCAATGCTAATTAATACACTTCTTGAGAAGTAGTGATCGACATAAGATCAGAAATCTATTCTTTAAAAGCACATGGTTTGGTAGAATGGTTTGGCATGAGTGGTTGGATCTCGCATATGTTAGAAGCAAAGTGTTTGACTGAATGGAACAAATTGCTGGTAAATATGAAGGTGACCAGTTGTAAGAGCTTACAACTCGATGACATCCATTTTATTCCAATAATTTTAGATTGCTCGTAGGGACACACGTAATGAGATCCATAAAATCACGAAAACTATTAACTAGAAGATATTGATAATTAAGTTGAACAAAAGACATTCGGTCGTACTTAATTTTGTGTTAATAATTTTAACACAAGGAACGCCAAAAAATTTACGAAAATTAATTACGTGGAGAAAAAATACAATGTCTATCAAATAACATTTTAATTATTTGGGCAAATACATTGGATAACTCTTAGCATGTTTTAGTCTTTTTATGACCTCGTCATCAAAACATGTCTATCACTATATTTGGAGAAGTTATAATGAAATAATCACTAAGTAAATATACATACAGTTGTGTACATTATTTGATGTAGTATCATATTTGTATAACTGAATTGTTCACAAAGTAAATGATAGTAGTAAAAAGCGAATAATTGAAACAATGAAAGTAGTATGTTGCTAGTAGCTAGTGAACTAAGAATCATATCATTGGCTGAGATACACATAAATCGTCGGACATATAGCAGTTAATCATCTAGATACGGTAAACTGTTACCACGAAGAGAGGAAAAAGCTCATCGAATTTAATTAGTGTAAAAAATCTATGGTATGCGCGAAAAAATAGCGGCAAAATCTCCTTTAAATAACGTCCTATCATCTTTAAAAAAAAAAGACTTGCATAATGCATAATGTAAACTAGGAAACACTATTCTAGTAATATAGATAAGGTAGAGAGGATTTTAATGCTTTTCATCATAGGCCTATTCAATCAAGATCAATATAGAGCTAAACAAGAACTCCACTGAAAAAAGCTTTAAAACATCTGCTTATGATAAATCCTCGCAAAATGACAAAAAATAGGTATAAAATATATTGTATGCGTTCTTGAACCATTATAAAATTGTGGGACATAATCGAGTAAATTTTCTAAAGTTAAGACTAAAATAACATGATGTATGAGTTGAATGACCTACAGAGGGAGAACTGAAGTATAATATTGGAGTGTGCGAATGATTGAATGGATTAAAACAGTAAAATAAGACGGTGTAAGTGATAATTACTTGCTATCTTCCCTTACATTCAGTCTAACCTGACTCTATAATGAACAAACTCCAGAAATAGTGCATCTATAAAATATTAGCTATAAAATACTTCAACAAGAACTTTCCTTTTCATCTTATTCTCATTTAATAGCTTTTGCGTTAAGCCTCAACGAATTCATTTTAAATATAATTAATTCAGTAAAAGATCATCTTCAACTTTATGAGACAGTTTTGTTGTGGTTTTATTTTTTGTAATAATTTTTACTGTTTTATTAAATGGGAAATGTTTTGATACAAATCTTTTTTTTTTTAAGATTTTTAATTTTTATTTTTGGTACAAGATATTAGCCTTTGATGAAGTTTCTAAATTATATTTAAAACGACTTACGGGCAAAATTTCATAGATTTACACCGACGTTTATTACGATAGCAATCTATATTTTTCAACGTTTTCTGCTACTGAAAATCTGTGTGCGTATGTCCGTGTGTGTTTGTGTATGTATGATAGGTGAATGTTTGTAAACGTATTTTTGTGAGCATTTATCAAGAGTTATTTTATGTACACACATATTAAATACATGAAAAATTCTATCAAATGTTTTTCAATGCATAAATCTTTGAGGTGTTGAACTATATACTAGAATGTAGTTATAAACATAGACAACACTGGAGCTTACATACGCATATAAAATTCCCATATATATATATATATATATATATATATATAGATATAAATAAATATATACACTTGTTGAAGTGCAGATATGCATAGTTGTCTACCAGTATTTGTGATATATATCTTGTTTACACACAAGTGCATATGCACACAGATATGCACACATATTCACACACATGCACACACGCACACATTCTCACACATGCACACACTCTCATACACACACATATACATATATATACATATGCATATAAGTGTATTTACACATGTCGATGTCTGCTTTTATAGTCTGTTGTGTGTGCTGTATGTGCGTATATGTTTCTCTTTGTTCTTAATTAGTGCACAGCATATCAACCTTCCGTATTCATGTTCGATAAATATGTGTAACGCCAAATATATATACTTGCATCATTAGTTGAATAATAAACTTACCTGTTTTTTTTCCTGTTTTTTCTAGACTCCAGATTCAATTGAAATTAGGGTGCTTATTAATGGGTATAACGTGAATGAAAATGACAAAGAAAAAATAATTAATTACTATAGGGTTTGGGGTTAATAGGAAATGTTTGGGGTAAAGATGAGACCTGTTAGTTACGTCGATAAGAATTTTCGTCACATAAGTCTGAAGATGACAAACATAGATTACATATTTTAATATTAAGTATGATATAAGAGGCAGCGAGCTGATAAAATCGTAACCACGCCGAGCAAAATACTTAGCGGCATTTCGTCCGACTTTACGATCAGTGTTCAAATTCTTCCGAGGTCAACTTTGCTTCTCATCAATTTAGGGTCGAGGAAATAAGTACCATTTAAAACACTGGTGTCGATATATATATATATGAGTGGCTGTGTGGTAAGTAGCTTGCTTATCAACCACATGGTTCCGAGTTCAGTCCCACTGCGTGGCATCTTGGGCAAGTGTCTTCTGCTATAGCCCCGGGCCGACCAATGCCTTGTGAGTGGATTTGGTAGACGGAAACAGAAAGAAGTATGTCGTATATATGTATATATATATATATATATATATATATGTGTGTGTGTGTGTGTGTGGTGTGTGTGTGTGTGTGTGTGTTTGTCCCATTAGCATTGCTTGACAACAGATGCTGGTGTGTTTACGTCCCCGTAACATAGCGGTTCGGCAAAAGAGACCGATAGAATAAGTACTGGGCTTACAAAGAATAAGTCCTGGGGTCGATTTGCTCGACTAAAGGTGGTGCACCAGCATGGCTGCAGTCAAATGAAACAAGTAAAGGAGTAAGAGTATATATATATATATATATATATATATATATATATATATATATATATATATATATACTCAAACATGCTAGCCTTGTTCCAAAATTTTAATCAATATTATGTACCACAATGATGAATAGGAAAAGACGTTCGAGCAGATGAGGAATCGCTTCTCGGTATTTGCTCCCATCCATGATGTTCTAAGGCCACAATTGCCTTTCTTCATGTTCTGAGTTCACATATTTTGCGACCTGGGAGAATTTAATCAGCTAATTCATGCCCTAAATATTTAATGATGTGTGTGTGTGTGTGGGGGGGGGGTACATGCACGGCCGAGTCAATTACTA
Organism: Octopus sinensis; assembly: GCF_006345805.1. Taxonomy (NCBI): domain Eukaryota; kingdom Metazoa; phylum Mollusca; class Cephalopoda; order Octopoda; family Octopodidae; genus Octopus; species Octopus sinensis. The sequence continues at coordinate 15,553,477 of NC_043011.1, read as the reverse complement.
GCTGTAATATTGGTTACAAATTTTGGCACAAAGATAGCAACTTCGGAGGAGGGAGTGAGTCGATTACAGCGACCCTAGCGCTCAAATACTGCTTATGTTATCAACTCCGAAATTCTGAAAGGCAAGGCCCACTTAGGCGGAATTTGGACACCGAATGTAACGACGGACGAAACGCCGCCAAACCTTTTGCCCGGTGTGTTAACGATTCTGCCAACTCGACTCCAAATGATTTGAAATTCTAAACAGATGTGTCCACATGAATCATTTTGTGTGATGGGTTTATGTATGTGTCAGTAGGTGACTTTAGATGTGGATGCGAGTGATGAGTTTATTGGCCGTGTGTAAATACTCTCCTTTTCCTTGTACATTTCACCAGTTTCTTACAATCCGAATGTGTGTGTGCGTGTGTGTGTCTGTGTTTGTCCCCCTAGCATTGCTTGACAACCGATCCTGGTGTGTTTATGTCCCCGTCACTTAGCGGTTCGGCAAAAGAGAGACCGATAGAATAAGTACTGGGCTTACAAAAGAATAAGTCCCGGGGTCGAGTTGCTCAATTAAAGGCGGTGCCCCAGCATGGCCGCAGTCAAATGACTGAAACAAGTAAAAGAGTATATATATATATATAGATAGATATATATACATACATACGTATATATGCATTGGCGATGTTTTGTCCTCTGTCTTCCCTTTCTTGGATCTTTCCTCTTCCTTTGTTTCTGACGAAGAGCTCCGCTCGGAAGGTTAGATCCTCCTTTCTTTCCTTTCCTGGGCGTCCAATAACACTATACTTGTTCCACGTCCTCGCGCTGTTGTGTTTTCTCTTTGTGTTTTCATGTTTGGATTAACTTTATATACATACACACATACATACATACGTACATACAAACGTACATACATACGTGCATACATACATGCATACATGCATAAATACATACATACATACAAACGTACATACATACATACATACATGCATGCATACATACACACATACATACATACATACATACATACATGCATGCATACATGCATACACACATACACACATACATAGATACATACATACACACATACATACATGCATGCATACATACATACACACATACATACATACATACATACATACATACATACATACATATGTACACACACACACAGATACATGCATACATACATACATACATACATACGTACATACATACATACATACATACGTACACACACACACATACATACATACATACGTACACACACACATACATACATACATACATACATGCATACGTACGTACACACATACATACAGACATACATGCATACGTACATACACACACACATACATACATACATACATACATACATATATACGTACACACATACACATACATACATACATACATACATACATACATACATACATACATACATACATACATACATACATACATACATACATAGACACACACACAGGAATATAGTGTCGAAAATTAAGTTAGTCATTAAAGAACACACAAAATATGGCTTCCTCTTTATCTAGTATTGTCTACTACGCTGAAACGTTGAATAATTCCCACATTCTTCTACACTTTGATAAATCACGTAATTCCACTGCATTGGTTTGCTATTTAGTTACCTTACAAATTTCATGATCAAACGCAGTTTTCTCTCAGCTTTCTTTCTTTATTTCTTCGTTCCTTCATAACATTGATCTTTAAGTCAAGTTTATTACATAATCTTTCGAAATATTATATAATTTGTTCTATATTTTAACCTGTTGTACTTTTCTAAGCATGTAGCATTCCTCTTTTTGAAGGTGGGACTCATGCATCAATTGTACTTTTCCTTTTTGTTTTCCCGGCCCGTTGCATTTTATTTATCTATTTACTGACATATTTATTAAAAGCTGTTATTGATATCCTCCTAACGAGGACTGTACAATCGGAGACATGGTTTTCTTAATCTCATTGAATTATACCGAGTCTGTTACACTTAGACATCATTAAGGTTGCTGCTATTATATCCTTTGTATCATGTGTATTTAATTTAATCATAAAACCCGGCGGGAATGACTGACAATATCGAATAAAATGCTTTCTTGCATTTACTTTCTTCTAATTTCTGCTCTTATTTCATTCGAAGCCATTTTGCATTTTAGCATTTCCAGATTTATAAAATGCTTAGAATACGAGATTTTTCGATTATATTAGAAATAAATATAGTTGTATGCGCAAGCGTTGCTATGTGTTAAGAAGCTTTCTTCCCAACCATACAGTTCCGGGTTTAGACCCACTGCATCGCACCTATTATTACATCGGGCGTATCGAAGCCTTGCAAGTGGATTTGGTAGACGGAAACTGAAAGAAGCCCGTTGTGTGTGTGTGTTTGATGTGTATCTCTGTGTCTATGTTTGTCCGCCCCCATTGCTTGACAACCGCTGTTGGTTTGTTTAGAACTACGTAAGTTAGTGGTTCGGTATAAGAAGCCGAGAGTTTAAATTGCAGGCTTTAAAGAAAAACAAATCCTGGGGGCGATTTGTTCCACTAAAACCCCTTCAAAGCGATGCCCCAGCATGGCCGCAGTCAAATGACTGAAACAATTCATTTTATTATCTGTGCAGCAGCAGTTGGCGCATTGCCTGATCAATCTGGTAGGTTTCTAAGAGATCAGTAGCGAAGTTTTGCTCTCTTTCAGAATAGAGTGAATTTTTTTCGGTCTTTCATGTTTTTCAACACGATTTAGCATCAATTCGTTGGTTGTTTCAAGGTATTTGGCCAGTCCGATTGTGGTGGTTTTGTACGTAAGTTCAAGCTGGATCAAGCACATTGAAGCTATAAAGAACAACTGGGACTGCTAAGGAGTTTATGGCTAACACCTTATTATAGGCTTCAGGACTTCAGGACTGCTCGAAATCTTTTGTAACATTACTTCCTAACTTTCTATTTCATGCTTGCATGCTGGATACCAGAGCCTTTATTTATTCCTAGGTATTTATAGGTTTGTTCCTACTCAAGTTCATTTATTACTGTTTCAACATCTAATTCGATTATTATTATTATTATTATTATTATTATTATTATTATTATTATCATCATCATCATCATCATCATCATCATCATCACCATCATCATCATTATCCCCATCATTATCATCAACATCATCATCATCGTTTTCCGATTGAATTGCATTTTATTTCATCTTATGATCGGGTCTCAACATGAGACTTAAGGCGCGTATATATTAAATGGAGAGAAACTTACTGAGAGTGTGGGCGGTAGATGTCCAGAATTTTTTTGAGTTTCATCATAGATTGTTGGTTTCCCAGGGAATTAATCAAAAACATGTCAGTACCTTTCTTGATCATTCCCAGAGCACCTACAACAGCAAGGATGGTTTTGATCTTTAATTGCAACGTCCTATATATCTCAATCTCATGGTCCTTCAACATGTTTTCGAATTCTTTTGCTGAGATATTTCGATCAGTAAGCACTGTTATGTCTATTAACAGGTATTTTTTTTGTTTTAGATCTTTGACGACGATGTCTGGTCTGTTAGTATTTACTTGCCTCTCTGTATGTATTCCGTTATCCCATAAGATGGTAACATTCTCCCCCCGGCTCAGTGACTGGCTCTGGATGGAGTTCATACCAGTTCTTAGGGTGCGGAATATCATAGTGACGGCATACATTCCAGTGTAGGTATTGGCCAATTCGGTCATACCTAGTTTTATATTCTGTAGGGACAAGAACGTTGCCGGTTGCAACGATATGGTCAATACTCTCAAGTTTGTCTTACACAACTTCTAACGCTGGAGATGTATTACAGTGTCAGCTGTTCACTGCCAGTGTACTAAGGTAACACCACTTATTGTTCGAGCACCTTCTGGAGTATTCGAGTGGTTCCATGCAGTGCTGTTTTCTGCAAGTGCTCCACTCTTATTGAAGCCCCTATTTCTTCTACATACTTCTCGAGATTTTTGCTCACTGTTTCCATGCCTCCGACAATTATTGGTACTACTGCTACTTTTTCCTAAGCTATCTTAACATATCTCTCAACTTTTCTTTCTTCCTCATCGCATACCTTGTTGTCAGCTGGGCATGTTTATCTATGATCCAGCATAGTTTGTTTCGTTTCTCAATTAACACTATGTCTGGCTTAGTAATTTGGTATCATCATCATCATTATCATATTCTAATAATAATAATAATAATAATAATAATAATAATAATAATGAAGATGATGATAATTCACGACCAATTGTTTCTGTGTAAACTATTTCTCACTGTTTATATTTCTATATTTGAGTATGAAATATTTATATTCTCCAAAGCAAAACCCATTAATTCGAATTAATATTAAAATTTTACTTCAACATCTGAAGATAATATTAAACACATATGCATTTTGAAATTTTTCGTTTGTGCTCCATGAAATATATTAAGATATAACTATATCTTAAGTTTATATTTTTCGAATAGTTTATTATGAATTACATACACATATTAGTGTTGAAATATTATATTTCATGTGCAATAAAGGTCAATAATCGTTTATGAATGGCAATCCATGCAATGCAAACCGTATACAAGAAGTATATATTTCTCGTGGAAGCCTCATCCAACAAAAATGCAAATATATGGGAAACTACCACCTGTGTCATCTCTTGTGAAAGGTAGAAGAGACCAGTTTTCTGAACATTGTTGTAGAGCTGAAAACAAGGCAATTTCTACTCTTCTCATCAGGAAGCCATCCACTCGCAATACCAGAGGGCTCACACTCTCCTACTCTGATGTAATCTCCAGGGACGCAGGCATCCAGCAACAGGACCTCCGTAATGCTATGATGGACCGTGAAGTCTGGCGTAGCATGGTAAATTCCATTGTCTCGACCACAGTCGAACAATGATGATGATGAGTATATATTTTATCGACTTCTGCGGGAAAAAAGTAAAATTTGGCTGTGTTCGGCTGTGAATCAAAAAGGTTAAGACATGAAAGAGAATATTGCAATATAGTTATTCCACCTTGAAGGAGTTCTACGATATCATCGCCATCTTATTATTGGTATGATAGCAAATATTTCTGGTAAACATCATAAATATTTTATAGTTTTATGAGTACCATATTCGTTGATTTAAAAAATTATAAACAGTATGTATAGCATGCAAGTTTTTAATTCGGTTTGACAGGCAGTTATATATTTCCGAATAGCAGTAATATGTTAAAAATTTCCAATTAGAATTCAATCGTAAGCAACCGGCAATTACAATGGTAGCAATTAAAAATATAATTCTTAAATTCAACGAATGTCATATTCCTTATTGCTATCTCAGAAAACTAGTTAAGCATGAATAAAAGTTTAAAAAGAACGCAGTATTAAAAATACATGCTCGCTAGTTATATTCCAACTAAATTGTAGCTAAGTGACTCACTCCTTTCACAAACACTAACTTTGTTGCAATACTCACTGTCAAAAATATCATATATATATATATATATATATGTGTGTGTGTGTGTGTGTGTGTGTGTGTATGTGTGTGTTACTTCTTGGACTGGTCCTTAGAAAATGTTTTCTTGAATATTTTCTTCTGGACTAAATTACCCATGCATCGATAGTCATGATTTTTCTACCACATGTTACCTAATACACAGCATAAGAATGGTTAAATTATCAGTATTTTGATTCATTTGAAAACAAATTCCGGTTTACTCCTTAACACTTAAGATGTTGAGGGTAAATGTTTACATAGCTTAGGTGGCGAGCTGGCAGAAGCATTAGCACGCCGGGCGAAATGTTTAGCAGTATTTCGTCTGCCCCTACCTTCTGAGTTCGAATTCCGCCGAGATAGACTTTGCCTTTCATCCTTTCGGGGTCGATAAATTATGTACCAGTTACGCACTGGGGTCGATGTAATCGACTTAATCCCTTTGTCTGTCCTTGTTTGTCCCCTCTATGTTTAGCCCCTTGTGGGTAATAAAGAAATAGGTAAATGTTTACATAGCTTTCCTTAATCATAATAAGTCTTTATCAGTTTGAAATCCAACTGGTGCAAATATTCTAATTAGACATGAATTCTGACTTCGAATTTTTTTTTTTGCTAATTTTCTGCACCCAACATTTAATTTGTTGTCAAAATATTTCATATATTGTTCATCATATTCGTAAGGTTATTTCTCTAATGACGATTAATATGATTTCAATTCACAAACCTTTTTCAAGTTCCTTGTAGTATGTCATGTCATCATATTGCATTGCACGGAGCAAATCAAACATAATAGAAAAGCATAAAACGTGTTCAAGTTTCTTAAGATATCAATCTGACAACTGATTTCAAATCGGTTATACTATTAAGAAACGATTAGATAACACATCTTTCAAATAATTTTTCTTGCCCGCATCACAGATATGTGAAGGAATAACGCATAGCCTTTGTAACACAGTTAAATATGTTATTTCCTTTAAACTTCCCTCTGTCATCGGCACCTGATAACGGAGGGAAGCAAAAAAACCTTGAATGCAGTAAAAATTTTAGATGAAATCTCGTTGTTGCCAAAATCAAATTTAAATGACTCCTAATGAAGTTTATAAAATACCACAAGAATATAAAGACAGAAAATAAATTCACGTGAACCGATTTTTTCCATATTTCCCTATGCAAATATGATAAATAGATTAAGGTCATCTGGTAGTAATGTTATTTCAAATTCATCGCCAGAGCGAAGCACGAATTGGTTCAAAGGTAATAAAGCAGATAAAAGGGTAAACAGTGCTTTTTTGTTTCCTTTAGTTTGCAGTGGATGTTTTAGCGTAAATGTATTTCATAATAGCTAGTTTCTGAATAATGGCTGGGCTGCAGTTTGATGGCGCGTGAAAATGTTTAAATGATGTTTCTATATCAGTATAAATTATGTTAAACACAAACTTAATCCTCTTGTACGTGGCCATCACTGGAATTCCAAGAAGAGAGACATATAACAAATATATTTTCAGGTCTTTTACAAGCTTATACCATACCAAAAATGAAAAAGTTAACATTATAGGCACAGACGTGGTTGTGTGGTAAGAAATTTGCCTCCCAACCTCATAGTTCCGGGTTCAGTCCCACTGCGTGGCACCTTTGACAAGTGAATTCTACTATACCCTCGGGCGGACCAAAGCCTTACGAGTGGATTTTGTAGGCAGAAACTGAAAGAAACCCGTCGTATATATATATATATATATGTATATATGTATGTATGTATGTATGTATGTATGTATGTATGTATGTATGTATGTATGTATGTATGTATGTTTGTGTGTCAGTGTTTGTCCCCTCCACAATAGTCTGTTAACCGCTGTTGGTATGTTTAATTCCCCATGACTTAGCGCTTCAGCAAAAGACCGATAGAATAAATACTAGGCTTACAAGGAATAAGTCCTAGAGTCGTTTAGTTGGACTAAAAGCGGTGCTCCAGCTTGGCCACAGTCAAATGACTGAAATAAGTAAAAAATAAAAGAATTGTCTTATATTTTTTGCTGCAACTCTGAGTAATTGCTGTCACTAGTATATCAGTCTGCTCCAGTATAGTAATGATGTATCCTTATAAGTTGTTGTTTCTTTTCAAAAGTTTAATATTTTTTCCTCACCATAATAAAGATAAATAATGGCTCCTCTGCGGCTCCTACTACGGCTTCTCATTATCAGAAACCCCCTAGCTATAGATTGGGGATTATTCGGTGCCCTACAAAATGATGTTTCCTCTATTACAGAGAAGTTGATATATACGCACACAGCCTACGTTTCGTCACTCTGAATAAGAGAATAATTTCATTCGCATCCAAGAAGGACTTCAGGTTTTAAGAATCCTCGGATTTTGTGTTGGAACAATAGCTTTTCGCAAATTTTCTACTACATCTTCTGATTTACCGGTCTCTTAGCAAAAGTGAGGACCATAATCTATATTGTCACGCGTCTCCAAATATTACAAACACATTTGCAAACCAGAACCTTGTCGGCAAAAAAATGATTTAGAATCGGCAAGTGAATGTAAGTGCCTCATTTGCCAACTTTCTCACTATTACGGATGTCTAATTTCATGAAATTCTTTTTTTTTTCTTAATGGTTTACAGGCATTCATTGTTAAATGTATAGTTTTCCATTGCATCAACACCAATGTTACAATTCAAATACGTATGTATCTCCTAAATGTACTTTCTGTAGTCACTGAGCGGCGTATAAAAAAAAAGGTGACAGGCGGGATATAAAATGTTGGAAATAAAAAGTTATTTTATATTTCAAATTTAGATTTATCGTATTAATTTCAAGTTTGAAATGTTTAAGGTAAGAGGTAACAAGCATGACATTTAAAGAAACAGCGATTTTTGTTTTTCATCAGTAAAACATCACAGCAGTAGAGCTGTAGAATGTTCCAAATGTGTCGTGATGACAAATGTTTTCTGAATCGAATCGAATATTTAACATTAGATAATTTGGTTTCGTTGAAGAAAAATAGAATTGCATTATTGACTGAAGAACAATACAAACTGTGTAAATGTGGTGACAGTTTAAACTCTTGGGTATCGTTGAAAGATCCAAGACATTTGATTCCGAAAATTATACATTTCAGAAAGTGTCATTTTCTTAAACTCAGCGATGGAGATATTTAAGATATAACACAAGTAAAAAGAAAATTTATTACACCTTAATTTTCACGCTGCTCTTATCACTTATTAAACCTATTACATTAAAATGTTGTTAAACTACATTTTTTTACCTACTAGAGAGAATTAGAGAGAAATTGAATTACAAGCTTAAGTTTATTTTATGTAATTCTTGAAAGCTGGGCCTCTGTGGATAGGAGTGGCTGTGTGGTAAGTAGCTTGCTAACCAACCACATGGTTCCGGGTTCAATCCCACTGCGTGGCATCTTGGGCAAGTGTCTTCTGCTATAGCCCCGGGCCGACCAATGCCTTGTGAGTGGATTTGGTAGACGGAAACTGAAAGAAGCCTGTCGTATATATGTATATATATATATATATATATATATATGTGTGTGTGTGTGTGTGTGTTTTGTGTGTCTGTGTTTGTCCCCCTAGCATTGCTTGACAACCGATGCTGGTGTGTTTACGTCCCCGTCACTTAGCGGTTCGGCAAAAGAGACCGATAGAATAAGTACTGGGCTTACAAAGAATAAGTCCCGGGGTCGAGTTGCTCGACTAAAGGTGGTGCTCCAGCATGGCCGCAGTTAAATGACTGAAACAAGTAAAAGAGTAAAAGAGAGTAAATAAGATTGTGAATTATTGTTTTGTTAGTATATACCTGCTTTAGCGCTCTACATTATCTTCATAACACCTATCACATAGCCGATCAGTACAAATATAATCCGACGTTTCGCAATACAAACTTTGATGACGATATATTTGAACCAACTTTTAAAGTGTTAACTGGAAACACGTCTGATAAAATTTAATTTATTTGCTGCCTAATTTATCAGTATGCTCGAGTGTTTTTTCGACACACGGTACCATTCATCATTACCATAACTACTAAAGGGAGACTGAACTTGAACAAAAGAATGGTGGTATGAGCGTTCAGTAATTTGTATTCACAAGACAGCATTACTATATCATTTTAGTAAATAGCTAGAATACAGTTAAAACACAAAGTAGTCACTTTTGAAATTATTGATGAAAGATGCAGTTAAGTAGCGACTACAGTTTTCCCGTATTTTTTGTTTCAGGAATTCACGTTAACCATGTTAAAGCAATTATTTTCAGTTATTCTATTTTCAAAGTGGTATTTTTTCCTCCATCTGAAACCTTCTAAATGGTGAGTCCATACACATCTGAGTTAGCTTTCCCGTCTGTAGCATTTACGTTACTCACACCTTATATTTATGTCGAGCAAATATACGACATATATACGTCTCATCTCCATGTGTGTGTACGCCATATAGGTGTCACTGTGGACATAATATCGACAAGGTTTGACTGCACTCGCCCTCGTGACAGGATGAGTGAGGACCAAGCCTGTGGAAATAGCTCCCGGAGATGGAGTGACTGATGCAACAAATATTACTGGTTGCTCTTCACAGCGTCGCTTCTGCCACTTTTAGCTGAGGTGATTATAGGATGGTCCGAAAGTCTTGTCACCCACCACTACCGAAAAGTACTAAGAAAAATACAGGAACTATATAATAATATCAAACACATGTTACTGGTTTTTGTGTATTCACTTTCATTGACACTGACACTGTTACACATTGAGAAGGCCTGTATGAGCACCGAGAGCTTCGTAAAATATCACACAGGACATGGCGCCGCATCACGTTGTGCCACGAAAATGATGGTATTCATACAGACCTTCTCGGTGTGTGACAGTCTCAGTGTCAATCAAAGTGAATATACTAAAACCAGTACACGTGTTTGATATTATTATATTGTCCCTCTATTGTTCTTAGTACTTTTCGGTACGGGATGACAAGACTTTCGGACCACCCTATACCTAAAAGAGAATGTAAAGTTTGCATTTGTATTTCACATTTGTCATTTGTTTACATATTTATGTGCGTTTCTTATACTTTGTTTTAACTTCTCTCTTAGCAAATAAAGTTAAACCCTTATTGCATTCGAACAGAAACCAAAGTTAAAGTAGGAATATCTGTCGCTTCCGTCTTTCGTTCATTTGACTATTTAACTAGGTCACCTACTTTTGACAGTATTAGAATAAGCGTGTGTGGAAATGGAAATAATTAGGTGGAGGAAACTGTAGGCAATGAGGTGCAAACAATATGACTGCTTTGGCCTGCCTCAACTCGATTTCACACACACGAAAGTTGAATCTGGATGTATGAATAGTTTTTTTTTTATTAACAACGATGTAAACGCATTGTGGATATTTTCGGTTTGACCGGCAGTTGTTTAAAATAATTTCCACGTAACTAAACACTTTTAAACTTCGTGTACTGGTAGAATGTGTTTATAAAACATCTTTTTCTCTTGGCTTTATTGAGAAAATTCCATAGTTTGTAAGATATTTGTTGTTGTTTTTTCTGCAATTTCTGCAATTTCAACCAATCAATGACGTCTATTGGGGTGAAAACATTCTGTGCCGTATGAATATGACCCTCGTTTAAGAAACAGATTGGGTTTATTTCCATTACTGAAGAAAAAAATATACCCTTCCCCCCACCCCTAACCCTAACCCTAAAACAGATTGAAATGCAATAGATCGATACTAGGGTCATAATTATGGGGGACAATTTCATATGACACCGCTAGAAAAAACTGCCGGTCAAACCGATAGGATCCCGCATTGTAAATAATAACCGCATCACATTGCAATACTGATTTTTTTTCCCTGATCATCACAGTAGCATGGACCTTAGGTAATATTTAAATGGTTAACAGACTGTGAAACCTAAGTACTGTAAGCGCAAAAAAATTAGAATGCGCTTACATGGTAATGTGGTAAAGGATTTAACACCCTAACTATATAGAGCAACGTCGATAAAAGTGGGCGGGTGTATGGAACAAATGCGTTGATTCTATATGTTCAAGTGCCCGTGGTGAGCAAAAACAATGAGAGTAACACTTGGTATGCACCAATAGGTCCAGAAGCCTTTTTATTACATTTATACATGCTTTTATATATACATATAATCACATACAAGAGAAAAATACGTAACCTGATACGTTAGCCACACGTTTGTGTGGTGTGTGCGTGTGTGTATTTATGTATATGATTATATAGATACATACACATCAACACACACACACAAACACATTCTTTTACTATTTTATACGTTTCAGCATTAAGGGTGTGGGCATACTGAGGCACATATACATCTATATACATATATAAGATTTTTTTAAATATATATAAACACTAAACACACGCGCACAGATTCATAAAGGCACACGCACACGAACACAGAAGTGCTCATAGTGGAACAGTAAATTAGACGAAATTAAATGTTTAAATTAAATCAAAATGATTAATAAATTTGACGGTTGCCAACAACTATAGCTAATTTGCCATCTGTAATTATTCTGGTGTTTGCTATAAATATTAATGAAAGGTATCGAATACTGTGTGTGCGCGCGCCCACACACAAGCATAGACATACACACACTCACATACACACGCACTCACACACACACACATGCACACGCATACACACAGATGCACACATACGTGCGTGTGTGCGGGAGTCTCTGTGTGTGTATTTGCTATGAACACTGTCCACCCATCCACCCCGGTATCCAGGGTTGGGTTTATGGATTTGGGGAAGGAAATATATGGGGGAGGCGTAGGGAGATTCGACATTGTGGTTGGTGACAACAGTGGGAAGGGCAAAAGACGAGTAAAAATGAGGTCTCGGATGGTGCATGACACGCGCTGCTGGTAGATGGGGGTTCGATAGGAGGGCAGGAGGTGATAGAAAACTCGGTCACGAAGCTGTTGGAATGCTTTCTCCATATAAATGTCAGCATTCCACACCATTACAGCTCCAATTTTCTGAGCTAGTTTGATAATGATGGCGACCCGAGGATGGAGGTTGCGGAGGGCTGAGAATTTGGCACGAGAGATATTTTGCACGGCAGGATCATTTCTTAAAATGAAAGCAATTGACTATGATTGCTGCATGCGTTCACAAACAAATCTAGGCTGCTAAGGCGGACTGAGAGGGCGCCCAGTTAGATGGACGACAGCTCAGAAGTCATCCTGATTGTTTTGGGGCTGTGTAGTGCCATGAAAGAAGGCGCGCAGTTTTGTGAGGCTAGGTTTGGGCTAGGGGAGGGGCACGACGGAGAGAAGGGAGAATGGGTTGAGGTGGAGAAAAGGCCAGGCTGTTGGTGCCTTGCAAACTTTTGGGCAAAAGGAAAAAGTTGAGGATTCAGTTTGCTTGTCTGCTTGTAGATTATTTACTATGTGTTTTCGTGAGTGGACGGCAAGACATGCTTTGTTTCGTGTCACAAAACCACAGTGACAGGTAAGATTTCTATTTAGAGGAGCAGAGATTTGTCAGCATGCTTTCATGCTTGCACGAAGCTGCTCCCGATGATGGATTCGACTTTGCTCAAATATTTGAACTGGCGAGATGAGTTGGCGCCAGGTCCTGCGTTCTAATCCTTTGTTTTCCCAGGAAGAAAGGGGAATCGTACATCGCTTCAGATTGTCTTTTAGTTTGTCTTTGAAGCCTTTCAACTGACCTTCCTGTTGGGGATTACCAATAGAGAAGTGACTTCGGAATTCGGATATCACACGTATGGCCTGATCATCTAGGCTGTATTTTATGAGGATGACATCAATACCTGATATGCTACATTTTTTAGTACTTCACTGTTATGAACATGGTCACTCGGTTTTCTGTTGCAGATAGTAGCCAGGCATCGCATATGAAAACTGTCAAGCTGATTGATGTGCTTTCGGTACAGGGTCCAAGATTCAGCACCATAAAGCAATGTTGTCAAGACCACCGACTTATACGCATTGATTTTCATGTTCACGTATTTGAAGCAGATAAAGAGAGGTGTTTCCAATGAGTCAAACTGATGAGGCCAACCCTCATCCTGAATTAGGAAACGTTCAAAGAAACCCGCTGAAGTTGCATGAAACCAAGTCAGATTTTCTTGTGATATAATCATCTTGGTACGTGTTTGATTGGGTTTCGGAAGACATAGAACTCACTGATGGGAAACCTTCCTGAAGCCAAGTACATTGTACAGAATATTGGCAACGTTCTCACGGTCACACTATATGCTTATTTGATGGTTATTTGATTTATTGTCAATTGTCTGTCGTCCATCACCACGTGGTGAACACGACCAAGGTGTTCCTTAGTGGTAGCAGTTGCAGGACATCGGGTCATCTTCAGGACTTTCCCTTCCCGTCCTAAATTCAACTTCCCACATTGCACGATTCAGTAAGCTGTAGCAAGCATGTCAGGGGCAGGTTCTTGATAACAGCAATATGTCAAATTTTGTCTATTTTCAAGGGAAGTAGCTACTAGTTACTTTTGCAGATTTCAGTTTGCCTGGAACGAAACAATGCAGTTATTAATAAGGATCGTTCAAATTAATGCATGCAAGATTTCACAGCTCTGGCATCACTCCTTCAGAGTCAGACTTTGAACTTTTCAACTCACTCTTGTATATATAGTCGCAGGCGACACACACCCACGCACACGCACGCACACACACACACACAAAAACACACCCACTCACACACACACACACACACAAACATATATATACACATATAAGGCGGCGAGCTGGCAGAAACGTAAGCACGCCGGGCGAAATGCTTAGCGGTGTTTCGTCTGTCGTTACGTTCTGAGTTCAAATTCCGCCGCGGTCGACTTTGCCTTTCATCCTTTCGGGGTCAATAAATAAAGTACCAGTTCCGTACTGGGGTCGATGTAATCGACTTAATCTGTTTGTCTGTCCTTGTTTGTCCCTTCTATGTTTAGCCCCTTGTGGGCAGTAAAGAAATATATATATATATATATATATATATATATACACATATATTTTGGCGATATGATCTGTCACAGAATGTGATTGAAAACCACATTTCTATACTGCAAGGCGGAATCTCCATGACCATATACGTATGCTTGCCCATCTTATAAAAAGGGCTGGACATTGACAGCTGAAATCAATGGACGAAGATAAATGATGAGTAAGAAAGTTATTTCGAACAGTGCTTACCACTGATTTATTTCTGTCACTTCTATTAACAGAACATTCAGACATCAATATTGATGGTATCCGGGAAAAAAAGAGAATTCGTCCGGTAACGAGCGCGGATTTTTAGTCAAACCATAATTCAGCAATTGAGAATTCTGTTGTATCACTTCAAACAACTCATGATAAATATAGATACAAACAAAATAATAGATCTATGAGAATATAACAGAAGTTCAATATGCGCTCTACATATTTGCTCTTTACTACTATTTGTTAGCTCTCAACCATCTCCCGATAGTATCTATTTGAAAAAAATATATATACATAATTTTTTTTCATACAAACTCTAAATGTCAGAATCGTTAATTTTAACAAACTGAAGGTTAAGTAATGGAGATCCTGTTACCAATGCAGATGTGATTCCGTGTCATCGCCTCTCTCTCTCTCTCTCTCTCTCTCTCTCTCTTCTTTCTTTCTCTCTCTATTTCGCTATCTCTCTCTTTATCTATCTCTCTCTCCTTCTCTCTCTCGCTCTCGCTCTCTCCGTCTCTCTATCTATCTATCTATCTATCTATCTATCTATCTATCTATCTATCTATCTATCTATCTATCTATCTATCTATCTATCTCACTCTTTCTCTCTCTCACTCACGGTTATAAGTACGTATGTTCCTATGCACATGCATACATGCTGGCATACATACTTTCATTTATATATGTGTGTGTGTATGTATGTATATATGTAAGTATACATATGTATATAATTATATAAATGCATATGTTTATGTACATATGTGTTGCGTGTGCGTGTTAATGCTTGGATAGATAGGTAGACAAAGAAAAAGAGAGAGGAAGAAGGTGTGAGAGAGATGCACATGAACTAATATTTCATCAGTGACTGCATAACGACTCACCAGGTAGTCACTGCAATGAACTTAAGTAAATATAATTCGAACAGTAAGAATGAACTTTATAGTGACTAAATATAGATAATACGGGATAATACCACAGGTCACATAGCAGGACGTCTTCGTAGATTTCAAAGAATAAACGACACGACATTCGCGTTAACACTGTAAATACCTACTCATTCATTTAGCCACACAGAACACACAAACACACACATATATATATATATATATATAATATATATATATATATATATATATATATATATATATATATATATTATATATATATATATATATATATTATATATATATATATATATATATATATATAAGCGTAGGAGTGGCTGTGTGGTAAGTAGCTTGTTTACCAACCACATGGTTCCGAGTTCAGTCCCACTGCGTGGCACCTTGGGCAAGTGTCTTCTACTATAGCCTCGGGCCGACCAAAGCCTTGTGAGTGGATTTGGTAGACGGAAACTTAAAGAAGCCCGTCCTATATATGTATATATGTGTGTGTGTGTGTGTGTGTGTGTGTACATATGTTTGTGTGTCTGAGTTTGTCCCCCCCCCCAACATCGCTTGACATCTGATGCTGGTGTATATGTCCCTTCTTTCGCCCAACTTTCTCTCAATCTCTCTTCCTGTTTCTTGAGTAACACTGCGATGGACTGGCGTCCCGTCCAGCTGGGGGAATACATACGCGACAGAAACCAGGAAACCAGGAAACCGAGTCCATGAGCCTGGCTAGTCTTGAAATGGGCGCATAAAAAAATATTTATTTCTGAACTGGTTTGAGAAGAGAGTCTATATTATATTCCACCTGGGTGTTTAACGTCTCTAGACTAGCGGCCAATTAAGCCAGGATTCTATTGTTATGGGAGTGCCGGGAGCAATTTGAACTACATTGTATGAGATCTTTTAGCTAACTAATATAGATGAAATAACTATAGCCACTAATTAGGTTAGTGATTATAACCACTATGTTGGTTATATATATATACATATGTGTATATAAGAGACCAAAATGTACGTACGCCAACATAAATATATATATGGAAAAAATGTCAAGATAGAAAATGGTAAAATAATTTTATAAAAATCACTTCAGTACCGGTTTCAGTCATTGAGACTTTTTCAACTCTAACAATTAAATAATTAAATTTAGAAAAATTAAAAGCGAAGTTTTTTTAAAAGAATAATTGTATAGTGTGCATGCAATACAAGTGGCATTTTCCCTGTTTCTGCCTCATATATTATATATATATATATATATATATATATATATATATATATAATATATGAGACCAAAATGTACGCACGCCAATATATATATATATTATATATATATATATATATTATATATATATATATATATAATTATATTAGATGCAGATATGAATTGCAATAGTGTAAAAGGTGAGGATTAAAAAATCGTAAGTAAATATATAGTACTACAAATCAATAGGAAAATTACTGAGTAGAAATAAATGAGTCAGTGGAGACTATTCTATCCCAAACAATATAATGATCCATTGTCATGGTAATGGGAGTTATTATCGCAAATATCCTACAGTTCTCCAATTCACGGCATAAAGTCGTAAATTAAGCCGTAAAAATTCTTGCTATAGAGAGAAAGAGTGAAAGAAATTTAGCTGAATATATAGCTATTATAGAGTAAGAATCCCCGTGAAAAATAGTATGACTTTCAAATAAACTATCAATACTGTGAATATGGTGTGGCAGAGTTGACCCAGTTCATGAAGCGAGAGAAAGTTATAGTTTGGATAAGGCTGTTGAATATATATGTTGCGGCAGTGTAAGAAGAGTAAGTAGAAGAAAGATCGTTGAGCAGATAGCTAGCATGTTTATAAACCGTCCTAATCAACCCATTGTAATCTGTTCGGGCGATCATGAATTACATGCATATATACACATAATTACATAAATATGTATGTATGCATGTACACAGACAAAGACAAACAAAAGAAGTAATACATGTGCAATATATCTAATCGTTAAATTATCATTTCTGAAACTTAAAATCGAACTCATCAATCCGGTGCTATTCATTGTAACTTCTAAAGAAAATTGGTGTCGAATATAATACGGTGTATTTGGCATGGTAGATAATGAAAGAAGAAACAAAGAGTGGTGTTGTATGTAATCGATAATTTCAATATTAAATTGATTAACTGCGTTTATAAATCAATGCTACAGTTTCGAAAATAGTTTACATAACATTTCATCAATATCCACATAAAGCTATTTCTCCGTATATAACCGCGGTAGTTATTTGGTAGTGAGTGCTATCACTTTTCGCATTTCATATTCTTCAAAAATTTTCTGTTTATATATAGGAATAAAAAAAAACATCATGAGCCTACATAAAGCCAAGATTAACTTCAATGCATCGCAGTCAGATACACACACAAACACACACAAATACACACACACACACCACCACACACACACACACACACACACACACACACACACACACACACACATATATATATATATATATTATATATATATATACATACATACATACACACACACACACACATACAAATTATGGGGGTTTAGTTCACGGGTGAACTAAACGATTAGGTACGCTAGGTAAGTGCTGTAACGGTAGTTATGAAGCTATTTCTAGGACGTATGTTTTCATGCATCAAAATGGTATTATTACTATAATTCATTGTGGATTCTTCTTTCCTTTTCTTTCCTCTAATTATACAACATTCTGGAATCAGAACCTCTCAAAAGTTTTTCATATAACAGTCAACCCTACAAATGCAGCTTCAAAATTGTCTAAATATTTCCAATTTAAAAGAATATGTA
Source organism: Octopus sinensis (assembly GCF_006345805.1). Classification (NCBI taxonomy): domain Eukaryota; kingdom Metazoa; phylum Mollusca; class Cephalopoda; order Octopoda; family Octopodidae; genus Octopus; species Octopus sinensis. The sequence continues at coordinate 15,535,055 of NC_043011.1, read as the reverse complement.
CGATATAAGTCATGATATATTGTTTCTTATTTGGAAGTTGATTACTCGTATGAAATGAATTTTCTAAGAACCAAATGCTGGAGGATAACGATTCTATTTTTCATATCTCAGATATTATATATTTAACGAACTCAGAGAAACTTTCGTTTACACTATTTCTAATTTTAACCTGACCTTAGGAAAACTTAGATTTATAAGAAAGAGGAAATTGTAATGTATGGTATATATTGTATTTCTAAATAAGATAATTAGAAAATGTACAACCTAAAACTAAAAACCATAGTGCAGGTTCTCGAGATATCCTTCCAGTTTCAATCAGATAATTAAACAAAATGTTAAACCTTGATATCAACTCATTAAGATAGAATTAATACATGATTTATATATCGGATATCCAGTATGGAAGGTGTAACCTTCTATCTGCGAAAGGAAATTTTATGGTTATTCCTGTAATAATCTTAAATACCTAACGAAAAAGAAAAAGAATGGTGTCTTCTGCAACCCACGCTGCCTCAGTGAATTAACTAGAAGTATCTCAAGAGAAACTAATTTTAGAATGGACATTCAACAACAAAAGATTGCTACATAAGATTGCTTCCCGGCGTTAAGAGTAATGAAGTTTTGAGTGGATATATCTGCTCTCTGCAGTAAAAGGGTTAAATTGGAAATATAAACAGCTGCAATGAGATAATTGTATCAACATACCTTTCAATGCTCTAGACAGAAATTTAATATACATGAAAAGGTGTTCATGTAATGCAGAGTAGACATGAAATTAATATTTGTTATTTTCTGTTGAGAATCACTCTACGCTAGTCAATGATGATAAGCGGCTATTATCATTTTCAGAGCCTCCAGGTTAAGTGGGAAAAAGACACGCAAAGCAGAACTTGCTGAAGGTATCCGCGGGATAATTGGTAGGAGCTTAGATAGACATCAGAAGATGTCTGTCTAAGGTCACATACAGAGCTGTTAACTCAGAACAATGGGATCCAGAGATTACAACCGCTATATCGCAAACACCGGAAAGGAAAATGTGTTTAATTTTTTACTCCTTTTGTTATTTACAGATTAAGTACTTTAAGGCAAGATGAAGAGAATTGAGGAGAGGACAGTTTATTCGCTTTTATAGGCGGCATATGTTATATAATTACTATCTACATATGAAGTCAAAGTCAGAAGCCTCCCACAGGTTTCTGTTCAAACCAGACAGTATAATCATAATGAAGTGAGAGATAACACACATTATGGTGAGCAGAGCAACTTTAAATGATTATCGTCATACCTCGATGTATGTAGAAAAGGAGAACTTCTCTAGATACTACTTAACGAAAACATAAAAATCAAAGAAATGTACATTTGAAATGGTTGGACGTGCCACAGTTACAATTAACAAAACTTTGGAACTAAAATTCATACTCCACATATTCAAAGATATAGAACAACGTCGTAAGTAGATTTATTCTAAAACTTCCTTTAAATTAATATTTTCATAATATTCTTATAGATTGCTAATACATCTTACTGATAATTTTAAAAAGAAGAATTATGCAACCAAGAAGAATAGTATATGGAACATTAAAATTAAAGCACAATTAAAATTTGCATGAAAAATCGAAAGACAGGAAGCTACTTTGAATTGCATAAGAATTATCGAGTAAAGGATATATTCACGCGTAGACATACACACATTCATACACACTTACGCACAATAAACGACTGCGTTACGCCACTCTTCTTAAGCCTCCTTTCACTCCCCGAAATAGTATGAGTATCTCTCTCAGCTGGTATATCAATTATTAAACAAGGTATTTTCAAGGCCATATCGTATTTTCTTAGTATTTATTGCGTAAAAAAATATTGAAATTATTCAATCAATACAATTGCTGTGCTTGTAGATATGTATATATATATATATATATATATAATATAACAATAAGGATTTTGCAACAAGTTGCTTGACCACATACCGAAAATTTTAGAAATAGCAGCCAAAGAACTACCATTTCCTTTTTCTACAAAATATATGTCTCCACAGACAACAATATTTGTAACTCACACAAAAAAAAGAAGAAAAATAATGAAATCAAACAGTCTTGGATCAATGATGGTCATACGTTTCTGGATTAGAATCATGAGATTCATTTCCTTCATCGACATATTCCGATAAATAAATCTAGAAATGCTAGGAAAACTTACCTCTTATATTTCCGACCAAGCGTCATCGGAACATATAAAAGCTAATCAGCATATCCATATTTATATAGACGAGTGAATTCGTATTTCCCTCCAAATTCTTCTACCATGTTAGTCACAAAATAGTACTGCCGAAAAAAGATTCGTAGTTTTGTCGTAGGGGAGTGAAATAATCATTACAGATATAGGGTGAAAGATAATGATTATATATATATATATACATAAGGTATTAAATATTTTATATTATTTACATACACACATTATTTGCGTACTTAATAATTTCCCTTTGTAGCTATATGGTTTTAGATTCGATACCGCTGCGTGGCACATAGGGTGAACAAATGCGTTGTGAATGAGTATGGCAGACGAAAATTGCGTGGAATCCTGTCATATATATGTGTGTGTTTGTGTATGCGTCTGTGTGAGTGTGTTTGTGTGCGTGTATGCTTGTGTTTGTCAGCCATCATTGCTTGTTAGCCAGTTTTACCGTAACATACAGGGGAGCAACAGAGAACGTTGGAACATATATCAAACTAAAAAATATCTGCTGGGCATGATGCGCTTGACTGAATGCGTGAAGGTAGTGCGCCAGTAGAGCTGCAGTCCAATGACTGAAAAGACTAAGGAGAAAAGATATATATATCTATGTATCTATGTATGTATATATGTATATATGTATGCATATATATATATATATATATATATATATATATATATATATATAATATATATATATATATATAATTTTTATTATATAGAAGGAGCTTCTACAGGACTAGAACTGTTTCATTCAAAAGAAATCATCAGGAAGCTTCCTGATGATTTCCTTTGAATGAAACAGTTCTAGTCCTGTAGAAGCTCCTTCTATATAATAAATTAATTTACTCTGCTATGTATTGAGTACCTTATTTACTGTGGTTAACCCCGACTCAATCCGGGACCTACACATATATATATATATATATATATATATATATATATATATATATATATATATATATATATATCGCATATATATATATATATATTATATATATATATATATATATATATATATATAATATATATATAATGGATTTAACTAATCTGGTAGTATTCATACATATACACAAACACATGCATATACATCTGTGCCTGTGCGTATGGAAGAAATGCATTATGCATTCTAGAAATTTAGAAACTTTTTTTAGGAGAGACATTTACGAATTTTAAATCAGTACAAAATTCTCCATCTGCTTTGTAAATGCTTCATGGATGTCCCCAAAAGTGAAGATATCCAGGATTCTTGTCACAGCGTCTTTATCTTCTCATTGTCTTCAAATCGACAGCGCCTCTCACCTCCTCACTGTGTCCTTGAATTTCTTGGGCAGCTAAAAGCAGATGCTCGGCTGATACAAGTTAATCCATGAGTATTGTGGAGTATTACTTAAGTTACTGTACTTTTTTGCCCTGTTTAATGCAAGACTTCTTTGCAAAGAGATATTCCGAATTGTCTTCACACCCCGAGTGCATTCTACGATTAATCAGCTGTGACGATCAGTGTTTAGTAGGGTGTATTCAAAGTACTGCTGCAGCCGTTTTCTTCAATCTGAGATCTAAGAATTTTTGGCAGGTGAGCTTATTAGATATGTAGTAATGATATGGCAAGATTATAATAATCCAATAGAGTTAAAACGCCTCCACTAAAAGCTTCTCAAACCGTCTGGAAGGTACATGTATATGTATATATATGTTATATATATATATATATATATATATATATATATATATATATATATATATATATATATATATATATATATCGTATATATATAATATATATGTATGGAACACTGTTGCAGTTTAAAAATTCACAACAGTCGTTTCAGTACCATTTTATTACTAAATACTTTGATCCTATCATGCAACAATCTGCCATCACCTGATGATGACAGACATCTCTCATAATATAACTGACGCATTTATCAATAAAAAAGCTGTTGTAAATTTCGAAACTCCACTCGTGTTCTTTTGTTCAAACGACACAGCTGGAACCATACCGAGGTTGGATCTATAGTTTATATTAGACCAGGTACCACTCTCTCAGTCTGTCTACCTCTCTCTCTTTCTCTCTCACACATACTCTTTTACTCTTTACTTGCTTCAGTCCCTTGACTGCAGCCATGTGGGAGAACCACCTTTAGTCGAGCAAATCGACATCAGGACTTATTCTTCAGAAGCCTTGTACTTATTCTATCGGTCTCTTTTGCCGAACTGCTAAGTTACGGGGACGTAAACACACTACCATCGGTTGTCAAGCGATGTTGGGGAGACAAATACAGACACACAAACATATATACACACACACATATATATATATATATATAAACATATATACGACGGGCTTCTTTCAGTTTCCGTCTACGGACTTTGGTCGGCCGGAGGCTATAGTAGAAGACACTTGCTCAAGGTGCTATGCAGTGGGAACGAACCCGGACCCATGTGGTTGGTAAGCAAGCTACTTACCACGCAGCACACCAACACAATCTATATATATATATATAATCTATATATTATATATATATATATAATATATTATAATATATATAGTATATACTATATATATATACATATATATATATATATATATATATATATATATATTATATACGTGGAGGCGCAATGGCTAGTGGTTAGGGTAGCGAGACTCGCAGTCGCAGGATCGCGGTTTCGATTCCCAGATCGGGCGTTGTGAGTGTTTATTGAGCGAAAACACCTAAAAAGCTCCACGACGCTCCGGCAGCGGGTGGTGATCTCTGCTGTACTCATTCACCACTCTTTCTCTCTCTTTCATCTGATGGTCTGGTCTGGTCGGTCACGTGATCACGTGATATATATATATATATATATATATATATATATATATATATATATACACATTTGCGTGAAATTATATATTGATTATGGATATGTATATCCATGCTTGCTACTTGCGCCATAATCAGCAAACGACTACTATGCATTGCAAGCCCAGTGCCAAGCCTTTTCCTGGGTCCTACACGTTGAAATACCTAGATTCTAAACAAACCTACAACTGTATATCTGTGTGTGTGTGTGCGCGCGCACTTGTGTGTGTGTAAAGAGGGAGAGAGAGGGAGAAAGAGAGAAGGTGAAAGAGAGAGAGAGAGAGAGACTGAGAGAGAAAAGAAGATATAGAATTATGGTTATGTCTAATTCTAGCACCATTCTTCACAATTTTCTACATCTAAGTTTTGTTAGTGAATACGCTATTCCATTATAAAACAATAGCAACCAGCCTTTCAATCGTTAATTAGCGTATATTTGATTGAAATCGATTATAGTTTAGGGCTTCAATTGAAAGTTTAGGAAGCTCCAAAAAATACAACTTTACTTAAGATATTGAATTAAAATCTGACCAGCTGAACGGGAGCAACATGATTCGCCTTCAATTTAATGATTTTACTTTCTTCTTTGTCGTTTGTTTCAGCGCTTTATTGAATTTAGCATACTATTTATATAAAAACTAAATGTGAAATAATGTCAAATTTTCTCCAGAATGTAAACGGAGAATATGAAATTATTTTCTGTAATCTCTTTGAATTATATTGAACAATATAAAAGAGTAGAGACGCTTTTCATTATAGAAGAAGAATGCTTTAGAAGTAAATTCTTAATCAATTTTAAAAGTTACACGTTTAATTATTAAACATTAATAGCGTCGCATGGAACAAAGAAAAATTATGCGTCGTTTCTTCTTTTCAAACAGTCGTGTTAACAGGTTATAAGGATAATGAATGTTATTTAACATAATATCATCTTTAAACAGGCTACGTTCAAAAATTTCTTTCCAACACTAAAAGGGAATATTATGAAACGTCCTCTGGCAGTTAGTTTAATTAAGAAATTTCATACTTCCTATTTTGATTCTCAGTTGGTGGAATGTTTTCATTTGGAATTAGCACAAATTATATCTAATAAGACCAAAGAATGTCCAGATGTGTCAACTTGTTTGCCAAAGATTAGATTGATTTTTCCCTCCACCACATTTCCTATTTCCAATTTTAATTAACTGTAACTTCAGGTTTCACAAAAATTCTATTCAGAAATGTATATTGATTCTGTTAATACTCAGTTGTCGCCCCTGCCACTCTTTGGTTAAATTACATGTTGTTAAATGTTTACCTCTCACCGAAAGTTATAGTCTTTATTCATTAGTGATTTTGCTCTCCAAATTAACTTTGTTAATGCTTATTCCATTACTATGTCCACAATTTATTGCTATACAGGCCAAGTGGGAAAATCGAGGTTCACCAAAGATAAACTTGAAACAGTAATTGCTTTCAATCCATTTTTAAAGCACTTCAACGGAAACAATTTCAATTACTTCTTTGTTGTATTTTAAAGCGACATAAGAGACAGAGCCACTAAGGAAGGTACAATGAGCCCGCTCGAGTTATTATTCATGCAAGTCAAAATTCAAACACAAGTTCAACTGGGAAAAAAAACCCGTACGAATAAAATTATTGTTAAAGAGGAGAGAATTTTACGCGTTTAATCAGAGAAGGGTAACAACTCCGGATATAGGCCGTTCTCATAACACTTTTTCCATAAACCATATTCTAAATTGTATATAAGGACTTTGAAAGAATATAGACTTTTGCGAGCATTATACATGAAAGGTGTTTTCTTGGTTATTATTCAATTTTGTCTTGTGTTATTCAAAGGTGTGTTCATGTGATTAATAAATTAACTTTTTAAACAGGTAATAGAAGAATCAGTGACTCAGCGCAACATCTGAAGCTTCAGCTCTGAAACAGTCTCGCGTTTACCATGAATTTGTGAGTGAAAACAGGTGCATGAACATTATGTGGAAACCCAGTCGGAGGAATGTTGTTTCTCGTTGAGAGCAACTGGAACAATGAAATCTAATTAGTTATGCTGACACTTCTAAATTGTCTGATTGAAGGTCTAATGATAATTTGGCCTATGGGTTAGCGTGAGTTAAGATTTTACAGAATACATGAGATTCGGTTAGTACAGGCGTTATTGGAATTTCCTTCTAGTCTTTATATATATGGTATAAAATTAATGTGGGCAGCTGGGAGAAATATAAACTGTACAAGTAAAGTTTAGTCGTCACAAACTGTGACTGTATGCGCTACAAGCAAATATATTGCTAGAAATAAGAGTTACAGCTGCGTCAAAGCACATATATATACACTGATAGGTTAGATAACTGCCTTATGTGAGAGGCAAAGATGAAAAACTGGAGTGCACACACACACACACATACATATGTATGAATATATATATATATATATATATATATATATATATATATATATCATATACAGGTGGGCGTGCGCGCACACACATGCATGTACTGTTGACAACTGCCATGAGGATTAAAATGTCCCAAAACAATGCATAAACACTTTAAATAATTGTAAAGTAGGTATTTATCAAAATACATTACATTATCAAAATTTAGTTGAATTTACAGACGTTATATTATTGTTTTGTCAACGCCTGTTTTCACTCTGACGTTCGTTTTACTCCAGGCACTAATAACAACGTGAAGTAATGGAATTGCAACGTCACAAAACAATTAATTTGATATTTGTGTGCATTCTCGTTCAGTGGCTGCTCACAATTCAGTGACTGTTGCAAGTTTCGTAGCATAGATTTTTTTTTCTTTTAGGCATCCCCATAAAAAAATATCTAGGGATGTGAGGTCTGGTGAACGTGGAATGTATTCAACGAAGCTCATTAGTCCAATCCACCATTTTGGCAAGACCTCATCAAGAAAGATCTAACATCGCGATGGTAGTGTTGGGGTATCCCTTCTTGCTGAAAATAAAAGTCTTCATCTTCAAAGTCTTCTCTAATGCTTGGTATGAGAGACTGTTGCAGCAAGTTCAAGTAAATGAAACCAGTCACAGTAGCGTCAAAAAAGAATGGTCCACTTAATCCTCTTGATGATAAGCCACACCACACTGTAAATGCTGGTAAATTAACATAATGTTCCACCATAACATGCGGATTCTTATGTCCCCAGTAGGTGCAGTTAATGTGGCAGTTAATTGAACAATTTAATTTGAATCTAGACTCATCACATCACACAATCTTTGTTGGAAGGTGTACATCTACACATCGTGCATGGTACCACTCTCAATATTGCAATCTTCCACTTGGATCATCTTTAATAATAGCATGGACTAATCTCGGAACGTAACTTTTCCGTTGACGACGCTTCAAATTGCGTTGAACAGACGATTTTTGAAATGTCTACTTCTCGACTCGCTTGCTGCACAGATTTTCTTGGACTTTGGTGATAAGTTTCCAGAACTGCTTCTTGCTTTGTGGAGGTTGTTGATGTTCGAGGTCTACTGGAACGCTTCTCGAGGACATTCTGAACACGTCCATCGGTTTCACACTTATCTCTAATTCGAGTGATGGCAAGTCGCGTTGATGGATCTCTTTGAAATTCCGTCCTAAACTGTCTTTGCACTTCAACTGCGTTTTCACACTGCCAGTAGCATTTTAGAATAAACTTCCTTTGTTAAAGCTTAGTCTGAGTGCCATCATTAATGCCAATGGCTTTAATTTGGAAATATATCTTTAGTTATCAGGTGCTAAAGTTTGCATGCATTTTTTGAGATACCCTGTATATTATTTATATATATATATATATGTATATATGTATAAATATACAAATATTTATATATATATATATACATACAGAGGGTGTATGTATGTATATATATGAAAATATGCATACATGTATATACAAATATATGTGTATATATATGTATGCATATATATAAATTTACATATGCTTACATACATATCTGTGTGTATGTATGTATACATATATATGTGTGTATATAAGTATACATAGATATATAAATATATATGTATGTATGCATATATATATGTGTATATATATGCCTATATATATATATGTGTGTGTGTGTGTGTGTGTGTGTCTGTGTGTGTGTATGCATGTGTATGTGTGTGTGTGTACACAAGAGTTAAGGAATGGAGTAGATAAGATCGGGGCTACATATATTTGATAGCGGGTGGAACCTCCGAGACTCCGAGGTGATAAATATCCAAGTGAGGTGCATACCACAGGCTACTCTTCAGGCCAAGGATATCTTGGTTATATGAAAGTCTACAGCGTCGCAAGGAAGTACATGGAAGATTCAATCAGAATGTTTAGAGAGCACAATAGGAGCAGAGAATATAAATGGAGGGAGAAATTAGGAATACAAGAAGGAAAAAAGAAAGACAAAACAAAGGAGTGAGAAGAATGAGCAATTTAACCAACGTCTTTCGACTGTTAGTATTCAATAAGACTCTTTTGGCTGAACCACAGAAATGTTCGAGTTTCATTCTGAACTGTCCGATGAATAAGATCGTGCAACTCTGAGGAGCAATTTTTTGATATCTTTGTGATGTTTATCCAGCTTTAATAATAATATAGTATATATAAACCTCTGTGTATATGTATATATATATGTATTAGATTAATAATATATAATATATGCTATATACATATATATATATATATATATGATATATATATATATATATATATTATATATATCTATATATATATATAGATGTACATACCTACATATATATGTATATATACATGCATATATGAGTACAGGACATCAGAAAAACATTGAACACAATGAGAACGAAACATAAATACAAAAACACAGAAAACGAATATTTGGGGGAACAACGAAAAAAGAAACATATAAGAGACATGCAACATAAAGAATATTCCCCTTCATCAGTGGTCCCTGTTTGATCTACTCTGCATTTGCCTTTCCGTTGTTTGAAAGAAAGTTCGTTTTCTATGTTTTTGTTTTTACGTTTTCGTTTCTCATTGTGTTCAACGTTTTCTGATGTCATTATATATATATATATATACATGCACGTATATACTAATACGTACTAATACATACTAATACATACTAATACATACACCAACCCTATACATACACACGTCCAGACCTCTCATACGCACTTATACTCTCTCATACACACACACACACACACCCTTATACATACTAATACGTACTAATACATACTAATACATACACCAACCCTATACATACACACGTCCAGACCTCTCATACGCACTAATACTCTCTCATACACACACACACACACACACACCCTTATACATACTAATACATACTAATACATACACTAACCCTATACATACACACGTCCAGACCTCTCATACGCACTAATACTCTCTCATACACACACACACACACACACACACACCCTTATGTTAGAGCTGGTCATTCAACCCTATTATCAACCTATTATCTCCCCTAATTTCGCTCTCGCGTCTCATGTTGATCTTTGACCTCTGCCGAAATCAGATCGCCATGTTGATTCGTTAGTTACTGCACGCATTTTTTTCTCTCCTTCTTTCTGTGTTTTTTTTTCTCTCTGTGTATCTTTCTGTTGAAGAGCGTAGGCTCGAAACGTTAAAGACTTGTTTTATTTATATTCCTGTGCCCCATACTAATACAATTGTTTGTTGTTTTCCACCTGCCTTCGTCTTTTGTCTATTTCATAAAGCTTCCCGTTATATATTATGCGCTCACGTGGTCTCACTTTCATCCTATATTCTACCAATACCACTATCAACACTTACCTCTACCTTGGATTTTCTTTACCTCTTGGATACTTACCATTGGCTGCACCTCTCTTTCGCGGATCAAAGTGACTTTGTTATTGATGTGAAATCCTTAAAAAATATACCACGACGTCTACACATTTCTAACCTTGAACTCTCAACCTTGAACTTGTCCCGTTTGTTGTATTTTTATTTTCTCATATATTACCACTTTTTTACATTCATTTCATGCTTTCCACAGTTTCCTGTATTTTTGTTCTCCTTTCCGTCTTTCTTCCCTCTCTGGATGTCCATACTCTGTTTCCTCTGCCTGCACCCCCTTTTTTGCCTCCCCCTCTCTCTGCTTCCCTTCTTTCTTTCCCTTTTCCGTTTGCCCCGTCTTTTCTGCCCCTAACGCTTACTTATCTAGTTTTTTCATACGATTATTATTTTTTTGTTTTTTTTGAACGTTTGTTTTTTCCCCTTTTTTTCGCTATCCTTTTTTATCTATTTTTTTCATACGATAATTTTTTTTTTTGTTTTTTTTTGTTTTTTCGAACGTTTGTTTTTTTCCGCTATCCCATCATGCCGGATCCTAGGTCCTACCTCCTCACCCTCCATCATCGTTTGAAGGATCATCTCCGTCCTCTCACCGTAAACTGCCTTCAGCCGTCCGTTAATCTCTCTCTACTTCTTTTTAAAAAAACCCACTTCTCTAGCCATGTCTCTTTCCTAAGCCGCTGCCTACATCACCGACTCATCCCTAAAGGTTTCCGCCTCCACTTCCACCCTGCTCTCCACTCGGATTCTTCCATCTTACCTATACTCCGCACCACATCTTACCGCCTTATGCGGGCCACCATTCGCTCCAATCTCTCTAAACTACATACCATCAACCGCCTTCTTCCTCCTGCTTTCTCCACATTCTTCTCCTTACTGCCGCCTCTCTATGCCCCAAACACGCTACGCTTCATTATCCATTTGAATCACCTCTTCCATCAATTTCTTTCTGATACTAAACTTCGTAAACTCCAGTCACTCTTCCATTCCACCCTACCGACGACGCCACTACCCCCAACTCTCCACTCTACCCTCCTCCCCCCCGATAGGCTCCATCCACCCACACCTAACCCACTGCCCCTCCTACAACCCCTTCTCCCCCCTGATAGGCTCCATCCACCTACACCTAACCCTACTGCCCCCCCAACCACCCCCACACACCTCCCCATCCCTCCCCCACGAGACCTACCACCCCTCCCTCTTCTATTCCACCCACCCCTTCTCCACTTCCGTCTGTTGTTACCATTCCCCCCGATCTTCCCCTCTCTGCGGCTGAACGCTCCGTCCTTGGTAGGGGTCTGCGTTTCATCCCCCTCACTCCATCCTGTAAGGAATTCCAAACGCGGGTTGATGTCCACAGCTTTGTGCGCCGCGTCCGGTTGGGTGCGCATTACCACGACTCGCCACCCACACCCACCGAGGAGGACTGCTTCACTGGCCTGGGCCGCCGACCATCCCCGTGGACGCCTGCCCCTGGCCAGTTCCTAGCAGTGGATCTTTTCGCGGGCGCTTGTCAGCGTGCATTGGAGCGATTCAACTTCTCCAGGCGCCAACGCCGCCTCAACATCTCCCCGGCTGAGCTCTTGGCTCTTCGTTCCCTCCAACGGCGCGCTGACATTATCATCAAACCGGCTGACAAGGGTGGAGCTGTAGTAGTGTGGCGCGCGGACCTCTATAGGGCCGAGGCTTTCCGCCAACTCAATGACACCTCCTTCTACTCCCCTCTGCCTCTATCTAACCCCACGTAGCTACCAACAGACGGTATCCTCTACTGTCCGCGACCTCATCTCGTCCTCCCGTCTCCCCCACACCGCATCCAACCTAATTGTGCGAACCCCACGTACCCCCACCATTTACTTCCTCCCCAAAATCTACAAACCCAACAACCCTGGCCGCCCCATCGTCTCCGCCTGTAACTGCCCCACGGAGCTCATCTCTAAATACCTCGACCGTGTCCTTGCCCCCCTAGTGGCATCTCTTCCCTCCCACATCCACGATACCAACCATGCTCTCCGGCTTTTCAACTCTTTCTCCTTTCCTCCCGGCTCCTCCAAAATCCTTTTTACTATGGACATCCAAAGCCCTTCGACACTTTCTTGACCTCCGCTCCAACCCTGTACCTGACACCTCCACACTCATTCGTCTGGCCGAACTTGTCCTTACTCTGAACTGCTTCTCGTTCGCGGGCAAGTTCTACCATCAGGTCTCGGGAGTGGCCATGGGAACGCGAATGGGCCCCAACTATGCGAACCTGTTCGTTGGCTATGTTGAGGCCCAAATATTCTCTAATTTCACTGGTCCCACTCCTGAACTATATGGTCGTTACATTGACGACATTATCGGTGCCACCTCACTCTCCCGTGAACATCTAGATTCCTTCCTCTCTTTCGTCCAAGACTTGTTTTATTTATATTTCCTGAGCGCCATACTAATACAATTGTTTGTTTGTTTTCCACCTGCCTTCGTCTTTTGTCTATTTTCATAAAGCTTCCCGTTATATATATATATATGCTTGTCAAGAGCAGTGCTCATTAGCCACAGAGCGCACAATGTTCCTGAAGGTAGGCAATGGTCTTCCTCGGTCACGAGTGGACGGCCATCACCATATATATATATATATATATATATATATATATATATATATATGTATACAACGGGCTTCTTTCAGTTTCTGTCTACTAAATCCACTCATAAGGCCTAGATCTGCTGGGGCTATAGTTGAAGAAAATTGCCCACTATGTCACTCAGTGAGACTGAAGCCGGAACCGTGTGACTGAGAAGCAACCTTCCTAACAAACACCGCCACGCCTGCGACTTTAAAAGTCAATGTTTCCTTCACCTTTTCAATTTTGATCAATACCTGTACACAAAATACGTTTTAAATTATTAGGCGCTGCATAATCGAGTAAAACCGGTAAAGGTGCTGCTCCAGTCTGGTCACAGTCCAATCTTCATAGAAACCAATAAAAGAACAACGTAAGTGTTCTGATTCTTTCGAAGCAAATCTATCAATCAATACTGTCAATTGCATTATACAGATGACAATCAATTCTCGAAAGCCATTAAATCCTCTCGTGTCTAATGTTCAATACGAACAGCTAGTTTGTCATATCATAGAAACACTTTTTATCTATGATGTTCAATACGTATGCTCTAAATCATTTCTTCCATATTTTCTATTTCGAGTGTTCATTTCCAAATCTACATAAGGTCAAATCAAATGTTGCGGCTTCCTTTCTTGGAGACTGTTTATGCTCGGGTTGGCCTATGTTATGAGTTTCCAACTGACCTTCCACCTGTTGTGTTAGTATGTGTGGACGTATGAGTTCATGGCTATCTTCGAAATTAAAAAAAGTGTATAGCAGATTACATTTATTCTAATGAAGAATCACATATACTCAAAATATATCTTGTTACCTTTCCCTACAAGATTTATGTTATATGTGGTGAGCTACAGAATAGTTAGGGCGTCCGGTAGAATGATTGTACTGTATCC
>NC_043011.1:15500653-15510653 GCF_006345805.1 Octopus sinensis | reverse complement strand
GTGTATGCATGTATGTATGTATATATGCATGTATGTACATATGTATGTATGTATGTATGCACGTATGTATGTATATATGCATGTATGTACGTATGTATGTATATATGCATGTATGTACATATGTATGTATGTATGTAAGCATGTATGTATGTATGTATGTATGTATGTATGTATTTATGTATGTATGTACGTATGTATGGATTATGTATGTATGTATGTATGTATGTATGTATGTATGTATGTATGTACGTATGTATAAGACGAAACTTTGCTGTCTCGGAATGCGCTAAACCATTGAGAGATTGACACAATAATATAAACAAAGTGGCATTTTAAAAGTAATCACTGATCTTTTGCTTCTCTTACATTTAATATATGATACTGATTAAGAATAATTATTTTCCAACACAGACATGTCAGCTTATCTTGTTTATTTTGTACGTCTATTAAACTTAGGTTTGTTTGCAATCGTCTACATTACAGGTTATCTTCAAAATCGAATTAGAAATATGTTTGATATGTCAATCTCACTATATATATTAACTGCACGATTTCATTTCTAACAATGAGAGGTGACCGACGTCACAGGAAGCAGTTTTCTTCGTGTATTTATTCAGATAGTGGAAATATGATCAAGTTATTAAACCGTACTCTAATTTATAACAAATCTGAAAGACTGAGCATGGTTACTCGACCTTGTATTACTGAGGTGGGGAGAGGTTAGTCAATTATGCCGACCTCAGTTACTCGTAAGTACTTATTTTATCGACCACGAAACAATGTAAGCAGAATCTGAACTCAGAGCGCAAGCCGGAATAAATGCTGCTAAATATTTGGTCCGGCGAGCTACCAACTCTTGCAGCTCACAGCCTTCGATCTCCTATAGTTAGCAGCTAAATCTTCTTTATGTCACACCCTACTGTCTGAGGTTAGAGATTTTGGATAATAATAGATCAATACTGCTTGAAAAAAAAAAAAAAAACAGGATATATCCTTTAAATCGAATGTTTGCGTATACACGTATATGCTATTTCTATATTTGTGCCACGATGTCGTAGCAACCTAGAAGCCGTTTAAATAACATTTGAACGTTTCCTTTTCCATTATTTTTTATCGGAAAAAAAAACATCAAGTTATTTTATAGTTTTGACTTATTGATATTTACTACTAGTATGAGGAAATAAATGATCGTAAGTAGAGAATATACTATATTAGGTAGGAAGTTCATGCAAGACCAATATCATAAATAAAGCAGTAGTAACAGTAGCAGCAGCAAAGACAGCGGCAGTGGCAGCAGCAGCAGCAGCAGCAGCAGTGGAGGTGCAATGACCCAGTGGTTAGGGCAGCGGACTCGCGGTCGGAGGATCGCGGTTTCGATTCCCAGACCGGGCGTTGTGTGTGTTTATTGAGCGAAAACACCTAAAGCTCCACGAGGATCCAGCATGGGGTGGTGGCGACCCCTGTTGTACTCTTTGGCTCCAACTTTCTCTCACTCTTTCTTCCTTTTCGGACTTCTCCCATCTTGCGAGCTCTGGAGCAAAGACTGTTCATTCGACAGCAATAGCAACGGCAGCAGCAGCAGCAACAGCAGCAGCAGTAGTAGTAGTGGTAGTAGTAGTAGTAGTAGTAGTAGTAGTAGTAGTAGTAGGTGACGAAAGAGGAGGAGGTGGTGGTGGTGGTGCTGTTGCTGCTCTTGCTGCTGTTGTTAAGCAACAAGGCGGGAAAGGATGATTTGGTGATGGTCTAAGGCTTAGTGGCGGGAGAACCCCAGACCTTGGGGAAAAAAAGAAACTTTGGTCGTCTTGTTGTAGTCGAGGGCTCTTCGTTGACGCGCTACACCACTGGGAAGTGGCCATCGAAGTCGATGGAAATGGAGATCTCCAGGTCCAAATTCTTGAACGGTTGCTGCTGCTGCTACTGCTGCTGTTTTCCACTAAATTGGTGCAATCCAGTCATTTCAATCGTGGAGACTATGAAACATCAATTTCATACCGGAAGTATTTTAAATCAGGAACTAAAAGAATTGACATAAATGTAAAGCATATAATCCAGTTATCCACAAATTCAAGCATACACAGGTATACCAAAACATATTATAATTTTAAACATCAGAATGGGGCTACACATTTCGAATTCCTGAATGCAGTGGAGCGAATCTATTGTCCCAAGTACATTTTAAGCCAGAGCCAAGGAATCTGAAATCAAATCGGTGTTGACAATCGGTGTTGGTATGTTTACGTCCCAATAACTTAACGGTTCGACAAAAGTGAACGATAGAATAAGAATCAAGCTTAATAATAAATAAATAAATACTGGGCTTAATTCGTTCGACTAAAAAAATGATATATATATATATATAATATATATATATATATAGATAGATATAGATATATGCATATATACATATATGTGCATACCTACATATATATTTATATATACATGCATATATGGGTACAGAACATCTAAAAAACTTGGAACATAATGAGAAACGAAAACATAAAAATAAAAACATAGAAACAAACTTTTTTGTATATGTATGTATGTATGTATATAATGTACAAGTTTTTCAACGAAATGTTTAAATAGACTTCCTTATATTATTTTGAAGAGAGCGGGTGAAGTCTTACTTTAAATTTTATCATTTGATCGATTTGGTGTGAAAGAGATTCGACGTCAATAGGAGACGCATTTCTAAGATTTAGAACTTACCTTTTGTCACACGATCCTATATATTATTCAATAGCTACCTGGTTATTGTTGTAACAGTCGATCATCGATTTGTAGAAACGAAACAGAAAAAAAATAAAATAAAATAAAATAGTAAAAACATAATTTCCATTTTATTTTAGAGCCCGCAATGAAACGATGAGTATTTCTTTACATCCACTAAATAGCTATGCTGTCCCTCTCGCTTTTATTCTCGTTTCACTGTTCGAAATCTTAAACAAAGAAAATTGCTTTTCCTTGTTGCATTTTCTAAGATTTCCTGGAAATTGCAATCCTAATGTATATTTTCTTTAAATTACACGTTTTATTCCTCGGCAAGATAACAAAGAGCATATAAAAATCTTCTTTCTTATTATGTATCTACCACTTAACAGGTTAAGATGAATTCGATTTCATTTTATGTCCCTTCCACATTTCTTTTATGCTGACAGTTTTACAATTATTTTTTTCCCAAATATCTCTAATATTTCAAATAAAGCCTAGAAAACTGAATTCTGCTTTTTTTTATTTTAGCTGATGTTGCAAACGCAATATTCCGTGGAGACTCAGATCATCAATACGCGCAATGGGCTAATATTCTAACATTGCATATCTTTTATGTGCCAGGTATATATTTTTCAAAAATATATTCAAAACGTCTTGTGAAATATGTGAGTAATGACGTACAACTGCATTCTGCATGGTAGTATTTGGTAATTTTGACTTATATTTCAAACCTTTATACCACCTGCCTACTTAATCGTCTGTTATCTTCCCATTTGCATGAAGTTTTTGTCGCATACACACGCTCTCTCTCTCTCTCTCTCTCTCTCTCTCTCTTTACTCTTTTACTTGTTTCAGTCATTTGACTGCGGCCATGCTAGAGCACCGCCTTTAATTGAGCAACTCGACCCCGGGACTTATTCTTTTGTAAGCCCAGTACTTATTCTATCGGTCTCTTTTGCCGAACCGCTAGATAACGGGAACATAAACACACCAGAATCGGTTGTCATGCAATGCTAGGAGGACAAACACAGACACACAAACACACACACGCATATATATATATATACATATATACGACGGGCTTCTTTCAGTTTCCGTCTACCAAATCCACTCACAAGGCTTTGGTCGGCCCGAGGCTATAGGAGAAGACACACATGCTCAAGGTGCCACGCAGTGGGACTGAACCCGGGACCATGTGGTTGGTAAACAAGCTACTTACCACACAGCCACTCCTGCGCTCTCCTATTTCTCTCTATCTCTCTCTGTGTATGCATACACACACACACTCACACACGCACGCACACAGAGCACACGTTTTTATTATTTGTTTGCAATTTACTTAATCTTCGGTGTATAATTATTTTAATTTTGATATTTCTATTATATGTAATTTTCTAGATGGTGTAAGGTGGCTTTTTCTAATTTTTATATATATATATTATATTTTGTCAAATTTGATTTAGTATTTCTAAATTGAATTTTTCCCTGTAAGTTAGGAATAATATTCCCTCAAATAATTATTATATATATATATATGTAGTTTGGCTTCAAAACATGCAAACAGCTACCGCATAACAGACATGTAAAATTTTGACGATGCTCTTTTAAACATCTTAAAAGAAATTAAGTATTCGGCAAAGCAGCTTCCAAAGTAAGTTGAATGAGAATTTAATATACGTAGGCAAATCAGATAAGTTGCATGCTTCTTCTGATAAACAAGAAATATACATAGAGTAGGTGTTAGCAGATATGAAAGTCTTCTTTCTATATAATGAAGAACTTGGCTCACAATATTTGTATACGGGCATCCTCGTTATCTGCTGATGAATGTGCTTTTATGGGTACAACAGAACATCATAATAAGGCGCTTGTATATAGTCGATTCTCTGAACAGATTACACTGGGAATACATATAGTAAGAATAGAAACTAGGAAAGGAATTTTCTATGGTACAACCTAGTATTTAGCCTAGCAGTAAAAACTAATATAGCTACATCATTTTCGGCGGGGGGGGGGCATAATTCAAGGAGAAGGAGTGGTACAGTTTGGAGAGATCCGTTAGATATTCAGTAACATCTCCTTAGCTTACCGGATTCTGGAATGATGTATGAGCCGTACTACACTTCTTATAAACTCTTGCAAATTAAGTTTCACTCAGCCCGGCAAAACTTTCCAACTCCTTTAGCATAAACTCCAAACCAAGAATCCTGATTTCTACTCATTAATTCTCTCATCACTTCCATTGACCCTCTCCAACTGCTTTAACTTTGATTAGAAACTCACTACACACTCCTAATCAACCGTTCCGCTCAGTTACCTTCACTTGGAAGTGCCCACTGAACTGCTTCTCAATTACTTAAATAATTCCATTTCTTTTCTTAATGCTGCTCTTTGTTTTGGTATTCAGGACACTAAGCAGGCCTTAACCTTACCAACGTTTTACTTGCTCGACTTCAACCTCAGAACGCTTATTTTTCATGGTCCTGAAATTCCTATAGACAGACATCCACGACGGATGCTTAGCAATACCATTACGCACAGCCTACCCGAACTTATACATTCTTCATCGGATTTGTTTATTTATTATTCATAATACAAAATTTACTTAGTTGACTCTGTTTAGTAACTTATTGTGGAGACGCAATGGCCCAGTGGTTAGGGCAGCGGACTCGCGGTCGTAGGATCGCGGTTTCGATTCCCAGAACGGGCATTGTGAGTGTTTATTGAGCGAAAACACATAAAGCTTCACAAGGCTCCTGCAGGGGGTGGTGGTGAACCCTGCTGTACTCTTTCACCACAACATTCTCTCACTCTTACTTCCTGTTTCTGTTGTACCTGTATTTCAAAGGGCCAGCCTTGTCACACTCTGTGTCACGCTGAATTTCCTCGAGAACTACGTTAAGGGTACACGTGTCTGTGGAATGCTCAGCCACTTGCACGTTAATTCCACGAGCAAGCTGTTCCGTTGATCGTATCAGCTGGGACCCTCATCGTCGTAACCGACGGAGTGCTCCTACTAGTAACTTACTACAAATTAATTTACATTTGACTTCACTAAGAACATTGTTTTGGTAAATCTTCGGGTTTGGATCACTTTCTTCAACACTGCTCCACTAAAAACAATACAGCTAACGGGAATATGACTGTTTAGCGTTAAAACAGTTCTTTATTTTCTATAAGAGTTAAAACTGAAATTAGCTCAATGCATCATAATTCAATATTGTCTCGGTTACTTTAATGCACAATGTTGTTAAGAAAACAAACTTCTTTATACAGATATCATATTCAAAATTGGTCGTTGTTAGCTTTAAGCTTGTATTTACATCAAGAAAACATTACATATTGACTAACTGCCAACTGCCAAGGATTTAAATATGTTATCAAAGTTATTCTCGTAAATCTTTCGCTTGTAGAAATCAATAATTTTCTCGTTAGATGTAGATAGACAATTATAATTCAAATCGTTTATTTATTTCGGTAGTCTTAATTACTCCATTGTAAAGCTGAAATTAAATAATTGAATATATCGGTTTCCTATTTTGACCTCGATGTGGTTAAATTTGCAGAGTTGTCATATAATTTTGGAAACTGTTTCAAAATTTATGTGCTCAAAAACTTGTTTAAAGATGTCTAAAGATGTTTTAAAGATTTTATATCTATATTTTACATTGGCTTTCTGAAAAGAATCAGTATATTGCTATGCTGATGAGAGAATTTAAGAGCCATCATAACTAACAATGATATACTTCCTTGTGTGGCTATATATATATATATATATATACATACATATATTATATATATTATATATAAATATATATATACATGTATGTATGTATGTATGTATGTATGTATGTATGTATGTATATATGCTTGTATATAACAAATGAAATACTTTTCTCGTCGCTGGATTATATGTTTATATATGTATGTATATAATAATTATTATCTGAGGGAATAAAATCCAAACTTACAAGGAAAAAGAATTCAATTTAGAAATACTAAATCAAATTCCACACGATATAATATATATATATATAAAATATTAGAAAAAAAAACACCTTTTATCAATTCAAAATGAATAATTAAATTACACCATCAAGAAAATAACATATGATAGAAAAGTTAACATTCAAATAACAATAAAAGTAAAGATTATATAAATTACAAATATAATATAATGTATATATGCTGTTGTGTGATGCAACTATTGTAAACAGCGAAGATGTTTCCTTTCTATTGTCAATCAATCCGCAAATACAACCGTAATCAACAGCGCAGAGATTGATTGACAATAGGAAGAAATATATTCGCTGTTTACTATGGTTGCATCACACAACAGCATATATACATTATATTATTTTTGTGATTTACATAATGTTTACTTTTATTGTTATTTGAACGTTAACTTTTCTATTATATGTAATTTTCTAGAAGGTGTAATTTGATCATTCATTTTGAATTGATAAAAGGTGGGGTTTTTTCTAATATTTTAAATATGTATATATATATATATAATATATATATATATATATATATTATATATATATATAATATATATATATATATATATATATATATATATATATATATATATATATTATATATATAGAACAAGAAATCCCACAAAGCAGAAGTGTACTTCTGAGGCCTTGGAAGGAAAGTCCCTTTAAATGGTACCGACAGTTTGTTTTTTGTTTTTTTTTTTAAGATCGAGAACCGCCAGACAATCACTGATTCCTGTTTGAATTTCTTTTGTGTCCATTGCATTGCCAAATAATCTGATACTCTTAGTGTTCATTGCGTTGTCTAAGTGGACTCCAAGTGTCTAAATACATCACGTGTTTATAATAAACTGCACATTCCACAAGTGGTAAATGATTCGCGCGTGATACGCAAATGACATTTGTTGGCTGTTTGTACGAAGCATCCAACCTTTTTACGCTGGCTAAGGTCATCCAGTCCACATTCTCATGAGTAAGATAGCTGTTTCATAATAAGAAAATTAATGTATTTTTTATTATTTAAGCGATTTTATTTATATAACCGTCCAATAAACATGCCTCGGAATTATTAATGAATGTGTTCTGTCACTTGCGAAGCCATTGACTTCCTTTCCAATTGTACATAAAGTAAATTTATTGTAAAATCACCCACTCTTCTCTGCGCTGTTGATTACGGTTGTATTTGCGGATTGATTGACAATAGGAAGGAAAGGTTTTCGCTGTTTACTATGATTGCATCACACAACAGCAGCAGCAGTGGAGGCGCAATGGCCCAATGGTTAGGGCAGCAGACTCGCGGTCGGAGGATCGCGGTTTCCATTCCCAGACCGGGCGTTGTGTGTGTTTATTGAGCGAAAACACCTAAAACTCCACGAGGCTCCGGCAGGGGGTGGTGGCGACCCCTGTTGTACTCTTTCGCTCCAACTTTCTCTCACACTTTCTTCCCGCTTCTTGTCCCCGACTTCCTAAGCAACCGCTGAGCCTGGATGCGCATTCATCCATCCGTCGATGCTCTCTGTGTCGGTGGTTGACCTGCTTTCTCTTCTGCGGGTCTTACGAATAGCAAAGGACCTCGTTTCGGACTTCTCCCATCTTGCGAGCTCTGGGACGAAGACCGTTCGCTCAACAGCAGGTGTAGAAGAAGAAGTAGTAGTAGTAGTAGTAGTAGTAGTAGTAGTAGTAGTAGTAGTAGTAGTAGTAGTAGTAGTAAGTGAAATGTGAAATGACCCGAGAGTAGTAATTGAACGCAGGTTTATGACTCTGCTCACCAAGAACATATAATTTTGCCTTCCTTTTCGACATATGGTGGTGGTGCCTCGTAGTTCTAGAGAGACGATTCTGCAATTTCTTGCTGAACAACCTACACAAATGATTTGATTATAGTGATCAAATGTACGTGCTGTACATTAGCTCACACGCGACATTAGATTGATGTTGTCTGAACAGGTGCACCGTGACATGTGACAGGTGACAGGTGCCATGTGACAGGTGTCGAAGTGATTGCAAAGCAACATGAGATGAAATGTTTTACTCAAGAGCACAACACACCACCCTCTCCAGGAATTGAAACTACGACTGTGAGTGCAACACACTAATCACTACCGCGCGCCCTTTACTTTCGGAGTGTATATTACTTTTAGTGAAGGCGCATGGCTCACTGGTTAGAGCGTCGAGCTTACGATCGTGAGGTTGTGAGCTCCAATACCGGACCGGGCTGCGTGTTATGTCCTTGAGGAAGACACTTTATTTCACATTGCTCCAGTTCACTCAGCTGTAGAAATGAGTTGCGACATCACAGGTGCCAAGCTGTATCGGCCCCTTTGCCTTTCCCTTGGATAACACTGGTGGCGTGGAGAGGGGAGGCCAGTATGCATGGGCGACTGCTGGTCTTCCATAAAAAACAACCTTGCCCAGACTTGTACCTGGGAGGGTAACTTTCTAGGTGCAATTCCACGGTCAGTCATGACCGAAGGAGGTCTCAATATATTACTTTTAAACGCCATAAAAATGCGTCAGAAAAGAAAGGTTTTTTTTTAATAAAACCAATTGAAATAAACTACAACTTCAATCTTCTAACTTATGTGGAAACATTGCTTCCTGCAAAAGAACTGGATAAAAAAGGGTTATAAGTTCGATTCCCCTTTATGAGTTTGATTCCCCCTTGACAGTTTTTTTTTTCTTAATACTGTGAAAGAAATTGAAAACCGAACCGCTTTATTAGTTTTCTTTCTTTCCCTTTCTTTATTTCTTTCATTTTTTTTCATTTTTCAAACTTATTAAAATCGATGGTAAATTTAATTATGGTGCTTAGAAATATTTTTGTAGTTGAATAAGTCTCATAATTCGAATAAGAAAAACAAGTGGGAATATAGTGTGTTTAGAAATAAATAGAATGTATTGCAAATATTTGCAAATGTTGCAATCATTACAAGATATTTATCATACGATGAGCTGTAAACATTTCTAGTGAAAGAATCGTGTCAAAACCCGTTCGTGCAATTTAGATATACATAAGCAATTTGTCAATAAATCAGGGCATGGTATTCACAATTCTGGATGTAATAGAAAGTAATACACTCAGAAATGTAAATATTAGGTATAAAAAGAGAAGAAAGATATAGAAAGCAGAATAAAAGTGAAATTAAATACTGTAGCAGAAATTGCTATTGATCATTGCAAAATAGTGGTTGTCTTATGACTAGGTTAAATATGTAATTATAAAAACCACCGGATCTTTTCGGTTTGAACGGCAGTTTTTAACATAATTTCTAGGTAACTAAAAAAAA
>NC_043011.1:15433153-15495653 GCF_006345805.1 Octopus sinensis | reverse complement strand
AAACAGGAAGAATGAGTGAGAGAAAGTTGTGGTGAAAGAGTACTGCAGGGTTCACTACCAACCCCTGCCGGAGCATCGTTGAGCTTTAGGTGTTTTCGCTCAATAAATACTCACAATGCCCGGTCTGGGAATCGAAACCGCGATCCTATGACCGCGAGTCCGCTGCCCTAACCACTGGGCCATTGCGCCTCCACACATGTTACGTCCCCGAACGAATATAATTTATTACGTCTTTCTCATAAATGTGTTCAAGCTGGACATCATGAAAAACCATGTCTAGTGCAACAAACAATGAGAACCAATATAAATCCTGCGTCGAAATAAGTGCATTTTGCATGTGACACCGAAGTTATTGACAAACGTATAAAAACTTTGTCATTTTTACCCACTCCGTGAAAACGAGCAATATGATGTAGATGTATGCAGCCAAAATAAACAGAAAAACATTGGAGCAAAAGAAAAAGGTAGCGAGTGAAATAGACCAAGAAGAAAGCACGCAGTGAACCTCATTTAAAACACATTTTACTACACGAATATTATTCAGGTGTTCGATAATGACTTTGAGAAAATATGAACGCCAGAATATCTCACTTCTATTTCTCCTTTAAATATATTTCTTACGTGTCTTAGTCAAAAGAAACCAAATGTTAAAGTAAACAAGACTGAAGTGAGCGTTTGAAAGAATCAATAAATAAGGAGTATATGGAAAAAGTAACAAAGTGTGGGCGAATCTTATCTTTTCATTTAGCTCTACTTCAATCAGATCTCATAGTCTGAGTTAGTTTTCCACATAGATATCGACTTTCGTTTCTATCAGCATTTAGACACTACTTGTTACATTTCATTTTTTTCTTTTTTTTTATACATATCACGTAATATTGATGGCCAATAAAACAATAAATAATTAATACATCTTGAACACTCTTCTCCTTATCTTCTAACACAATGGTTACAGCATATTTTGATGCAGACAGACACTAATCTGATAATTCATTTTTTTTCTCTCTCGTTCTTAATATTGATAAATAAAAATGAAAAGTATTTCGCTAGCTTTCTATCAATATATATATATATATGTATGTATATATATATATATATTTACACATACATACGTATATATATAAATATATTTATTTAAATATATATACATATACGCGTGTGTGTATGTATATATATATGTGTATATGTATGTGTATATATATATATGCATACATATATATATGTATGAATGTGTGTACTTATATACATATGTATGTGAGTGTATATTCTTAGATAGATACATAGACAGCTAGATCGATAGATAGATAGATAGATAGACAGACAGACAGAAAGATAGATAGATAGATAGATAGATAGATAGATAGATAGATAGATAGATAGATAGATAGATAGATAGATAGGTAGATAGATAGATGAATAATATGTGTATTTATGTCTGTATGTGCATATAAAATAAGTATTTGGCTACCTCTGAACAAACTAATCAGTACAAGAGTAGAGTATAATGCTGGTTTCAAATTTTGGTACAAATCCAGAAATTTTCGGGAAGTGGCTAAACCGATTGCATCGACCCCAGTGCTCAAACGGTACGCATTTTATCTGTACGGAAAGGATGAAAGGCAAAGCCGAACTCGGTGGAATTTGAACTCAGAACCTCTAGACGGACGCATGTCTTTCTAGTTATACTTCCCTAATAAGACTTTGATACTAGAAACAACAAAAATATTTCCAACAGCAATAGAGAAGAAAAAGTTGTACTAAATGAGGAAAAACAGCCCATATTATTCTTCTGGGGGAGGAGACAGTTGATTAGATCGACCCTAGTACGAAACTAGTACTTAATTTATCGACCCCGAAAGGATGAAAGGCAAAGTCGACCTCGGCGGTATTTGAACTCAGAACGTAAAGATAGACGAAATATATATTTCTTTATTGCCCACAAGGGGCTAAACATAGAGGGGACAAACAAGGACAGACAAAGGGATTAAGTCGAGTACATCGAGTCCAGTGCGAAATTGGTACTTTATTTATCGACCCCGAAAGGATGAAAGGCAAAGTCGACCTCGGCGGAATTTGAACTCAGAACGTAACGGCAGACGAAATACTGCTAAGCATTTCGCCCTGCGTGCTAACGTTTCTGCCAGCTCGCTGCCTATTATTAAACCAGCCCATATTACTGATTAGATAGGATGGGGATATTAGCAACGATATTTCGCAATCGTTCCTAGTAATACAGAACAGATGTACCTGTCATACTGTGCATGGAAATTATCTGCAAGAAAATATCCCTTTATGCACGAACTATGTTCTCGATGCAATGTTGGAAAATAGGCCCATGAGATGTTTGGAGCGATATCTAATCTATCCGTAGAAGTAGGTTTTATAGGACTGAATGTAAGGTATTTCGAGATTGTCAATAGCACAAAATAGTAGGGCGAATTAGAGCTACCATAAGGCTTGCACCACAGTACCACACCTGTGTTACGGTGAACTATACTAGTGTTGATATTACCCTTTATCATAACCTCCACTTTGGCACATTATTCATTGAAGTAACGAGAAATGACTTGTGATTGATTAGATCTATACAGACAGGCAAATTGTTATGACACCCGAAGACCTCAGAACATTAGGGACCTGCACTCCTTAGTACGTGTGGGAGGAGGATCAATGAAACTCGTGTACGTGTCAAAGTAATAGCTATTTGGATTCATGGTGGCCGGAAAAGCTTAAAACAAAACCAAGAGGATAACAGTCGAGACAACAGCAATATGATCACACATTACAAAGCACCCAACTCGAATCACCAACGTTGGCGCCGCGAGAAGTAGCAGAAGAAATATTCTCGCCTACATCAGAAAACTAATATCAGAGGACGAATCATCTAACCATAACTAACAATGCCATCCCATTGCAGGTGATAATGGGGTGATGGATGGATACACATCAGAGAGAGTGCTGAAGCGTAGAGAAAATGAATTTACAAAAAGATAAAACAGCGCTAAAAGGAAATGTGCACCCAGAGAGAGACCAAGATGAATGAGCGTCGAGAAGCAGAACCACTGGTATGTATTGCAAACTAATTACTGATTAGCGATCTTTCAAGATCGTAACTTTCAAGATCTCGGAAAAGATCAAGTGCAGATTTGTGAAGGACTGCGATTATGCTGAGTGTATAAGAAATAGAGTCAGTGAAAACCACGGTACAATGAAATTAACAGCTGCACTTACTATCAGGAGGACTACGGCTACTTCTCTCACGTTCCGAAACTCGAGGTTTTCACGGATTCTTTCGGGACCCACTCGATGCCCAGTTCCTGAAAATGGACTATGTGGGAGCATTAGGGGATCGGTCTAATGGCGAAGTAATTTTTAAAACTGAAACGTAAACTGCAAGTAGACTAATCACTCTCTCCCTCTCTCTCTCTCTCTCTCTCTCTCTCTCTCTCTCTCTCCTCTCTCTCTCTCTCTCTCTCTCTCTCTCACTCTCATATTCAAATATAAATTAGTCTGGCTTATAAAATATTCAAGTATAATGTTGCACGGAACAATAGCAAATTATATGTGTGTTTGTGTGTGTGTGTATGTGCGTGTGTGTGTATGTGCGTGTGTATGTGTGTGAGTGTGTATGAGTGTGTGTGAGTGTGTTCTTATTACTTCCGCCTTAGCGAAGGCGGGGTTATTGTTTCAGTCGTGTATGTTTGTTTGTTTGTTTGTCCGTGAACAAGATATCTCAAGAACAGCTGGATGGATTCGGATGGAACTTTCAGGCATGTTTGGCTTCGTGACTGACACGAACTGATTAGATTTTGGGACCGATCCGGAACCGGACAAGGATTCTGGATTATTTGTTATATTTACTTTACTTTACACGAAGTCTTAGGATCTTACGGACTATCAAGTCTTTCTCTGATTATCTCCCTTGAAAGCACGCTCATGGTTTCTCCCTAAGCTATGGTGGTGTTGCTCTTTCCAAAGATTTATTTTCGTTTCTCTATTATTAATTTTACACTCGTCTCTATCTTAATAGAAACTGATGGATAACGAAATCAAACTACATAAACAAATGTTAGCGAAACCGTTCAAAAATTAAATAACACTAACATATTCACTAACAATAATAAATTTAATTTATCCTGGACAACTTTTAGTTTTACCAATTTTGAATATACGCTCCTTTTTATAACCTCTTACCTACTTGACAATTGCATTTCTAGCTCTGCCTTGAGGAAAGCTTTATTTCTTGGACTCACGTTTTTGTATACAACGATGTTGTTAAACCCCCGTTGACAGCACCGTATGCAGGTCCTTTCCGTTTTCTTTCACGCACGAATAAATTTTTCACCATAGCCCTTAATCGTCGTACAGACGTTATATCAGTGGTTAGACTAAAAAAGGCCTTCATAGAGAAAACTGTCCTGTTCCCACTGCAGACGGCACATACACATCATTAAAAACATGGCCTGCACACCACATTCATATTCTATGAATACCATTGGAATCGATCAGGTACCGATCAAGGATTCTGGGTTATTTTTCCGGTTTCTTCACTTAATTTTTGAGAGCGGTCTGCTTCATTTTTAGTATTCTTGTTTGTGAGAGCAGTCGAGGTTGTTTCAGATATTCTCATTTTGAAAATCATCTCCGGCTAAATGTTGGGAGGACGTTAGGGTAGCCTTGGCAAAGGTTTGCGCTCTCTGAGTGCTCTTGTTATTAATATTATTATCATTATCATTATTATTATTATTATTCAGTAGTTTTATTTTTTTAGCGTGCTTTCACTTCACTACCGAGCGCAGCTCTGTGTGCCTTGGGTATGTGCTGTGATTTGTTGTGATGCTCTGATGGTTATTGTATGGAAAGTGTTCTGCGTAGGATGTGTGCGGTGCCTAGTAGTGCAATTTTCTGTATGTTATATGTGTTTGTAAATCCTGGTGTTTTTGTTATGTATTTGTCTGAATATTTTTTATCATGCCTAATGCACCTACTATGATAGGAATTGTTTCTGTTTTTAGATTCCACATTCTGGTTACCTATATTTCCAGATCTTTGTATTTTGAGAGTTTCTCCATTTCTTTTAGAGACATGTTGTCATCTGCTGGTATTGATACATCAATTAGAAAGCATTTTTTTCTTCATGATCTCTGACAACTATATCTGGTCTGTTGGCCTTAATTTCTCTATCTGTGTGTATCGGCATATGCCAGAGTATGGTTGCTTTCTCGTTTTCTGTGACCTTTTCTGGTGTGCGCCTATACCAACTTTTTTCTGTTGTTATTCCATAATGTTGGCATAGCTTCCAATGTATGTAGGTTCCAACTCTGTCATGCCTGTGAATATATTCCTTTTTAGCCAGGGCTGGGCAGCTAGAGATATGATTTATTGTTTCTTGTCCATCTCCACATATTCTGCAGTTACTTGTTATATTTGTTTTCATTACATGTTTTTGGTAATTTCTGGTGGGGAGGCTTTGGTCTTGTGCTGCAATTAAAAATCCCTCTGTTTCTGCTTTGAGTCCTGAGCTTCTCAACCATTGCTGGGATTTTTCTGTCTATTTCTTTTGCATTTAGTTTAGTCCAGTATTTAGGGGCTTTTCTTCTTCTTCTTCTTCTTCTTCTTCTTCTTCTTCTTCTTCTTATTATTATTATTATTATTATTATTATTATGATTATGACTATTATTATTATTATTATCATCATCATCATCATCATTATCATCATCATCATCATTATTATTATTATTATTATTAGTAGTAGTAGTAGTAGTAGTAGTAGTCAGTAGTAGTAGTAGCAGTAGTGGTGGTAGTGATGCTGGTGGTGGTAGTAGTAGTGGTGGTGGTGGTAGTAGTAGTAGTAGTGGTGGTGTGGTGGTGGTGGTGTTGGTGGTAGTAGTAGTAGTAGTAGTAGTAGCAGTAGTAGTAGTAGTAGTAGTAGTAGTAGTAGTAGTAGTAGTAGTAGTAGTAGTAGTAGTAGTTGGTTGCTTGCTTACTTGCTTGGCGAGCGGACGTCAATCACTACTACTGCCAGATTTTTATTTTTCATAAAGCTATGGTTTTCTAGTTGGCTCAAAGTTATCTCTGGAAGATAGAGAGATAGAGACAAGTGTACTAAGGTGAAGAGACAAAGAGAAAGAGAGAGTGAGATATAGAGAGGGAGAGAGAGTGAGAGAAAGAGAGAGAGGGGAGGGAAGGAGGAAGGGAGAGTGAAATGAAAGTGAAAATAATAAACACTTTACAAAGAGGAGAAACGTCACAAAATGTCAATCGCTTATTAGTTTTCTGAATAACGTATCAGTGCATTATAACTATCATTCATTTTTTTAATGTCATTTCTGTTTTATTTTCTGCTTTTACCCATGGGCGACGGATTTGGGACAAGGTTTTTATACGTTTGACAATAACTTCGATGTCACATGCAAAATGCACTTATTTCGACGCAGGATTTATATCGGCTCTCATTGTTTGTTGCACTAGACATGGCTTTTGATGATGTCCAGCTTGGACACATTTGTGAGGAAGACGTAATAAATTATATTCGTTCGGGGACGTTACAGCTACATTCTGAGTTACTGATGCACAGCGGCTGAGAGTAAAGATCTATGGGATGGATTTAGTT
Organism: Octopus sinensis; assembly: GCF_006345805.1. NCBI lineage: Eukaryota > Metazoa > Mollusca > Cephalopoda > Octopoda > Octopodidae > Octopus > Octopus sinensis. The sequence goes on along the minus strand of NC_043011.1, from coordinate 15,489,039 downwards.
TAGCGATATTCAGGATTTGTGAGCAAATTTTAGAAAAGTTATATAGTAAAATAGCGAAATTCTTGAGCCAATGATCGGTGTTAGCAATGCTGTATGATATTGTTTTAGAACAGTATTCGATGTATTGTAATACACAAGATCTAGCTAGGGCGTGAATGTTATATCAAACTAAAATGATTTCAAATTTTGTATGATATGTTTCTTTATTAGCCACACGGGGCTGCACACAGACGGGACAGATTACGAAGTAGAACATTTCTTTTGGGGGGAGAGAAGAAGAAGAAAAAAAAAGAGAGGTGGGTTAGGTTTTCGATCAAAAGGGATCGTAAAAGGGAAAGAAGAAAAAAAAGGGAAAAAGGGAAAAAATGATCAATAGGGATCATGCATCACAGTGTCATGGTGTAAAGTTTAAAAGGGGAAACAGATAAGGTTTATCCGTGGGAGGAAAAGCCTACAGAAGGACCACGGTAACCTCGGTCAATGATGTTACATGTTACCATATTTGTTTGCAAGTAGGTAACCCTCTGTTTTAAATTTTCCGGGTTCATAGGATTATGCTCAAGGTGGCTTCGCCATTCAAACCTGACAACCTTGCTATAACAATGTATATAGTTCACAAATACATTAAGGTATTTTATTGTCCTGCTATGTGCTGTTTAGTGACATTCTCTACTCTATCTCCCTCTTCTCACATACACACACCTATATAATATATGTGTGTGAGGAATGTGTGTGCGTGCATCTCCGGGCGTGTGTAGCATGTATGTATATATGTATGTATGTATGTCTCAATTTTTCTTGTTTCAGTCATTTGACTGTGGCCATGCTGGAGCACCGCCTTTAGTTGAGCAAATGGACCCCAGGACTTATTCTTTGTAAGCCTAGTGCTTATTCTATCGGTCTCTTTTGCCGGGACGTAAACACACCAGTATCGGTTTTCAAGCGATGTTGGAGGGGGGGGACAAATACAGACACACAAACACATACACACACACATACAAATATATATATATACATATATACGACGGGCTTCTTTGAGTTTCCGTCTACTAATTCCACTCACAAGGCTTTTGGTCAACCCGAGGCTTTAGTAGAAGACACTTGCCCAAGTTGCCACGCAGTGGTACTGAACCCGGAACCATGTGGTTGGTAAGCAAGCTAGTTACCACACAGCCACTCCTACACCTAGTAGTGGCTGTGTATGTATGTATGTATGTATATGGTACATTTATTCAAAGAGTAAAACTGGGTACAAAGAAACCATGCTTCGAAGTGGTATCAATTATTATATATAAAATCAGTTCGACCCTAATTGCTATGAATTCAAAACCTATTTCACTTACCTTCTTCACTGGATTTTTTTAATCACATACACACACTCACACACACATATACACATACACATACACATATACATATCATTTAATATACACAATATTTCCTATAGTGGTATCATTAGATTCACGCTGTTTGAGACACAATAAATCCCCAGATTTATATATCATGATTTGTGCCTCGAAGCAATCCTTGTGATTCAAGTGATCAACGTGTCTGATTTTGTTTGAAAATAACGAGAAACGTTGCTGGTCTACGAGAGAAAAAGAGAAAGAAAAGTTGGAAGGAATGCAGAAGGTGGAAAGAGAAAAAGCGCAATGAAGAAAGAAAAGGCATAGAAAAGTAAAAAAAAAAAAAAAAAAAAAAAAAGAAAGAACAGAAAACCAAGAATTGCTTCCCTTTTTTCATCAAAATTAGAATCAATATGGATGGTGTTCAAATTAGAATTAACATAGCAGGTGGAAAATAATTCAACAGGAGAAAGGCTAAATCTGGATACTGCATGTTCAACCTGGGTGAGGGTGGTGTAATTATTATTATTATTATTATTATTATTATTATTATTATTATTATTATTATTATTATTATTATTATTATTATTATTATTATTATAACATCGAAAAATACCTTAGGAATAAGAACCCAGGTTCGAAATTTCCCCCAAGACACCTGATGAACGCTGGAGTCGAAACGTTGTGTTAACAACAGACAAGATGAGGACAAATATCCGACAAATGTGAATAATGCAAATAGTGGAATTAAGTAGTTCGGTGGAGTTCTTGGATATTAAACGAACATGAAGTCTTCCCTCTACACATAGACTGCATCTATTTGATCATTTATATTTACTGTGGTTTGCTCCGCAATTCTGTATTTGATTGCGTGTGTTGTGCAGTTGGAATTCACATCCCAACTTGGTTGGCCAACTTTGTGATTTCATTTTTATTCATGTGTAGGAAAGAAGACTGGTGGTTTTCATGTGTTCTTTTAAAATTACCTTCGCATAAACCAACGTAATTTTTCGTCTGAATTTGCTTATTTTCAAGCATTGCTAAAGCTTTAGGTTAATACGCCACTGAGTTTATCAATTATGCCTGAACGAGCAAGCATTTCAGTTTTGACAATTAAAATTTGGAGTGCACTCCTGACGTGGCTTACGTGTGATAATGTCTTTCATATTGAGTAGTAGTGCGTATTCACAGAGCGACTATTGACAATATTCTTGTATTTACCGTTAACTGCGAAATTTCTATCAAATAATGCCGCAAAATTTTGCCTATGGTTGCCTTAACGTTCAAAGTGAAAGAAAGAGCAAACAATATTATTTTCCTGGATTTTTCAATAACACACCCAGTTTTCATATTATTAATTGAAGCCATTATTAGCCAAGGAACGGCTATTTTAGGGGTGGGGTGCATTATTGAATATTTCCTAACAAGAAGAGAGATTAGATATCATATTACTGAAATTAGCTACACGGTTTTTAAATATGATTAGGGATGACACGACTGTTTAAATATAAACGTTCTTCCTTCAGTTTATGATAGGGCTTATATGAGCACCTATTTAAGTCCAGGGAAAATTTAAGAAATCAACATTTTAGAGATTAGCAGTAAAAGTAATTTTGAGGTCAAAATTGATATAAGTTATATATATATATATGATTTTTCGTACACAGACGAATGTCATGGTATGACAACTTCCATTTCCGTGTATTTAATGTAGAGGGAGCTACTATGTCTCAGATTTCAGCATTGTCATACAAACCGATCGCGTGTGTATATCAGATGAACGAATGCATAGATGTAAGTGTCTGCCGTCTGTGTGTGTATCTGCTGTCTGTAAATATATATATGTATGTATGCATGTATATATGTATGTATGTATTCATGTATGTATGTGTGTATGGATGCATATATGTATGGATGTATGTATGTATAAATGCATAAGTTTATGCATGTATGTATGTATACATGTATGTATGTGTGTATGCATGTATGTATGTATGCATGTATGTATATATGTATGAATGTATGTATGTATGTATGTATGTATGTATGTATGTATGTATGTATTTATGTATGTATGTATGTATGTATGTATGTATGTATGTATGTATGTATGTATGTATGAGGCTGCAGATGTGTGTAAGATGGCCAGTGAGTAAGAGCTGGTGATTTCAGCTCATTGGTGCGTATGTGTGTCTTTACCAGGGTTCGTGTACTTTTGGCAGCGTATTTGTATCAGCCATCTATGAGTACTCGCGAGCGCGAGTATGAGTATATATACGTCAGCTGCTTATATCAGCTGTGTTTGTATCAGTCGCATATATGTGTCTGTGTACGAATACTTGTGCGCTAGTGCCTGCTGTGTAGGTGTGGCTGTGCGAACGTGTTTGGGATGCATGCATGGGTGTGTGTTTGGATCATTGGTGAACGTGAATATATATACACTCAAGTATTTGTATGCATATGTATGGATATGTTCGTGTTCTCCTGGAAGCGCATGTATGTGTCCGTATGTACATATACATTTATTATTTCGGTATTTGCTTGTGCGAACAAGACAGAGATCCGGTAGTGTGGCTGCAACAGCGTTTCGAGGAGAGACGAAATTTTGAGTGGGTTTGAAGTTTTGGTAGTTTTAAGGAGGAAATGTTTTGGTGGGGTTGTTAAGATGATAAAGAAAGGGCAGAAAATCATGCGTACACGGGTGTATATATGTGACTGCACGTCCACGTATAGGGGAGTTGAAAGCGGATCCCGTAACCTGCGTAGGCATCGGTGGTTAGGAATCTTGTTCTTAGTTGTGGAACAGCTAGTGTTCAGGTACAATCAATGTTAAGGTGGAATGTTTTTAGGTTGTTTGAGGACTGTGGATTGACATTCACCAGGAGGGTGTACCTCTGATGGCAGCAATAAGATATTTCGCTTTTTTGGTTGCTAGATACTGCAGAGTAGTGGAGAATATAAAGTCTTCCATGGAGACAAAGCTAGCAATTGCGGTCTCCGCATAAGCACGGTGGGGCTCTATCCATGATGGTCAATTGAATGTTGAGGATTTATTCCGGAGGTCACGAAGTCTCGAAAGAATACGAGACGAAGAGGTGGAATTCTCTCTCCATTCCTGTATCTCAGCGTATGTATATGCTGCGTGTATCTTTTCTTGGACTCATTGGTTGTAATGCAGGTGTAGTCCTTTGTAACGCCATCGAATGCCGTGGGGGTGTCTGCAGCGCTTGCGACGCAGCATTCTCCCAGAGGGCAGCTGGTAGAGTTTCGTAGAGTTTCGGAGAGCACATGGGGTTTAGAGGTCGTGTGGGTGCATATTGTAGCATGCAATGTAAGAAACGATGTTGTTTAAGAAGAAGTAGCTGACCTTGACGTTATGTAGGTTGTAGAACTTACGTCCTCTGGGGAAATGTTTCTTAATTAACGATGAGAAACATCTAGTTACGTTGGTGGCCACTTCTAGGTTAAATGTAGGGTTGAAAAATATTATTTTTCCTTTCTGGTCATCCAGACCAGTTTCCAGTAGCCATCGTGGGCTTCCTGCATCTCTCCATTCCGTTAACTAAGCCTGAGAAGAAATATTTCCGTAAATGAATAGGAAACTTTAAGTCTCATAGGGCCAAATCCAACTATCTTAAATAATAAATACATGTAACACCTACAGAATGTGCTAAATGCCTCTTTGTTTATCCACTCACCCCTATATACACACACACACGCACATATGTATATATATATGTGACCGCGAGTGTACCGTTGGCGATTTTTTCTTCCGTCTGCCCTTCTTTGCATCTTTCCTTTTCCTATGTTTCTGACGAAGGGCTCCGCTGGAAACGTTAAGCCCTCCTCCTTCCCTTCTTTCCTGAGTGTCCAATAATACTATACTTGTTCCACGTCCTCGCGTTGTTGTGTTTTCTCTTTGTGTTTTCATGTTTGGATTAACTTTATATATATATATATATAATGTGCGCAGACCACATACATACACAGACATATAAATGCAAAACGAAAATATACACACAAATACATGTACACATATGTATACGCAATATATATATATATATATATATATATATATATATATATATATATATATATATATATGCATTCTTATGAAGCCGAAATTTAGAAGCCACTGCCAACTTTTTCATTGGTAGACCTTAAAGTACAGTTCATATTCTAAAAATGTTGATTAATCCTTCAGTATAATGTTAAATTGATTTAATATATGACTTGACATATAAAGCATACGTTGATATATATTCTTATATTTATATGTATGCATGTGTTTGTATATATATATATGTGTGTGTGTATGTATATATTGGCTCTATTTTGTTTATATATTTATTGTTAAATTTTCGCCATCTGAAATATATGGCAGAAGTTAACATAACTGATTTATGTATGCGATGCCTTAGATGTCTTAGCAGTGTCGTTTTTAATCTGCACCACATTAAGAAATTAATAAATGAAATTTCGAATGGGAAGGGATTCATTGACGATGTTAATGAGATGTTGGATAACCACATGTTCTTTGTTATATGAAGACCGTTGGACATGAAAGCTAATGCTATCATAATATATAATATTCATCGATCAATAATGTATTGACACGAATATTGATTCCATCAGAGTGAAGTTTTTAAAAGGAGCTGCATAGTTGATTGAATTTACTCAATATACGGAACAGTATGAATACATTCGACCTCAATTTGAGCTTAAGACGAATGCGTGTGAAGATATATATGTTTAAGACATTTAGAATCGTCTTCCAAGTTTCTGTGAAATCCGTTGGGTTTTGATATTAGTTTGTGACACATTACTAGAAATGTTGCTTGTTAATTCGCTTAGACTTCAATTCCTCTATTGACGTGTCTTACTTACAGCATGAGAGTACAGTATTTTCTTGTAGAAAGGAACATTAGAGATTGTCAAATTATTCTAGCAAACGGCTTCATTAATATCTCTTCATATATATATATATTTCCTGTGTCCTTCGCAAATATAAGGACACAGGAAATGTGTCAAAGCCGACAGGAAGCGTCGATGCTTCCAAGGGCTAAATAGCGGTGATGTAATTCCCTTTATGGGACTGTCAGGTTATGTTGACAGTATATAACCAATCTCTCTCTCTCTCTCTCTCTCTCTCTCTCTCTCTCTCTTATATATATATATATATATATATATGCATATGTATGTACGTACGTATTAATGGGTAAGGAATATTTCTCACGAATAATTATATCTCGCGTTACAATACTCCTCAGCGCTATCTAAAACGTGTTGTATTTATAAATACTAGCTGGACCCGTGAATATTTCACCGAATTTATAGTAAACCTATTGGCGTATTCCTGAAAACTTCCAAAGAGCTTGAAAGCATAACCTGCGTTGTGTCTATATCAAAAGAGAGTCGCTCATTTGCTATTCACTGAGAAGTGAAGGAAATTGGAATACGATAATTATTTAATGTGCTTTATATATATATAAATATATATATATATATATATATATATATATATATATATATATATATATATATATATATATATATATATATATATAATATATATATATACACATATATATATTTGTATGTATGTATGCATATATATATACACACACACATATATATGTATATATATATATATATTACTTTATGCACAGTTTTATAGTTCTAATACACAGCACTCATAAAATAAATTGTCACTCTTACTTTTCCGTTTTTCCCATAAACGGAAAAAATTACTTCTTAAAATTCACGTGGTCATAATTTCATATCTTGAAAACAAAAATTTTATAGTAAAAAAAAATATAATGTTATATATAATGTACAGGGATCCCAATTTCACGAGGTAAAAACATGGCATACTCTGAAAATCTCATCAACGTCTAAGCCAATACACGTTTCAGTTTGTGTACTCCTTTCAGTCTAATACTTCTTTGCAGATTCCCTCTTCTTTTCCTTTGTTTGTCAGTCTTGATAACATTAATTTGCGTGTCCTCGAGAATGCAACATATAGCTGACCATGGCCGAATACAGGTTCAGGCAAGAAAAACTCCATTTTATCAAAATGTTTGATCTTGTGATTTATTGATATTCATTGCATATGACAGGCGAACGAGAAATTGATTTCTTTCTAAAGTGAATGGCAAGTTTGGGATGTGCGTGCGTTGCGTGATAGGTGATATAAAAAAAAATTGATTCAATTAAAAACAAATTACTTTTCACAATGCGTTCACCATCGCCACCTTCACCGCCACCATCATCTCCCACTCTCTCTCTCTTTCTCTCTCTCTCCCCCTCTCTATCTTTCTCTCTCTCTCTCTCTCTCTCTCTCTTTCTCTTCTTTTCTCTAATTTCATTGTCAGAACATCACCCCTCTGCTAAAATTATATTCCTAAATCTCTTCTATATCACCACCTTCAACTAACTTTTTTAACCACGTAGTAAATATTACGTTCCCCCACCATTTGTCATGGATGCCTCTCACTCCGTCTTTTCTTCACTCTCCCACCACTTTTTCTTTCTCTCTCTCTATCTGATCCACTCTTCACGTTATCCTCTTTTTCTTTCTCTTGTTTTGTCTTTCCCTTAAACTAATCCCGTGAAAACGTTACAATTACGTTCTCTGTACCTCATGACATGGACGCTTCTCTCACCCTCTTTTTCTTTTTCCCTCTTTTATTTCCCAGTCTTTTCTCTAATCATGTGGAATCGCCAGATAATGACAAGCAAAATTATTATAAGATTTTAACACTAACAAACTGTGCTTATTAGACACCTGATAGTTTCTGTTAATTATGGAAAACTTAATACAATATTATAGATATATTTTAGCGTTTATTAAACAATGTGGATATGTATGCATATGTATGTATATGTGTGTGTATATATTGATATGTGTATATACATATACAAATATATCTGTATGAATATATGTATGTATGTATATATGTATGTACGTATGCTATGACAGGTCATTTTTGAGTGCTACTGGTAACATGTAACCCAGTACAACCTGTTGCAAGGTCGGGCCGTCGGTGACTAAACCGGCAACCCCACCAGGCTTCCTTGGTGAGGTGGTTGTTTATTGGATACCCTGCGGGATGAAAAACAAAACCCGTCAAAGAGCAGAGGGACTCGTGAGAGTCAGCGGCCATCCAGTAAATGTCTTAAGGCTGTATCATGCGCGGGGATATAGAAATAATTGGACTGAATACCCGATCGCGCGGTTAAACCATTGGGAATGAAGGTCCCCTAGCCTTTGTTGGGGCATCCTTCTAGGTAACTGGGATAACTCCGACATAAAACCTGCGGCTCAGTGGTTACCGATGATGTTAACTTGTTCTTCTTTTCGGATTATGGCTGCTGTTGTTTAGTGAGTGGGATTGACTCAGTGCACAGTCTTTCCTCACTTAAAAAAATCTTCTTGCACAGGCATTTCACAATAAGAACATTGATTAAGCTTCGTGCAATGACCATACTCGATAACGAGGGGGCAGCCACCATGTATGTATGTATGTATGTATGTATGTATGTATGTATGTATGTATGTATGTATGTATGTGTGTATGTGTGTGTGTATGTATGTATGTATGTATGTATGTATGTATGTATGTATGTATGTATGTATGTGTGTGTATGTATGTGTGTGTGTATGTATGTATGTATGTATATGTGTGTGTGTGTGTATGTATGTGTGTACAGGTTTAATTCGTTTTGGACGAATGTCTAGGCGCGGGCGTGGCTCTGTAGCAAGTAGTTTGCCTCCGAAATATATGGTTTTGGGTTCAGTTTCATATATATTTCTTTATTGACCACAAGGGGCTAAACAGGGAGGGAACAAACAAGGACAGACAAAGGGATTAAGTCGATTACATCGACCCCAGTGCGAAACTGATACTTTATTTATCGACCCCGAAAGGATGAAAGGCAATGTCGACCTCGGCGCAATTTGAACTCAGAACGTAACGTCAGACGAAATACCTATTTCTTTACTACCCACAAGGGGCTAAATACAGAGGGGACAAACAAGGACAGACAAACGGATTAAGTTTAAGTCGATTATATCGACTCCAGTGCGAAACTGGTACTTATTTATCGACCCCGAAAGGATGAAAGGCAATTTTAACTCAGAATGTAACGACAAACAAAATACCGCTAAGCATTTCCTTCGGCGCGCTAACGTGTCTGCCAGTCTCATATATATGCGTACTCATGAAGCCACTTGCAACACATACAAAGTTATTCAATCTTGTTTTAATACAAAACATTGAAAGAACAACATAGAATATTTTAATAATAGCAACATTTCACAGATAAAAATAGTCCTTATTTAACATCCAGGATTAAATTTAAATAGTACTGAAGTGAAGGAAGGAGAATGACAGCTCTTTAATTATATCTGCATATGCAACTTAAACATTAGCGTATGAAATGAAACGACTGCTCACGTACTGAGTGTGTTGGGAATATCGTTCACTTAGCTTGAAGTCATACTTAAAACTATTACATTAGATTCGTTCCACATAGAAAAATATGAAAAATTTTAAATTTATATTTCAGTTTCTGTTCAGCTTAAAGAAACATGCTGGGCAAAATTCTTGAGTGAATTGAGCATTTTTATATCCATTAGCTTACTTTTAGTATACGTACATATTGTCAGCGCAACATAACTTTATGTTCAAGTTTGCTTTGCATTCTTGAGGTCCCGGTTCCCACCCTACTGCGTTTCCTCTTGGAGGACTGCCATTGTCTATCGCTTTGGTGCGACTCATACGTGATAAGTGAAATTGGGAAGCCCAAAGTATGTACAACTCCGTCGCGTGGGTTGCACATCTGAATCGAAAAAGCACAGCTTTGTCACAAAACTGTCAAGCTGATTCTGCCGAAGGATTTCGTTAGGGAACGCGTGCCTCTGGAACGCTCAGCAATTTATACATTGATTTATAAGCAGGTAATTTAGTTTATCGAGCAACTGAACCTTCGTTGTGAATCTACGGAGAACTACCACAAGTTACTTCCCTTGTTAACTCTATATGTATAAACGGCAAAATGCCTGTGTGTGTGTCCTTTATACAAATCCACAATTCTGCAGTTAGAGGGCTCGCACTTTCTATGGTCATTTAAAACGGTTCAATGATGGTCGTGCACATCTTTATATTTCCCCAGTCACCCTGTAAGGCCATTAAAAGATCAATAGAAGTGGCTTTTTGTGAATTTTCTATCCAAAACCCAATCAAAATGCCCGAAACGTGATACGCCAATTGAATGCAAGATAGCTGTATGTGATTGGTCGGAGATTTAGACAGTACGAAGCTGTATATGCATGCACTACTACTATGAACCAGTAACGCCGGGTCATAGTGCTAGTTAAGGTATAAATCAATATCTAAGTCATACTGCACTTCACATGATATTGTTGAATAGTGTTACATATCATATGAGTCACAACAGTTTCCTTGAACCTTCCCTTTTCAAGCAATCCCTTCGGGGTTATTTAAGTACAAACAAAATGAGACAGCGAAGCATACGTCTATCATATAACTTTTGAGCTGTCCTTGTGTAAAGTGTGTTACTTATTTCTTTACTACCCATAAGGGGCTAAACACAGAGGGGACAAACAAGTATAGACAAACGGATTAAGTCGATTACATCGACCCCAGTGTGTAACTGGTACTTGATTTATCGACCCCGAAAGGATGAAAGGTAGAGTCGACCTCGGCGGAATTTGAACTCAGAAAGGTAACGGTAGACGAAATACGGCTACGCATTTCGCCCGGCGTACTAACGTTTCTGCCAGCTCGCCGCCTTGTGTAAAGTGTGTTACCAATGAGCAAGACAGCGAGCTAACATAGCAGCTAATTCTCTGCTAACCTGGTTTTTGATTTCAGATTAGAAATTAATTCATTTCACAGACGCCTTTAATGTACAGGAAGAAAAACCATAAAAAGTCGCTGAATACATTTCCTTTTCCGCGTAAATATGTGATCTTATGACTAGGTAAAAATAAATAAATGAAATATATCGAATCTTGCCACATTAAATATATGCTGGTCGTATATATTGATAATGATGTAGACTAGACAATTGAAAAATAAAGTTATTTACTAAGAGCATACGAGTTTACAGGGAACGGGGGTAGTAATTACTTTCCTACACTCAACGATCATTAACGTACATATAATAAAAAAAATGTAGACTAATGACTAATTATATTGCTGCAATCGGTGCAACAAAAGATAAGTATCTTCCCTATGGACTTGGTACAGAGCAATAGTTCATTGTTTTATCACGTGACATGAATCCTAGACCCATATTGATTTGTTCAGCTGTGGTTGTTTTTATATCGATCTTCTTTGCATACGGTTGGCTAATATGTGCGGCCCAATCGATTAAGTACATCAAGTATATTGATGATTCATATTTTTATTGACTCCTAGACATGAAATGCAAAGTTGTTTGTGGAAATTTGAACTCAGTTCACAAACTGCCTATATTAAATATATTTAATCTTGTGCACAACTGTTTGTGTCAATCCATCAATCTCCAGCATTCTCAAACATTCAAAACGAATATTTGTATTTACATAATTATTGTCATTTGCATATTCTACATGCGATTACCATTGATGTATGCGCCATTTAAACTATATGTATCTCTGGTACTAAAGTATAGTTTCGATGTTTCATGGAGTTAACATTCAGATCGATTTCATCTTTTAAATGGTTGGTGTCTTAAATTAAATTCAAAGTAATTGTAAAACAAAACGTAAATAGGAATTAAGTTGAAACATATGCAACTCCCCGGGGAAATAATAAAGTACTTATTTCCAGTGAAGAACCGAGACTAAACAGTGCTAACAGATATCACAAGTATATATATGGCCTTATATTTCAGGCAAGCACACGTCTACTGATACTGAATTATGGCATCAACAACGATAAAGGAATTTATTATTTTAAGTGTATAGCAATAGTGTTTTTATATACATATATAAATATACGTATCTCCATATCACCGTGATCACCGTGACCGACCAGGCTATCAGATGTTGCTACACATCGCTGGTCACAATGCGCTTTGCATTGTTTTAGCTTTCAAATGACGCCACCCCGCTGGCTAAGTTAGCAGGCCAACAGAAGAAAGAGTGGAAGAAAGTTGTGGCGAAAGAGTACGGCAGGGATCACCATCACCCCCTGCCGGAGCCTCGTGGACCTTTGGGTGTTTTCGCTCAATAAACACTCACAAGGCCCTGACTGGGAATCGAAACCGCGAGTCCGCTGCCTACCCACTGGGCCATTGCGCCTCCACACGTATCTCCATATATGTTTAAATATATGTGTGACAATGCGTGTATAAATAAAGATATATGAAATAGCATACAGGATATATTCTTGACTTATTGAAATTACCTTCGCGTCCATGGATGATACAATAATCAGTTTATGACAAATGGGACCAACACTTATTTAGAGTTGGTGCCGATTGCCACAGTTACGTAGCAGTTGTACTTATACAAAAGAAGTTTGAAATTGTGCTGACTGAGGGCGAGGAAAATGGTTCTGGACTTGCGCATTTCACATTTTCTTTGCGCCTCGACAATCTTGCTCTGTTAGTAGAACGTGACACTTCTGTGGTGCACATTCACCGGGCAAGACAGTCTTGCACTTGCGTATAAGTGCGAAAAAAGTGAAGAAAAAATTATTTAAAAGGTACGTAAAGTAGCGTTATTAACTATAAGAATTTAGAATTTAGGCTCATCAGCTAATAAGAAATAATATGTATTTAAAATATAAGAGTATAAACATAACATATACGACTCGATACTGTCTTCTAATAATTTTAAATATAATTTATTCATCAAATATATATCTAATTTCTACATCTATTTTAATTCTATAACAATGACAAATTGTAATTGTCCTCCTTTTGTTCTATTGTGACTTTATTACCACCCCTATTTCGTTTTATTTTAGAATTTTACTCCATTATTTCTCAAGGTCTTTAATAAGGTAATGAATCTAAGTAAATTCAGGTTCCTCTGTCTTACTTCTTACCACACAGCTACACCTTATGAAATTCATATTTCATCACTCACTCCATTATTACAACCCCATGCCTTGCCTGTTTTGCGAAGATTAAGCCTACATATAGTCCCATAACATCTGAAAATTTAGTAGGCTGACCTGACATTAACTGCTTCTCTCACCACCCACCAGTACACATGAACATCTTACTTGAGATAAAAATCTAGGCGCTCAGAGCCGATCCTTCCTCTATTGTTAGAAGTTTTGATAACTGGGTCACTTGGGATAATTATCTCCTCCTACTACAATAAACTCTAATCTGTATATATAAAACTGAGAAGGTGTGTGATGTATGTATGTATGCATCACGAAAACGCGAGAACTAACTCACCGATGTCATTCAAATTTTACGCATGACTTATTTAGGGGTCATTGCAGTGTCATGGGCAAAAGGAATTTCCAACTTCTTGCCAATTGCGAGCTGGGAGCAGTCTCTAATCTCTGACCCTATTTCAGTATTACGTGTCAACAGTGAAACCATAACATTTCTATAGTAATAGGAGAGACTTTCACTTTAATAGTTCTACTATTAATACTGAAACTATAAAAGCGAATCTATTATCTCATATTTATCTTACATATATACATGCATGCATATATAAGTGTGTATATATATATATATATATGTATATATATATATATATATATATATATATGTATGTATATATATGTATGTATATACTCTTTTACTCTTTACTTGTTTCAGTCATTTGACTGCGGCCATGCTCAAGCACCGCCTTTAGTCGAGCAAATCGACCCCAGGACTTATTCTTTGTAAGCCTATTTTGTAAGTCTCTTTTGCCGAACCGCTAAGTTATTGGAACGGAAACACACCAGCATCGGTTGTCAAGCGATTTTGAGGGACAAACACAGACACTCAAACATACAGACACATATACATATATACGACGGGCTTCTTTCAGTTTCCGTCTACCAAATCCACTCACAAGGTCTTTGGTCGGCGCGAGGATAAAGTAGAAGACACTTGCCCAAGGTGCCACGCAGTGGGAATGAGCCCGGAACCATGTGGTTGGTAAGCAAGCTACTTACCACACAGCCACACCTGCGCCTATATATATGTGTGTGTGTGTGTATATATATATATGCATATATACGTATGTATGTGTATGTATATATATATATATATATATATATATATATATATATATATATATATATATTTGTATAAGTATACATGTATATATAGATGTATATGTATAGACTATATGTATATATATATATATGTATAACGGGAAGCTTTATGAAAATAAACAAAAGACGAAGGCAGGTGGAAAACAAACGAACAATTGTATTAGTATGGCGCTCAGGAAATATAAATAAAACAAGTCTTTAACGTTTCGAGCCTACGCTCTTCAACAGAAAGATACACAGAGAGAGAAAAACACAGAAAGAAGGAGAGAAAAAAAAATGCGTGCAGTAGCTAACGAATCAACATGGCGATCTGATTTCGGCCAGAGGTCAAAGATCAAACATGAGACGCGAGAGCGAAATAAGGGGAGATAATAGGGTTGATAAAAGGGTTGAGGGACCAGCTAAAAGTGCGTGGGAGGGGTCTGGATGTGTGTATGTATAGGGTTGGTGTATGTATTAGTATGTATAAGGGTGTGTGTGTGTGTGTGTGTGTGTGTGTGTGTGTGTGTGTATGAGAGAGTATTAGTGCGTAAGATTGGTCTGGACGTGCGTATGTATGGGGTTGGTGTATGTATTAGTATGTATTAGTATGTATTAGTACGTATTGGTATGTATAGGTGTGTGTGTGTGTGTGTGAGAGAGTATAAGTGCGTATGCGGGGTCTGGACGTGTGTATGTATAGGGTTGGTGTAAGTATTAGTATGTACTAGTATGTATTAGTACGTATTAGTATGTATTAGTTGGTGTGTGTATTAGTATGGCACCTCATATGTGATGTGATGTGTAAAGTCATGTGGTGTAGTGAGGAGAAGAGGGGGAGGGTGAGAAGAAGGGGAGAGAAGGGGGAGGGGAGAGGAGGGGGAGGAGAAGGGGGAAGAGGAGAGGATGGGGAGAAGGAAGGGGAGGAGGGGGATGAAGGAGGAAAGAGGGAGAGGGGGAGAGAGGGAGTGAGGGAGCAGAGGGAAGGGGATGAGGGAGGGAGAAAGAGGGAAGACGGGAAGGGGAGTAGGGGTGAAAGGATGAAGGACTGAAGAAGTAGGGGTCGGGGGGAGAAAGGATAGGTGAGGAGGAGGGAGAGGGGGTTAGATGAGGAGGGGGGAGGGGGGTTTAATGAGGAGGGGGAGAGTTGAGACCAAATGGCGTATAAGAGCGAAGAGAGAAGATTAATTCCTGTTCACGGCGCAAACGGGAATCCGGATGGCCTCTGTGTAAGGACAAACCGAAGACAGATAGGTGTTGCAAGGAGTGACCGGTGGAGCGGAAATGGCGTGAGACCGGTGTGTCGTTCGCAAGGTGGATGTCACGAAGGTGTTCCGCGAACCGGTCAACCAAGCGGCGTCCCGTTTGTCCGATGTACAAGGAATTGCAGAGAGAGCAAGAGATGCAATAGATAATATTGCTGGAGGTGCAGGTGAAGGAGTGGATGATGGGATAGGGTCGATGGTGGGTGCTAGTGAGGCGGGTGGTTTTGGAGAGGTAAGGGCATATATATATATATAGCATTACAGGTATAGGTAAGTTTTTTGGTATGGAAAAGGACCATATTCGGTAAAAACTTATACAAAACGTTTTTTTTTATATATAAATATAACAATAAGGGTTTAGCAACAAGTTGCTTGACCACATACCGAAAATTTTAGAAATAGCAGCCAAAAGATTACTATTTCCTTTTTTCTACAAAAATGTCTCCACAGACAATATTTGTAACTCATATCTCAAAAAAGAAGGAAAATAATGAAATCAAACTATTACAGCGAATCTATTATCTCATATTTATCTTACATATATACATGCATGCATATATGTGTATATATATATATATATATATATATATATATATATATATATATGTATGTATGTATATGTATATATACGTATGTTGTGTATATATAGAAACACATTATATACATATATGTATGCATGTATATACATATATACACATATATACATAGATATGCATGTACATATGTGTATATACATCTGCATTATGTATGTATATATATATATGTGTGTGTATATATATATATATACACACACATATATATATATATAAGTATATATGTATATATAGATGTATATGTATATATATATATATATATATATGTATATGTATATGTATACATACATATATATATATATGCATAGTCAGTGCTATTTGGCTTTGTTTACTTCCGGTCGCGCCAAAATGTTAATACCAAAACTGCATGGAAACATTTTATTAAAGTTAGAAGCCAGGGTGTTTTGAAAGTGATTCTACTTCTGTTTAGGAATATTCGAATGACCAGAAGGTGATTGACACTTGGATGCAATATGCCTATGTTGGTGTGTGCTTCGTTGTGAGCGTGTGTATAAAATCATTCGGGCATGTGTGCTCGCGTGTGAATATGATTAAATATGAATGCAAGCGATGCATGTTCCTTGTTTATAATTGATTCTCATGAAGCAAATGATCGAATGAAGATTTCTAATTAAAACATAATTAATTCATGTAATCACGTTACTACCAAGTCGATTATACCGGGGGTGTATAAAGTAATATAAGACAAATATGCTGTAAATACAGAAGATTCCATACACATCTAAGAAATTAGTTTAACATGGACCAAAACGTGGTACAAATTATATACAATTCAAATTCAATCTAAGGGCTAATTTTCTAGATATTATACTGGGGTAAAGAGAGATTATCACAACCTAAATGAGTAAATAAATATATCAAAAGAAAATTAGATGAATATGAATTTCACAAGGTGTAGCTATGTGGTATGAAGCTTTCGCATGGTTCTGATTTTAGTTTGACTGCGTAGCACCTTTGGCAATAATCTTCTACTAAAATCTCGGGTTGACCAAAGTCTTGTGATTGGATTTGGCTGGCGAAAAATGAAAGAAGCCCGTAGCATATAATATATATATATATATATTCTTCTTCCTTAGCAGGTTCTGACAAACTGAATTTTTCGAATATGGCTTTGACCAATCAGTAAGTAGCTTACACGTCACGGTTTATCGGGCGCACCGATATTACTGTCATAGATCCCGCTTTTATTTTAACCAGTTAGCTTGCGGTTTACATGTAATGGTTTTATGAGTGATCAAACTTTGTTGGCTTCGATCGTTTTTATTTCAATCGGTGGAAGTTTTCTGTAATTTAAAAAGTATTTTCTCTCGGGAAACATAGTTGAGAAAATGAGAGAGATTTAACGATGGTTCTTCAACAGTCGGAACGTTATTGCCATTTACCTCTTAGGTAATTCAAAGGGTATATAAACTTTCACAAGTATACGATAGGTAGGATTGGGTCTTCTCTCGAACTGAACTGCCAAGCATTTAGGCACAGTTACGGAAGGTGCATGTTTGGTGGACAGGCAACCTTGTCGGAAAGTCCTACGAACCTACAACCCATCCGGTATATATTGCCGATAGTCTTTCCATCCGATTTCACTCATAGGTTTCGTTCGACACGAGGCTACATAATAAAGGGCACATGCCCATGTTAAAATGATGTCATATGCAGCTGGTTGCATCATGATCTGAAAGAGAACCGGGGACACATACGTGAGTGTGTGTATGAGTATGTCCGAATTTATTGTAGCGAGAGAGTGTGTGTAGGGGTAGGGAAGGTAAGAGAGATGCTGCATACAAAGTTTGAAACGAAATTTACTCAGTAATCTTGTTTCATTGAACGTTAGCTTGGTATAGTCATCAAGATATCTACTTATAGATATGAGTGTAGGTGTGTATTTTCATATCTATGTGTGTGTGAGAGAGAGGCATTGAGAAACCATTCGTGCTTGTTTGAGTGTGACCATGTTTCTGTGTACATGTGTGTGTTTGTGTGCGTGTGTGTGTATGTATGCGTGTGTGTGTGTGCATTAGTAAGTGAGGATAAATGTGAGAAAAAGAGACAGTAGAATAAAAATTGTAACTGTTTTTACCTGTAGCTCACAGTGGGAGAAAAACAAAACGGAAGAGAATTGGAAATGATGGCACGCGTGTGTATTAATGAGAATTAATAGAAATGAAGACAGAGATGGAGTTTATGTGTATAAGAGAAAAGGAGAAAGGTAGGAAATTATACACAGAGTGTTTATGCGTAAGATTAGGTGCGAAAAAGAAAGAAAGAGGGAGTAAGAGACAATTTCAAAAGGAATTGTATTAGTCAGTGGCGATATGATATTGAGAGGATGGATATCCTGAATACCGGATGAGTTGAGAAAGACAATTGTTGACACCTAAGCTTGGAATATATCTATGTCACGTACTTGTGGGTTTCGATCAGCTTAAATGTATGGATTAATAAACGCATGGATAGAAATTGGAGAGAGAAGGAACGTTATATAAGAACCCTTCAAAAGTTACAAATATGATGAATGGGCGAATATATGCACTGCTCGTCAAGGGACCGACAAGTCTCACAATTATTTACGCTATTACACGCTTCAGTAAACCATTCGCCTTTACATGCATCAATAAATTTATTTTTCTTACTTTCATGAGAGTATAACTGAAACGAGGAAATCATAGAAGATAATTATATATTTAATTATTTACGGCATAAGAAAATAAGATCTTACATTACTACAAGGACGCGCAATGTGTCGGAAGAAGATGCAATTTATTATACTACATTTCTGTAAGTGATGAATTCTTGTCTCATCGACTTAGGTGAAGCAAAACAAGAATCGTTACTAGCAATATTTGAATTAAAATCAGAAAACGTTCATGGATGAATTTAAATACTTTCAGATATTTCATTGAACGTTCCAGCATTTCAAAAGACACTATGCGGTCCCTCAAATTACATTTATGTATCTTTAAGTTATAAGAACAGGTTTGCTAATGTAGTTTGAAATTTGACATATCTGAAAGAAAAGAATCAGCACCTGAACGCCATTGATCGTAAGACAGTTGGGTGAGCCTGGCATGATGTAAAACAACGATAACAACATCCACACCAATAAAGGATTTACATGTAATGAAAGTCGCTTCATAGCGGTCGCTTAACCTACTGAAGATACCAGCCAAAATGTTCCTCAGACTAAAACTTGTCCTCTTAAAAATATAAGAACAAATACGATAAATACGATAAATGTAGTTTTCGCTTTATTTTTATACAAATATGAGAGGTGTTCGTAAGTGGAAAATATTTGCTCTTACGTCCGTCTTGTCAGGGCTGAACCGACAAGAAATGAACAACTGCAGCTTTGATAGTAAATAAGTAACAATCATTGTTTGTGTTTTTAAAATGCATGGCTGTGCAGTAAAAAGTTTGCTTCCTAGCCATATGGTTCCGGATTCGGTTCCACTGCGTGACACCTTGTTCAATAGGCTTCTACTATAGCTTCGGGCCGACCAAAGCCTTGTGAGTGGATTTGGTAGAGGGAAACTGAAAGAAGCCCGTCAGGTATATGTGCGTGTGTGTGTGTGTGCGCGCGTGTTGTGTGCGTCTTTGTGTGTGTGTTTGTTCCCTACCACCGCTTGACAACCGGTGTTGTTATGTTTACGTCCTCATTAACCTAGATGTTCAGCAAAAGAGAGCAGACTTTAAAAGAAAATAACTACTGGGGTCGATTAGTTCGACTAGAATTCCTCAAGGCGTTGCCCCAGCATGGTCACAGTCTTATAACAGGTGAGACTTAGTTTTAATTTCTTTTATCTTTGAAAGCTTGAGATTCATTTGATTTCTCCATATTTCGCTTGGTGCGGTCCCCGCAGTAACGCCCCAACAATTCTATGAAAGAAAATATATAGAATCATATGAGTGTTTGAATATAGAATGCAAAATGCATAAATATCATGTTCATTATTTCAAGATGAGATTTGAAAGATTACAATCTATATTTCAGAACAATATTCAGATTATATTACAATATATTTGCATATGCGACACAACCAAGGAGCGAAGGATCTTCTCTGAATTTACTAAACCTGTTAAAACTAAAAGCAACATTCCCTTAAAGAATTAAAGGCAGCTTTGGATAAATCATATCCCATAAAAGATTAATTGTTGTAGCTGAAAGACCTTCTTTTGGTTTGCCTTTCAACTATAGCCAATTTGAAGCCAGAATACAACAAACCACAAGAGGAACATATAGACGAGCATATTTAAACTGATCCAAATGCAGATACCAATCATTAATACATAAGAATTAATTTAGAAGCTTACTTGAATAAAAGGCATGTAGTCTATTACGGTATATTATTATTGAACTAAATGTTATATTACTTTATATTAAATGGCAAATAAGTAACATACTAATGGATTATCCCTAATGGACTGAAGTTGTATTAATGTACTAAATGTTTGACTAACAATGTAGTGGTGACATATTAGGAATATACTTAATGTTATATCATTAATATACTGATGGCATATTAATAACACCAATCGAATAGTATAGCGGATGGTAATTATCCACATAACTAAAAAATAGCTGATAACAATATTTTTACTTTCTACTATTTTCGAAACATGACAACTTTGAAATGATAGAGAGGTGGACACATTATTCAAAATAGAGTAAGCCATACTGTCACCATAAACAAAACAAAAAAGTGTATATATTGAAGCTCTTTTCGTTTCAATTATGGGATTTTGGGGGTTAGATGATGTTTCAAAAGAGTTCACTCGATATAACACACATAATATGCAAGTTTTGCATATTATAAATAAATATTGAAATCACAAACATTATAAATTACATAGGCAAGAATTACATCTATATGAAAGAAAACTGCATAGATTTATTCGTATCTGAAATTTAAATGTAGGTATATATATTTTGATGTTGAATATTAAATGCATTTCAATGCACATGCTATTTATCTATTTCTACATATCGTTAACCGATGTCTACTGAATATAATGATATTTGACTTCACATATTGAGGTAATTGTTCAAATAATTTGCATAATAATTCTATAGACGTAACAGCTTTTAGCTAGTTGCAATTCGAAAGCATTTGCAACTGAAACCATAATAAATCACGGAATATTGGTTTCCCAGTTTGGCACAATTTCGAAAGAGAAACTAAATTGAATAAATCGACTCCAGTGCACAACTGGTAGTAATTTTTTACGACCTCGAAAGGATGAAAGGCAAAGTCGATACCGGCAACATTTGACCTCAGAACGTAAAGACGGACTAAATACTGCTAGGCATTTTACCCGATGTGCTAACTACTCAGCCAGCAAGCCACCTTAGATAGCAGACTATTGACAATAAAAAAATCTTCCTATTTATCCATTCACCTTATAAGGTATCAGATTCTGATTGCCATACTTTAAGTGAAACAGGAATTATAATATATACACCGTGCATAAATATATAAAATATAATGACAAAGGATATGTTGGCCAAATATTTTAGGAAACAGAACTAACAGAGCGAGAGGTGCCGTGATTAGCAGACCTACTTTGAAGGCAGGAAGTGAAGGAGGAATTAATCTACTTAAAGAATTTTATAATCCTTATGCATTTCAGTCTTTCCTATTATCACAATTATAATTTTACTATTGTGATTCCTTTATACAGAATCTTAAATATTCTAACGTTAACTGAAAAATCATACACACAACTATATCCGTTTTATGAGAGATAATAGGGAGCACTTATGAATTCCGAACATTGTCAGTAGAGAAGTACAGCAGATTTCCGAAGCTTCTTAGTATATAAATCGTACTTATTTTAGAAAAAAAAAAAAGAAAACTAAATGATTTTCAGTAGAAAACTTAAAGTGATGAATTGAAACAATAGAAACTATTTGCAGATGTCAACCACTTCAACTACTCCACAGCTTTTACAGCTCCGCCATCTTGATATAATTCCAAATGAGGTAAGTATAAGATTCCTGATTATATACATTGCACAGTGAAGCTTACACACACACACAGACACACATAGGCACATATGCATGTATATATATATGAATTTATGCATTTCAGGCTTACTCGTACCTTTACACACAAACTCACTCACAGACGCATACGCGCGCGCATACATATGCATTTGCATATACATTATATATATATATATATATATATATATAATATTATGTTTTGGTTTATGTCTATCACTGTTTGAGTTGCCTAATCGTGGTTTTATCTCTAATTTAATTTATATATATATATATTATATATTATACTTTATTTAAAGCAGCAGCAAATTCAACAAAACTTGTTACTCTGAGTTTCCTGTTGCCGTTCATCGGACAGTTTTTTCTAGCAAAAACCGTCCGATGAACGGCAACGGGAAACCCAGAGTAACAGGTTTTGTTGAATTTTCTGCTGCTTTAATAAAGCATATTACTCTACCACTGGTATTTGAGTACTCTTTTTTCCACCTTGTTTCACATTATGTGTTTACTCCGGTATATATATATATATATATAATATATATATTATATAACATGCATATATATATATATACATATACATATACATATATATATACACACACACAAACACACGCACATAGACATACATATATAAAGATATACACACGCACACACACCACATATATATATATATGTATGTATGCAAATGCATATTTATGCACGCGCGTATGCGTCTGTGAGCGAGTTTGTGTGTAAAGGTATGTGTAAGCCTGAAATGTATAAATTCATGTTAATGCAGGAATGCAAGGAAAATGTTGTCAATTTATAAGATAATCCCAACTATAGTACGCAGTCATAAATTAGAGATACAAATGGTTCTATGTATGTTTGTGCGTATTTCTCTCTCTCTCTCTCTCTCTCTCTCTCTCTCTCTCTCTCTCTCTCTCTCTCTCTCTCTCTCTCATCTCTCTGTAAGCGTTAGCATTGAGGTAAGCTATGTAGATTTTGATTTAAATATAAAGAAAAGTCTGAGGTAGAATGGAATCGAAGCCACTTTCTCTATTACTTGCTATGCGAGCATGCTAGAAAATACTTGAAATGTGTTCTCACATATCTGTCAAAGCTACAAACAATGAAATTTTAGAATATACCGTTGCAGCACCTCAATATCAGGTTGCCCAATGCTGTTTAATAACAATTATTGTGTCTGCTACATAAAGCAAAATATAAGATAGACATAATACTTAGCTCTTGCATAAACAGTTAAAAGGACACACATACCCACACACACACATATATATATAGAGAGAGAGAGATAGATATATACATACATACACACACGCACACATATATATATGTATATATATATATATATATATGTGTGTGTGTGTGTGTGTGTGCATATATATACATATATATGTGTGTGTGTGTGCATATATATATATATATGTGTGTGTGTATGTGTGTGTGTGTGTGTGTATCTTCTTGGAAGACATTCTGATTTTCCCATTGACGACCGTCAAAGCGTTCTGAAGCAAAGAACAAGGGAGGCTACATATAGTGAAAATATCGTAGCGAGTGCTAGTTAATTGAGAATAAATAACAGGTGGGGTTGATAATGCAAATATTTCTTAAAATGTAGAGGAGATGATTGGTGAAGATGAAATATACGAGATACAAGAATTGTGAGAGACTATAACTTCACATCATGTTTATGTGTTTGTGTACATGTGTGTATGTACGTTAAAATACATATAATGTATTTATTTTGATAATTACGTCCATTCAAAAAATAACTGTGGAGGGGAATTAAAAATATGTGATGTCTGTGTTATTTCAAATTCAATTGTCAATTCTCGACTATGTCCTTATTTGAAGTTCGCGGTAGTTGATGGAACCTGCATGTTATCCTCTTTTTAAGCAACAAAATATTTATGCTGTTTCGAGTTGGAAACAAAGCTTCAGAAATATTAAGATTTTGCAGATATATTTCAAAATTCTTACTGCCATCTGAACTACTTGGAGGCCTCTGGGAGATAGCTCGACTTATTAGAAATGAAAATTAAATAACCTTTATATTGTACCATATGTGTCTAAAAATTAAATACCCTAGGTCTAGATATTGTAATAGCTGAAGCAAAGACGAGTTGTTTTTTTATTGCTCAATGACTTCTGATTTTGCACTTAACAAAAATAACAATGAACCGTAATTCAATTTCTGCATTCCAATTTTAATTAACTAATCTTATTGTATGTTGACATACACATTCTCCATATTCCACATGTTCGTTATTCCTTTTAATTCCCAATAAAAATTTTCTGTTCAGTGGTAGTATATAACTCCTTGGCTTAAAAATAGACACAAAACAACGTATGAGAAAGGTATTTTTATATGCATTGACGAAACGATATTTTTACAAAAGAAGAAAAATGTATAAAATAGAAAATCTATTAGCTGCAGTTATTTATTTGTCGTCTTTACTTTCAAATTGTTTTTTACTATTTTCTCGCAATTTTTAGTATTCTTCTACCTCGACCACAGTAGATGTTTCTTAGTAATATCACCGAAAATAATATGTCTCCCAGATCATCTATTAATTTTAATGTCGACTCTTTTGAATGTTTATACCTATCCAACAAGCTAACAATTTTTTTCTCTCTCATTTTACTCTACTTTTTTTCTATCATCAATGATGTTATTAGATTTCTGTTTTCAGACGAACGAATACTTAGAGATAAATAATGTCTCTCTGCTGATTTTTCGTTTTCTTTTTCTCTATTTACATGCTCTATTTTAAGTGAAAATATTATCGATTTTAAGCTAGTTAACAATATAAAATCAGGACAAAGTTTTCAGTCACAGCAATTCACTGAAACAAAATAAGATAAATCCCATTCAAAACAATGATCGAGTTCGTTTGTAGCTATACTTATCAAAGAATCGTAAAATCTAAAACTCCATTGCGTATAGGCTGACCACTAACACACGATAACTTCCAGAGATGGAATGTATAAGGCGTATACAACATACATATACAAACATAGTTTGGTAGTTGTTATTCATAAATTCATATTCGCAAGAGATAGATACAATCCATTTTTTAATGTATTTTATTTAAATCAATTGTTGTTCAATTTGCTAAAAATATTCGAGCAGAAGCAATAGCTTTTATATAACAATAACCTCAGCAACAACTAATACTGTTTGAACAAGTACTTACAAATAAAATATGACTAATTGTATTACTAAAATAAGATGATTTCACTTACTGGAGTGTGCATGTGTGTGCTTGTTTCCGGTATATCAGAGTAGAGCAGTTTCTGGTGCAGTTTATGTTTGATACCTCGAAGCTCAGTTATATTTTTGAAGTCATTTTATTAAAACACTGTATTTCTTTGCGTGGCATGAAGTCCTAGACATTGGTTGTATTTTGCCCAGAGTTTTTGTTTGAGGTTTGGAATGTAGCTGCAGTATGTACATGACAATGTTTTTCATTTCGCCTTGGCCAAAGCGTCCCAGACCAGATCGAATACTATTGCTTCATCCTATTCTTATAATAAAATCTCAAATAGATTGATTTATTTACGGCCGATATAGAAAGGATGTCATTTCTCAGAAAATCATTAGGTCTATTCGGTTGAATGAAAAGTTTGTGCATACGCAGAAAATAACGTCATAATCACTTCACCCTCACAGGACACTGAAAATGTTGCTTATTGTTTCGAGCAGTCACATCAGAAGGTATCAGTTAGGTTCTTAATCATTGCAAAAGTAATGCTACCCTTTCTTCTGTCATCTATCATCTTCCAGTACCCCACAAAAAATGTGACCACAACCCATTCCATTTGGTTGGCTTATCCGGAAAATAGTGTCTCAGAACTAACAGCAATATTAATCGTGTATCTGTCAAGTTCTGCTCTCAGATTTCGTCAGGGAATTTTTATCATCCGGTAGAGTTTGCACTTTCCAGCAACACATACGTCGAGACGCCTTTCGCTAGTCCATGTTTTTACATTTCATGTTTACGTTTTTATATTCGCTACTTTCTGTGAGTAGTGATTTCTGTATTCAACAATTCTATTTAATTAATTTTAATTGCCAAGAACATAGAAAACGGTTTTAAGATAATTCTCCGCCGTCTTATGTGCAGATTTAGACTTCCAACATGTCAAGTCTGTATAAATCGCTATATGCACTCATCGCCAGAGGTCTTTCATTAAAAAGTATGAATAAAATATTTATATGCTGGATATTGCTAGTTATGAGGGGTGGCGTAAGGTATGGACTGCTTGAAAGTACTTCGTAGAGAATATATTTGCTTTTTCAGTAAAATGAAAAAAACAAATTCATCATTCCCAATAAGATGCAATAAAGTGGTGCAATAAAAAAGCAATAACGCGGTGAGGGAGAAAATACAAAACTCCAAAAGAAAATTTAGCCTAAATCTTTTATTTCTTAACGTTGCCTGTCTTGAAATTGGAATGTTAGTGTGACGAATTAAAAATCACGTAGCACAACCAATTCGATTGGAAAGAGCGTAATCAATTGTGCATTCATGTCTAAGAGAAATAAACTTGAAATAGCTGTGTATTTAGTCAAATAAAAAGAAAATTAACAAGTCACTGAAAGAAGAGGTAAAAGTGTAAGTGACGAAAAGGGAAATAAAACAAAATTAATTTTATTTAGTTGTCTTGAGTCGGGAAAGTAAATAAGGTGACTTAATATTTGCTTACATACATATGCACATATAAACACACATACACCACACAGCATATATATATATAGTGTGTGTGTGTGTGTGTGTGTATATATATGCATATATATATATATATATATATATATATTATATATATATATATATATATATATATATATATATATATATATATATATATACGAAGAAGGTTTGAAAATGCAATTTAAAAGATTTTTATTTACTTTACCGGTTTCACTCTTTGGAAAAAGATTGTCAAAAGTAACATGTGGAAGTTTGGTTGCGTTAATTTTGGTTGTTGCAAATTGCTACATTACATATATTATATACAGTCTTTGGTAACAGGGACATGTTAAGGACATAAAAAAGTTCAACAAGTTCCTTAAAATATTGGGCAAAAAAGATTACATAAATAATCGTTCTCAAGGACATACTTAAGATATTTCCAGAAGGAATTGATATTGGTACTATCTGTATATTCAAACATGCACAGAATATTGGTTGACATAGAGTACTATAATCCATATAAATATACAGTCTTTGGTGACAACAGTATGTTGAGATATAAAGAGGTTTAACAGCTCATTGAAAAAATGGGCAGAAAAGATTAAAACAAATATATTATACATCTCAGGGTAATTCCATGAGGAATTATTAAAAAAAGTTCAGTACAGAATATTATGAATTCAAAAAGATTTACATTAATGTAGTGGTGAGGTTGTTACTACCTGTCCGTTTTAGCAGAAATGTGGAATTGAAAAGGATATATATATATATATATATATATATTAAGCACGAAGGACATGTAAACCGCACAGGGTAATAAATACAAACAATAAGCCATTCTTTCTCCTTAATTGTTGACTAAACATCAAAGTAATTTCGCCTTCTAATCACCTGCATCGGTCACATAAGGTTGCCTTGTAATATGGTAAATTGTAAAGACAGGAAGGGAAACAAGTAGCTGAAAATATACGCACACATGGGCAACTGTTTAATATGGCGCGTTTACGAAAAATCATCTCGTGTGACTGAGACAGAGAGAGCGCGACGAGAAATGACAAAGAATATTCAACAGCTTGAAATAAAAAGCCATGCTAAAAATCACTGTGCATCACTCAAAATGGAAATTGTAGTGTAACGTTTAATGTTTGTTTTGAACTATGAGAAATAGTGACCAAGGTGTCCGGTGCGTTTTAGTTCTTGTCTGCACTTTCCTTCTAATTAGTTGTAACGTTATGCTAAAATTATATACTTTGCCTTCTCTCACTCCCTCTCTCCTCCTCTTCTTTCTCTCTTTTACTCCATCTCCTCCCTCTCTCGCCCCTCGGTCTCTTTCTCTCTCTTTCTCATTAGCTACAAATGTGCTTTTGTGGCTAATGAGTCGTTTTGACTCTTATTTCTAATTTGCCCTTAGGTTTTTAAATTGCTAATAACCTACCGACATTATATATATATATATATATATATATATATATATATATATATATATATATATAGTTAATTCAAACATGAGAACACAAACAACGCAAGGACGTGGAACAAGTATAGTGTTATTGGACGCTCAGGAAAGGAAAGAAAGAAGGAGGATTTAACGTTTCAAGCAGAGCTCTTCGTCAGAAACATAGGAAAAGAAAAGATCCAAGGAAGGAAAGACGCATGAAAAAAAATCGCCAACGATACACACGCGGTCACACTCACACACACACACTCACACACACACATATATATATATATAGTTGAAATTTATAGAAAAACAAAAGACAAAGACAGGTGTTTGAATAACAAGCAAATGTATTAGTTTGATGCTGGGGAAAATGAAAAATTCTCTTACGTTTCAAACCTATAGCAGACATATTGGAGTTGGTACTTTTACATATCATTCTTTGGTTGATTTCTTCACGGTGTAGAAACGTTAGCACGCCGGGCGAAATGCGTAGCCGTATTTTGTCTGCCGTTACGTTCTGAGTTCAAACTCCGCCGAGATTGACTTTGCCTTTCAACCTTTCGGGGTCGATTAAATAAGTACCAGTTACGCACTGGAGCCGATATAATCGACTTAATCCGTGTGTCTGTCCTTGTTTGTCCTCTTTGTGTTTACCCCCTTGTGGGTAGTAAAGAAATAGGTTACTAGCCCTTCAAGAGTTTTCTATATCTCGATAAGTATATATTTATTACGTCTTCACTCCAGGGAGTAAAGGTATAGTTCTCTCAGCCTCTCAACTTTTGCAGTGCTACAATCTTTGTAGTGTAGTGACTTTAGACCACTTCAAGATCCACTGTTAATTTGGCGCTACTGGGTGACCACACCTGAAAATAGTGGTTCAGGAGGCTGAGGACAAAGATCCTCCACAAGATCAACAGGATTTCTTAGTCTTATGTCTTGAAGAACCTTAATATCCATCACGCTAGATGTCTACAGTTTGTTGCCATATTTGCAATGTACATATGAAATTATATATATAATTAAATATAAGTGATATCTTAGTCTCTCACTGTCTGCGAATCCGGGATTCGCAGAGTCTTGTAACGAAACCGTGTTGTCGTCATTTTTGAGCATGTATATAAAATGGTGAAATTTTACATTTAAGGGCAGATGTTGTCAAATTGATGTCAAGACGGCTACTGCGCAGCACGCGTAAATTTTGCTTCAGAAATAAAATGGTCTTACCTAATGGTCTTAACTAATGAAAACCTGAAACGTTGGAGAATTAAAACAACGAATTGAAATAGATAAGTTGTAGCAAATCAAAATAGATCACCATTAATAATCTGTCTGTTTATACCCATAAAGCAATTTTTCGTCAAATTTCGGCATTTTATGTAGAATTGATGTCACGATGGCTAGTACGAAAAACGCCGAAATTTTACGACTTTTGAAAAGTCGATGCTGATTAAACATCGATTTTTTAAAAAATTCCAAGTGAGTAAGTGACTGCATAGACATAAGACCCACGCACGTATCAAGTTTCATCAATATCTGTTGGATAGTCTCGGAGGAGTGAAAGTAAAGTAATTATTATAGATATATAAGGCGGCGAGGTGGCAGAAACGTTAGTAAACCGGGTGAAATGCTTAGCGACATTTCGCCTGCCTTTACGTTCTGAGTTCAAATTCCGACGAGGTAGACTTTTGGGGTCGATAAATTAAGTACCAGTTGCGTACTTGGGTCGATCCAATCGTCTGGCTCCCTCCCCCAAAATTTCGTGCTTTGTGCGTCGAGTAGAAAAGATTATATATATATATATTTTATTTATTTTATTTTATTTTATTTTATCGTGTTTCAGCTCACGATCTGTGGTCATGCTAGGGCACCGCCATTAAAAGTATATATATATATATGTAGTTTTGCATGCATACATATATAGAATTATATATATATATATATATATAAATTTTACCCACTAATGCGGTGTTGAGCTCTCATTCTCATCGTTCGACATTTACGTATTAATACTTTCGACGTCTCCAAACACCAGTTAAGCATTAAACGTGAACGAAGAATAAAAAAAAAAACATGAAATATATATATATATATGTGTGTGTGTGTAAAGCGAGAGACAGACAGAAAGATGCATAGAATTATCTCATTGCGCGTCTCTTCCATTTTAGATATACTACATATATTTGAATTTTCATTTACAGAATTGCACATACACAATACCAAACGATCGTTGAGTGTAGATGACATATCTTCAAGGATAAAGGAAAGAGCTTGCAAGTACTGATCTTATCAATTCAATTTATTTGTAATGTATTGGGTATCTTTATTTTTAATTTGTGCGAATGTTGTTTCTTGAAGTATATGGAAACAAAACTATAAAAATGCGTAAGACTTTAATCTGTCAATACCTATCTGTAAATATTTGTAAAGTACTTTTGTTTTTTTCTAACTAAAAATGATAAATTTACGTGATGAACATTTCATCTAAGTATGCGCATTATGGCATTTAGCTCTCCCTATCTCTCTCTCTCAATCTCTCTTTCTCTGTATATATATATATATTATATATATATATGTGTGTGTGTGTGTCTGTGTGTGTGTGTGTGTGTGGTGTGTGTGTGTGTCTGTGTGTGTGTGTGTACTCTTATATATATATATGTATATATATATATATATATATATATATATAATATATATATAGATTTGACATGCGCACACATATTTCTTTACATGTATATAACATAATATATATACATGTATAAAGTTTAGATATATAT
This sequence comes from Octopus sinensis, assembly GCF_006345805.1. Classification (NCBI taxonomy): domain Eukaryota; kingdom Metazoa; phylum Mollusca; class Cephalopoda; order Octopoda; family Octopodidae; genus Octopus; species Octopus sinensis. The sequence continues at coordinate 15,457,675 of NC_043011.1, read as the reverse complement.
TATATATACACATATACATATATATGTATGCATATATATGTAATAATATATGTAATATATATGTATATATCATATATATATATATATATATATACATGTATGTATTTGTAACGGGTTAATTTTCACGTATATATGTATATGTATGTATCTGTAATGGGTTAATTTTCACGTATATATGTATATATTTTTTTTCACGTATGTATGTATATGTTTGTGCATGCATATATTTATATATACATATATATCTGTACATCTGTATATGTATGTGTTATGCGCCCGTGCATGTGCGTATGTGTGTGTGTATGCGTGAGTGTATGTGTATACGTTAATATATCTGTGTTAAATTCTCTATAATTACGTGAATGTGCGTTTATTTCGTATCAGATAGCCTTAAGTAAACTGATGAACTTTTTTTTTCTTGACATGATAACAAGTCACGACAAAAAAAGTTGCAAACACACCAATATTGCACAAAACTGTTCTCTCTGCCACAGAATACCTGTACTACGTTTACTCTCTATCAGTTTATGAAATGTGAAACAAAGCATTTTTATTCTTCTGTTTCTTGATTTCTTGCTTTCTCATCAGAAATAGCAATATCGATTATAAGCATCCAACTTAAATATTGGCTTCTGACAGTTCCAACTGTGAAGTCAATGAGTTCCTCTCAACGTAAACGAAATTAACGAATATGTGTATTTTCTTGTCTCAGTCATTGGACTGCAGCCTATGCTGGGGCATTGCCTTGGAACGTTTAATTGAACAAATCAACCCCCAGTACTTATCTTTGCAAACCTGGTACTTATAGTCCCTTCTGTTGTCAAGCCAGGAACGTAAACAAACCAACACCGGTTATAAAGAGCTGTGTTGGCGAAAAAATACAAGCACGAACACAAACATAAATACACACACTGATATACACACGCACACTCAAACACACGCACACACGCACACACAAATATACACATACACACGTATACATGTATACATAAATGCATACATGTACACACACACAAATATATATATACATATATATATATATGTATATATATATATATATATATATATATTTATACACAAATATATATATATATATATTCTGTATGTGTATATGTTATATGTACGTGTGTGTGTTTGTGTATGTGTCTGTGTACTCGATGAGTTTCTTTCACTTTTCCATTTACCAAATTCTTTCAAATGGCTTTGGTCAGACCGGAGCTATAGTTAAAGACTGTCACGCGTGTGATGAAACACATTCCTGTTCTTAGTTGGCAAATACTTCAGGTCTTCTCCTAAGGAGAATAGAATCCCAGCAGTAATAGTAGACATTCTAGTCGAAGTGGGTTTTGCGTTCATACAAGATAAATATACTGTTTCAAACAAATATTTAATAGAAAAATCATTATCGTTATAGAAAGGTATCATATAAGTGCACAGCCGAATTTCTAATTTCCACTGATATATCTTACTCTCTTGTCATGTGGAAGTATATAAAAAGCAACGTCACTCCCGGCTAGTATTGAATACGGAAATTTTTGGTGACTTAAATTGCTATATTATGAGAAATCCTAGGAACATTTTGAGGTGTAATGATTCATATATACATACATATGAGTGTGTATGTGTGTATGTGTTTTAGTAATTTAATATACAAATATATACACACACATATATAGACATATATTGACATAAATATATATATATATATTTACACACACATATACATATATAAATATGTATATCTCGTTTTTCATGTTGTTTACGTTTTCTTGACGTCCTGTGCCCACATATGCATGTGTTTATACATAAGTATGTATGTACATGTATGTATATCTGAATATGTATTATTTACACTATTATATGATTGAACGCCACTCATCCATTTCCAAGTAAGTTTTATCTTAATAATTCTGATGCGACATTAATTCTATCACTATCTTTATTTCTCTCACGCTTCCTCTCTCTACATTCTTTTATCTCCCTTTTTTCTCTCATCCTTTCTCTAATTCTTCTCTTCCTCCCTTCACCGTTCTCTGACTATCTCTCTCTCCCTCATTCTTCCTTCTTGACTCTCTTGTGTTCACACGTGACCAGCGGCCATCTTTCTTTTCCTAACTCGAATTTCTTCTCGTTCACCTATAGGGATAGCTCGCAGTTTTGTCTATCTCCTGTCAAAGCTTGTTTTTCCAGCGTTAACCACTTCACCTCGTTATGGCTTAACAGCGCTTACCTTTTGTTTTCACTGACCTATTGTTGTTACCAACTTTGACCCTCCGCAAATACCAAATTTTATTTAATTTGCCTTGCGGAAGCAACAGTTTTGCCGAAGACGCAACTTGTCCTAATACTCGAAATGCAGAGTAGATAAAACAGTGGGCTACAGATAAAGGGATTGTTCTTTATGTTTTTCTATTTGTTTCTTTCGTTCTCAAAAAAGATCGTTTTCCATGTTTTCCCATTTCTTGTTCTCGTTTTTTATATTGTTTATGTTTTTTGACGCCTTGTACCCATATATGCATATGTATATACATATAAATATATAAGTATGTACATGTATGTATATATACATGCATATATATTATTTATATCATATGATTGAACGCCACGCATCCATTTCCAAGTATATATATACATGTATATATATATAGGTAGATAGATAGATAGATAGATAGATAGATAGATAGATAGATAGATAGATAGATAGATAGATAGATAGATAGATAGATAGATAGATATATATGGGTTAATTGCTATGAAGCATTGTGTACAATCTATTGTATAAAGGATCGTAGGAAAGGCTAGAAGAATGAGATGAAAACGCAAGGAAAATCACAAGAAAGCAAATATGTGAATTGATGTAGACTTACCTTGCTTTCAGTATTTCGGGGTCAAGCCCTCACTACACGCATTCCCTGACACATCAGCAGCTCCTACGAAATCTTAGAAAGACTCAAAGATATCGACCCCTCCATACTTAAAACTAACATACACTTATTTCTTTACTACCCACAAGGGGCTAAACACAGAGAGCACAAACAAGGACAGGCAAACGGATTAAGTCGATTATATCGACCCCAGTGCGTTACTGGTGCTTATTTAATCGACACCGAAAGGGTGAAAGGCAAAGTCGACCTCAGAACGTAACGGCAGACAAAATACGGCTACGCATTTCGCCTGGCGTGCTAACGTTTCTGCCAGCTCGCCGCCTTCTCAAAACTAACATATACCCTTTAATTTAGACGTAGTTTCCCTTTGTCATCGACCACATCACGTCCTTATCTCCCACCACATCTCCTTCTCCACCTACTTCCCCATATCTTCCTTCCTCCCCTGCAACCTCCTCGTATCTACCTTCCCCTTCATCTCCTCCACCCTCCCCATTCATCAACCTCCAGTTCGTCGGTGTCACACTCTCGAACATACGAGAGTTACTAACTATTAAAGATAGTAAAACCTATTTCCGATATAACGGTGTGATTTACAGACTGATTTCCGGCCTACTATGAGATCTAACCTTTCAGGCCTGCTAGTCATCACGTAGATGGATAAGGAAAACGCACAGCACTCAGCACCTGCCACTTATGCATCTTCTTCTCCGGGTACGTTGATGACAAACTTATCTGGTAATGAGGAAGATATGACCACTCTGAAATGCATGTATCAATCTGCTTGTTGTTTATACAGTTGTCTTCGTCTTTTGATTTTTTTGTAAATTTCAAATATACATATATATATATATACAGATGAGAGGGATGACCACTATGTGGACAACCCTTATGCTAGAAGTAGATCCGCTATGGTCTTACCACTAAGAAATGCCCTCACCACTAAATTAGTATTAATTTAATTAAATTAATATCAAAATTCTCACCCTCATTTTAAATGTATATATATATATATATATATATATATATAGAGAGAGAGAGAGAGAGAGAGAGAGAGAGGAGAGAGAGAGAGAGGTAGATAGATAGATGGATAGATAGATACATAGATAGAGAGAGAGAGTTGGAGTGATAGACAAGCAGGCAGACAGACAAACAGATAAATAGATAGATAGATAGATAGATAGATAGATAGATAGATAGATAGATAGATAGATAGATAGATAGATAGATAGATAGATAGATAGATAGGTAGGTAGGTAGGTATGTATGTAGGAAGGTAGGTAGGTAAGTAGGTAGTTTGATAGATAGATGGACAGAAACATATAGATAGATAGATAGATAGATTGATAGATAGATAGATAGATAGATAGATAGACAGACAGACAGATGGACAGATAGATAGATACTAAGATAGACAGATAGATAGATTTATTGCTTGATTAGATCTGTGACGTATCTCTTTGTGCATTCTAATTTCAACGTTCTAACGAATTCTTTACTCTTTATTCATTTCTTATCAGTTATAGTTTTATAATAATCCTTCAAATAATTTATCGATGTTTTGTTTGTTTGCTTCTTAGTTTGGGCTTGATTTTGTATTTCTTGCCTCTATTTTTACTCTTTCATAGATACTGAAAACATCATCTGTCACCCAGACGTTTAGACAATGAAACTAATAGTGACATGTCGAATAATAGAGATTTTAGTAAATTTATTTATATTTGAGGGAAAGGTCAGTTAATATGGCGTTCGATTAAACTCTTTTGATAGTGGTCATGCTTAAAGCAAATAAATCGCTATTAATATCTTTTATATGTAAAATAAATATCTATGATTCGAGAAACTGATAACTTTCTGTTTCAAATTAGCTTGTGATTAATAGCTGAGAAAACACAGCTGTATGATTGATGATGTTTGAAATGAAGAATCCTTTAAATTGTGCAAATGAAAATGAATTCAAATTTATTGGTTTACTTGGTTGGTACATTGGCTGGTCGAGTTATCGGTGTGGATGTAAGGTCGGTTGGTTTGAGTGTTATTTGGTGTATTGGTTGGTATGTCCAGTCAGTCTGTTGGCTGTGTGTTGGTTCTTGATTGGTGTTTATCGCTGATGTGTCAGTTGCGGTGTATGTTTGGCCATTTGGTTGCGGTGTTGGTTATGTTTATGTAGTCGGTTCGCTACTGTGTAGTCGATGTGTTGATTTGTGAGCATATTTATGTTTATTCATTTGTGAATGATCAGGTGGTTGTTTGCCCAGTGGTGTGGTTGTTTCACTGTGTCGTCGGCTGGCTTGTTGTCAGAATGGTATCATGATTGTCGCATGAGTTTATCCTTCCAACCAAAACCGAAAAGCGATACGCATGCTCCTTTATGTGGCTATCAAGTATCTTATTTCTATACTAGTCTCTGTCTACCAATACTTAGGGAAAGATACGAAGCTACGTAAATAGGAGACAGAGCTTCAATGCATGCAACTGAGTGGACACCTTTAAGAGCAAATAAGTACTAGTTGCTGATTCCTTATATGCTTTGTACGAATATGGTCGGGCACTTTAAGGATTTTCAAGTGCACTGCATTAGAAACTTTATTCATCGATCACAGATAAGTGAAAGGTTAATTTGGCTGAAGAGAGATTAGGACCTAAATTCGAAGTGCCGGAAAAGATACTGCAGGGCATTTCATCCTACACTCTATTGATCTGATAATCTGAGTTAATTCTAATTCTTTATTACTACATATGAATACTAATTAGAATACTGACTAAATTAAGTAGAATTATTCTGGCCATGACCATCAGTTAGTTTGGGAATGTGATTTAGAGATTACTTTGCCGGTATTTGCCCTACGTCGTGTGTCCATATGGACTCTTCCTCGTTGGTTCGTGTGTTACTTTGCGCATTGGTTTTGAGTTTGTTCGAGGTGCTCTTAGCATTTTAGATCTGTTAGTTATGTGGCTTGCTACAGTTTACCCAGGGCTTTAGGACCATTCCTATATATCTTTTACACGTTTCTGTGCTCCTTGAATAACTTTAAGCTGTTGTTTGAGTTACAGATTTATACTGAAGTGCCTCAACATTCTTTTCAGAGTTAGCTACTTCATTAATCTTAAAGAGAATAAAGTGTCTTTCATCTCCCCAAGCCAATAAGTATTTTATGAGAAATTTTGAAATTATTTATGCTTGTAAAGCATTGAAATCAGAGATTTGGCATTTTATCATTTATGGAAACTTCCAATTACAAATGTTAACTTCAATATATCATAATTATTTCTGCATTTTTGTTAATAAAGACAAATATGTTAGTTGATACCTCTCATATCTCGGCTAATTCAGAACTTGATATAGTCAACCACGATTGTTCAGTTACTCTGCTCCTTGTTTGTGGTGATTCCGTCGTTGCTAATGCATTTCCTCAACATTACCCTTAGCATTGGTGCTGCGTTGATTGCTATTTTACTTGTACCTCCTTTTTTATTTCTATTTCATTTTACTCTTCATTTTAAAGTTATTTCTATTTTATATTTATTTTTATTTAGTTCTTGGAAAATGGTATTGGTTGGTGTCGAACTGTATGCTTTGTTCGAAGGAACAATATTGCTTTTCATACCGAGAAATTCTTTGTGATTTAGTTGGCGTCCTTTCAAGTTCGGGTACACCCTTTGTGTGTATTATAATGTTTTTGTAAACTATGTTTGTTTTTATTTCAATGGTCTTTTAGTCACTAGGTATTGATTTAAGTCAGAATTGAAGATACAACTTTTATTTTCATTTCTTTTCTGTATATTTATTTGACCTGTTGTTTAGGTTTTGATATTCTATCAAAGTAGGCACCCACTTTTTCAACAAATACTGTGGCTGCTGTATATATTATTTCTTTTAAATTAGTGATATAGACGACCATGCCTGTTTCCATTAAGACTGTGATGGACAAGTTTGACTGTTATATTGTCATTAGTTTGTTAACTTTGAATTATATATAACTTTTTTATTCTTTCGTTGCTTCGTAAAAATATTTGTAAAAATTAACACTTTAATTTCAAAGTATTGTTGTGCCTTGATTTTTCGTTTTTAGAATTTTTTTTTTAATTCTGAAATCTTTCTTACATTTCCTTTACCTTTTATTTTTGATTGTGTTGTCCTGATTTAGGAAACCAGTTTTTTTCACAGTTCTATAGTTCCTCTACAATTTCGCTTTGTTCTGTTCTGTTATTAACTTTGTTGCGCGTTTTATGTCTATTGCCGTTGTTTATTCTATCAGATTTTTATATTTATTTTTGTTTTGTTTTTTTTCTTTGTGTTTTTATTTTCATTATTTGTGTTGTCATTAGGTATTCGTTCTGTTTCGTCTTGTATTTCAATTTCTGAAATATGTCTGAAATTGTATCTTCTCATGATAACTAGTTTATAAGAATCCAAATTTACTTTTAGATCAGATTTATTCATCAAATTTTTATCGGAAGCATTGTCCGAGGTTCGTGTTTAGAATGTAGGGCGGATGTAACAAAGATGCTTCTTGTGTCTATTCATAAGAATTTATGAATGAAGATTGACCCTTTATTTAGACCGTCGATATTTTTGTCAGCTATTGATTTATTTGTTTCTGGAGATGCTGAATTTTGCCTGCTCCATTTCCTGTACTATTTTTGCACCAAATACGACGTTATGATTTTCTCTTTAACCTTGAACAGAAGATCGTTTTATATTTGTATTGTTTCTCAGTTTGATTTTTCTTTTACTTTCGTTTTTGTTTATGAGGTGACATGAATTTATCTTTGATTCATATGAGTTGGCTTCATTAATATGTTTACTCCTGGTGCCCGGTCGTAATATATTAAAAATATAGATATTTGTAACACATTACTATCACTGTCGAAGTCGACTTTGACTTTCATCCTTTGGAATCGATAAAATAGACACCTGTTGAGCACTGGGATCGATGGAATCGACGAATCTCTTCCCCGAGACTACTGGCCATATGCCACAATACGAAATCAACATTTCTTCCAGCAATTTACATTCCGAGATCAAATGTATCCCAGGTTAAATTTACATTTTACCTTCCCGGAGTCGAGTAACAGTCAAGTACTAAGGTTAATGTAATCAACTAAACCCCTTATCACTGCTTGCATTGTTGTTCGATGAGGAACCATTAATATTAGTATTATTTCATTGCACATCTGGAATATAAAATATTGGCTCTGGTGGTTTTTCTACAAAGATTCATACTTTTGCGAAATGGTTTTGACAAAAAAAAATACGATATGAGCTATTCGAAGGGGTGGATATTTTTGAAGCTTTCGCATATCTATCTTGATATCAAACTGTACATGGTGATACGCTACTTTAGGCTGTGGAGGTGAACCTAATGCTCAGATGATGACTGGAGAGACATTCACCTTTGCTGCTGTACATCCCATTCTTGATGTTACTACTTCTAATTCAGCACATCTGATATTTTCAATTTTGTCAGCAACTATTTTTGAGCGATGGAGTTGTTACGTCAACTATGTTTGGTGTGACAGATTCATATAAAGACTTTTCTTGTACATGATTATATCATGTATGTTTTACAATATTATCAGTGTAAATTGTGACATATTATATTCTCGCTTACATTCTTTATGGGTTACATTTTGTGAAATAAATATCTTTATTCACTGAGTTAATGTTAAGAGCGTGGCCTTGAGTGACCAACAACAATCATTTTCTCCCATTTATTGTCCATCATGGAATCATTTTCCTCGACTCTTTTCATGTATCAGGAGAGCTGTTCACGTAGCTTCTTCGTTTTAACTGCCTCTTTTCCCTTACAAGTTACTGGTCTTTATTATGTTTACTTCTCTTCAAGTCCGACATCATTTAATTCTAATTCTACGACAGCATTTTAAGTAGTTGTTATGGTTTTCGTTTTCATTGTCATCAAAATAATTGTTGTTGCCATCATTGTCATGCTTAAAGCTTTAACATGATAATTTACTTAAAAGAAAAGTTATCCGAGATGTGGGAACAACAAACGTCCTCAAATCTCAAGGCTTTTTAAAGTTATTGCCAAATACAAGATGGCAATTTGTAGAAAATTAGAATAGATTCCTCAGTTGTAATGTCCTTCAACCTCCAACCCACAAGTTTGTGTGTTGTGCCGAATAACTTTATCTTACAAGCAATTTTCACCCTAGCGTTCATCTATCTAGTAAAGTTCTGATGTTTTTCACTTTTGTCAATTTCCTACATTTCTAATCGAATATCATATAGGGCTGAAAATCAATGATCTTTCATTGTTCTTTGTACCCTCCACCATGATAATATCTTCCCTTGCTTGAATTTTATTTGAAGCCTCTTCTGAGAAATCTTTAAAATCGTGAAATTATCATTCACAAATGCAATCTCTGGCACATGTTCATACAGTTTCCGCCCATCAATTTAGATCCACAAATTTGGCTAACCTATAGTGCATAGCTACACAGACGTTTCCCTTTATAAGATGTTTTTTTTCAGTACTATATTATTGTTTTCACGTGGACTATGATTAGTACTCTCGTCTTCTTTTCTAACTATTCAACTTGTGCTGTCTGCCAATAATTTATCAAACTTTGCGCTTATAAGATTCATTTTAATGACTTGTACCAAAGCAGGTCTAATAAATGATTCATGTTCTTCGCTTCAGAATTCCACCTTTCAGCTATAACCAGTGATCTTCATTTCCAAGCTATTCTGTCGCACAAACTGCAGATCTGGTTTTATATATATATATATATATAATATATATATATATATATATATATATATATATATATATATACATACATATACGAGAAAGAAGCAACAAGAATGGATTAGTTTTTAGTACAATTGTTTCATACAAAGACAGGCTTTATTACAAGCTGCAAAAATTGCAGCAGATAAAAGTGTCCCGTACTCATCAGCTAAAATACATATGAGTTCTCCAAACATCTTAGTGGGTGAGGTTATACTCATGAAATATTGGAGATAATTACATTAAAGGCAGATATAGGTTGCAAACAGATTTCCAAAGTTCCTTAATGATGATGCACAGTCTTATCACAGATTCTTAAAAGCTTATTAGTTTCACAGAGAAGATGAATTAATCCGTAGTGTAGATTTAAATTTCCAGAGATATGAGGAGGATGATGCACAGACTTATCACAGACATATATATATATATATATATATATATATATATATATATATATATTATATATATATATATATATTCGTCTTTGTTTTCTTTGTATCGTCTATCTGGATGTTTTGCGTTCTTGTCCCATATATATATATATATGCGAGGGCTACTCAAAAATTATCCGACTTTATCTTTGATTTCGTCTCCTTCAAAGTATTCGCCTTGGAGCTCTACACACTTCTGCCACCGTTCCGGCTACTGCTGGAAACATTTCTGAAAATCACTTTCTTCTGTCGAGCTGTGCCATCAAATTTTCCTAAATGTCCTCTGTTGCCACAAATCTTCTCCCTTTGGAAGATTTTCTTTTTTCTTGTAGCCTTGTGAATAGCCAAAAGTCGCAAGGAACTAAGTCTGAGGAGTAGGAAGCCTGACGAAGAAATGGTGTGCTTTTCTTGACGAGAAATGCTTGGACGTGGACTGAATGAATGGATGCGTTGTCATGGTGTTGTTCCCAGTTTTTGGCTGCCCACAGGTCGGGTTTTCGCCGCACAGCTTCACAAAGGCGACGAAGAACCACCAGGTAGTATTCTTTGTTAATTGCCTGGCTCACTGTCCACTGTCCACTGACGTGCGGCAATCTTTGAACCAGTTGTAACACTCCTTTATCTTTGTTTCCCTATTGCATCATCTCCAAACGCCGTCTCGATCTTCTTAATAGTCTGGGCTTGCGTATCATTAAGTTTTGGGCCGAATTTGATAGAGTATCTTTGCTCAATGTGATCGGTCATCTTGACTCAAAAAGAAAAATCGCATAGCACATTATTTACGTCTGTACTCAATGCGTCACAGCGGGCGAACGGTGCAACCTACAGAGACGAAAATTTTTGCGCATGCTCAGGAAGGACGCGACCACCTAATACCTACGCGGATTTTGCTCACGCATCATTATTTTGTGTAAAACAAATCGAGTTCGGATAATTTTTAACTACACCTCATACACACACACACACACATATATATATATCATTTAACAATTTAATATACACTAGATTTATAATCGAGTTACTATTATTTTCATTTTGCAAAAACACAATAAACGGACAAGCATGTAGTATGACAAACCCTATGTTTCCAAGTAAACGTTCAGTCTTTCAGGCGCAAATATACAACGTGGCTTATCTTTATTTTTTTTTTAAAGGAAAAGAGAAATGACGCTAGCTTTTCAAATGTATAAAAGAGGAAGGACTATAATTTTTGACAAACCACGAGAAATGACGAGAGGAAGCTGAAAGCGTTCTTTGCTGTTTATTTAAAAAATAAAGTCCTTTTCGTATTTTTTTAGAACGATCAGATTTGTTGTATAATTTGAGTCTGGAAGATGAGTGAAAAACAGATGTCATGCTACGTAAGCTTTTCAGTTTTTATCACAACATGAAACCAATAGTAGCTTGAATTCTTAATCCGGTGTATACTAATTGGCGTTTATATCCGGCTAGACGAAGTACCTTTTTGTAGACCTCACTAACAATTGTGCAGTGAAATATATATAATATGTATATATGTGTGTTTGAGACTATGTAGGTATGTATATAAATTTATGTGTGTTTGTTTGTCTGCTTGTGAATCTGCTGTATTGGTAAGTATATATATATATATATATATATATATATATATATGTGTGTGTGTGTGTGTGTGTGTGTGTGTGTATGTGTGTGTGTGTATGTGTGTGTGTGTGTTTGTGTGTGTGTGTGTGTTTGTGTGTGTGTGTGTGTACATGCATATATGGGTACAGGGAGGTCACCAACGGTGAAAATAACATGAAACACGTAAACAAACAAGTTAAATACGTAAATAAGAAGAAAAACGAAAAACAGGATAAGTAAAGATAGAGAAAGGACTATTCATTAGTCTATTTACTCCTCATTTCAAGCATTCAACAACAATATAAGTCTTCAAAGACAGTTGCTACCATAAACTCTAAAATAAAATTGAGGATTTATCGAGAGTCAAGTTTGGGAATGAAAACATGACAGTGGAGACATACAAGGAAACCGAATGAGAACAAACATGGGAGGTCGTTTGACCAGAACGAGAAGAAAATAGTGAAAGGTGGGGGAGAACATTTCGTTTTTTGAAAAGAGAAAACATAGATAGAGAAAAAATAGACGTCCGTTCTTTTGAACCTCCGGGCAAGAATAGATTTTTGTAGCCCAACTTTTTTATACCAAGACAAAAGGATATTGAGGAGTAGATAGATACCCGACAACTGATGAAGGGTCATTTCTGTGTGTTTACTTGTCAGTTTTTTCATCTTTTTATCGTTGTTTACTTATTTAACTCGTATGTTTACGTATTTCATGTTTTTTGCTTTGCTGGTGACGTCTTGTACCCATATATACTTTTGTACATATATATATATATATATAATATATATAATATGTGATAATTATTTGGTAGGCATGATATTCTACATTCCATCCTGCATTTTCACTGTGCGTTTATAGACGTGTATATGGAATCCTTTGTGCGCGCATGTGGATGTGTGCGCGTGTGGGTTATGTGCGTATATAGATGTGTTTTACTCTTATTGCTTATTTTTATACTCCCTTACACCTTTTTTCTGTAGTGTTGCCCTTACCTCTACTTTTTCTTGTGCTTGTGCGTATATAGACGTGTGTAGGAACATTTTGTTGCGCGTGTGTGTGTGTGGGATTGTACATATATACATACATATATATTATATATAATATATATATATATAATATATATATATATATATTGGCGAATGGTGCGGGTGAGAATGTGTATGTTTCAAGTGAGGGTTGATGAGAGTATACTTTTAGGCGCATGTACGTGAATGTGCGGGCGCGCATGTGTAGGAATGAACATGTGCGCTTACGCGATTACTATGAACCTTTTTACCCCTTACTTTTACTCCCTCCCCTCACTTAGCAGTCATTCAAATAGCTCCTTTATCTTAATAACGGTCAATCACACAGTAATTTTCCTTTGTTTAACGGTCATTTTCATGCCATTTTTTCCGATGGCCGGATAACTGAAGAGATGGCGGCGTGGATTTTCACACCGGCATCCGAAACTCGGAGTTTTCTCCTGGCTACCGAACAATTCTCACATATTACATTTACAGATACATTCCTCTATTTACATAATATCGAGGTCTCTTTCATTCTTTTGTTGTCTTACCATTTTTATCAATATATATATATAAATTACTATTTTATTGAATGTGACGCATCCATTTCCAAGTGTGTGTTTGTGTATGCATGTATGTATATATATGTATATATATATATATATATATATTATTATATATATATATAATATATACATATATATATATATATATACATATATATATACGTATACATATATATATATATATATATAATATATATATTATATATATATATATATATATATATATATATGTATGTATGTATGTGTGTATATATACATTTAGACTTAGAAGTCTCATATGACAGGTAGCGTTGAGATCTTACTAAATTAAATGAATTTATCTTCTCTATAATGACAATGAATATAATTTATTATTAAGAAGTTTCTGCTTAACTGTCAATAAATTTCAAACCTAACTCATACAATCAACTGTGACAAAAGTATATTTCCAGCGTTATCTGATATAGGAAATGTAAAGCCTAGGTAATATATAAAGCCAATGGAAGATAAGATCACTATTATCTCCTTTGGTGAGACAAAGACAGATAGAGAGGGAAAGAGAAAAAGAGAGATGCAAAATGGAGGCTGACTGAAAATTGCCTCAGAATATATGCATGTATGTGACTTGTTTTTCCTTTGTTTTTTTTTTTCAGTGCGTGTGTCTGTGTATACGCGTGCGTTCGTGTGTGTATAAACACACATATATTTATATATATGTGTTAGGGTGTGTGTGTGTATGTATGTATGTATGTATATATATATATATATATGTGTGTGTGTGTGTGTGTGTGTGTGTGTGTGTGTGTGTGGAGGCGCAATGGTCCAGTGGTTAGGGCAGCGGACTCGCAGTCGTAGGATCGCGGTTTCGATTCCCAGACCGGGCGTTGCGAGTGTTTATTGAGCGAAAACACCTAAAGCTCCACGAGGCTCCGGCAGGGGGGTGGTGGCGATCCCTGCTGTACTCTTTCGCCACAATTTTCTCTCACTCTTTCTTCTGTTGGCCTTCATTTGTAGGCTAAAACAATGCGAAGCGCATTGTGACCAGCGATGTGTAGCAACATCTGATAGTCTGGTCGGTCATGGTGATCCTGGTGATATATATATATATATATATATATATATATATTGCTACAAAGGAGAAAGAACGTTGTTGATCAAGGGAATAATTTGAAGCAGGCTGCACGTTTTTGTTTGTTTTGCTCGTCTTTACAGTGAGGTGGACAATTTGAACTGGTAAAGGAACGCGCAGTATCATCAGTTGGTAACGTAAAGAACGCGGAATATGGAGTCGGCTACGAAAACAGTCAGTGTGAATTTGGCAACGAAGACAGTCGAAGTGAACCCGGGCGACGGACAACAATGCTACACAACACATCCAGCCAGGTACTCTTTTCTCTTTCTCTTTCTCTTTTACTTGTTTCAGTCATTTTGACTGCGGCCATGCTGGGGCACCGCCTTTAGTACTTATTCTATCGGTCCCTTTTGCCGAACCGCCAAGTAACGGGGACATAAGCACACCAGCATCGGTTGTCAAGCAATGCTAGGGGGACAAACACAAACACACACACCACACACACACACACATACATATATATACATATATACGACAAGCTTCTTTCAGTTTCCGTCTACCAAATCCACTCACAAGGCATTGGTCGGCCCGGGGCTATAGCAGAAGACACTTGCCCAAGGTGCCACGCAGTGGGACTGAACCCGGAACCATGTGGTTGGTTAGCAAGCTACTTATCACACAGCCACTCCTGCGCCTGCGCCTGCGACTACTTCTTCCACTCTAAACAAGCTGGCTTTCTGGTCGGGCCTGCAGTTTCCCAGCTGTTGACCTGACTGTTGTGTGTGAGCGCAGTGGAAGTGTGATGGGTAACATTCAACGCTGAAAAGAATAATCAAACAGAGATTCACTTGAGTAAAATCTGTTCTTTATAAAGGCACGTGTCTGTTTTTTGTTGATTTAAAGTAATTATCTTTGGTATTTCTCGAACAAATTTTATTAAGTGTTATTATTATTAAATTTATACATTTCTAATCAATTTGGAAATATTTGCTATCGAGTTGCAGATTTTTTACAATGCATTTGGTGACTATTTACTTTATTTCTCGAGCAAAATTTACAACTTACAGTAAAAGAATAATATTATTTCATTCAAAAACTGATGAGGTTTGTTTTAGTGACGACTTGAAATGGCAAATATTTTTTCTAAGTGTATTTGCTTAAAAAAACATACCTTTCTTTATATTTAGCAATTCTTAATACTTACTTTTACGATGTGCCTAAATAAAAACCATCATTATAGATCAGAGTTTTTCAGCCTTTTTCGCGATTCAGCTCCCCTTGGGCATTAAAAAGTTTATTTCTGCTCCCCTGCGTTGATGAAAAATTTAATTCAGCTCCCTATGTGTGTGTGTGTTTGTAAATATATATATATATCTGCATATGTATATGACAACGCTTAAAGATTTTAGTAATGTACGAAGAGAAACGAGAGTACATGATTCTGAATATTGAGCATTAAAATATATTCATTAAGGTGAACGATTACATTCGTATATTTGAATTGTGCATTTAATTTTAAAACCAAACTAGAAATCATGAACCAGGGAACCGTAATAAAAAAGATTCATTCAATGAAAAAAATAATCGAGATATGCATACGTTTGGGCTAGCATATGTCCTACAATAATGGCGCTTAATTAATCACTAAAACCTCGAAATAAGCTCCTGATACTCACATAAATAACTGTAGTTGAAATAGAACCTGCAGCATAACAGAACTCTCACCTTTGGAGCAATGCAATGGAATTATATATATATATATATATATATATATATATATATCTACTCGGCTATTTAATTACCCCTTTATATCTTCTTTCCTATAGATCTCTCTCTCTCTCTCAATCTATATCGAATTGTCAAGCAATTACAATTTTCTGAAGAGTTATAATTGCCATATTAACCTATTTTTGCACAGCCAACAAGAGTAATCAGATAATTATATATTGCTCCTACAATAATTATATCAAACATATTATCAGTATAAATTTGCCTTCAAAGTGGCTCACCATACGACCTTCTTATTCACATACATTTGTTTTATGTAATATTCCATGAAACAAGATTTTATTGCAAATATTCTAAATAAGCAATCTTATTATATTTTGAGCAGTAAAACTTGGTTCTCCGCTACTTTATTCATTCGTTGACTCGCACATGGTACCATTCTTTTATTCTCCACTTATCCTCTTTTGATCTAAATATCCTCATATTTTGCATTTTCATTTTCTTCTTCCTCATACGGTACTAATACCAACAGTTATTATTATTATTATTATTATTATTATTATTATTATTATTATTATTATTATTATTAATATTATTATTAATATTATTATTATTATATTATTATTATTATTATTATTATCATCATCATCAAAGCGGCAAAATGGCAGCATCGTTAGCACGCCGGACAAAATGCTTAACGCCGTTCTGAGTTCAAATTCTGCAAAGGTCGACTTTACTTTCATCCTTTCGGGGCGATAAATTAAGTACCAGTGAAACAGTTGGGTTAATGTTATCGACTTAACTCCTCCCACAAAGCGCCTACTCTTGTGGGAAAATTTGAAACCATTATTATTATTATTATTATTATTATTATTATTATTATTATTATTATTATTATTATTATTATTATTATCATCATCATCATCATCATCATCATCATCATCATCATTATTATTATCATTATTATTATTATTATTATTATTATTATTATTATTATTATTGAGTGAGAGAGCACGCATGCCATCAAAGTGATACGAAGCCTGCCATTCAAGACTACTCGTCTGATAAGGCTACACTAGGCACATGTATCAGAAACATATGTGCGCGACATGGTGATCTCATATCAAGATAAATAGCGCATGATCTTACAGGTGGTGCGCAGTTAGAATTTTCTTCAAGTCTAGTAGCCCACTCTGCGCATAAGGTCCCTGAATAAGGTTTGTGTTAAGGATGACGAACGAAACAACCATGTTTCCAGAGGTGAATTATTCAAACACCAAAGAATTCCTCTCAAAATATGATGCTCCTCAAATACTTCTGATCGTGATCAGTGATGGTGTCACACCACCAAGGGACATGGTCAGCTGGTTATTGTCAAACCACTGACAAGAAAATCTGTGGTATTGAGCAAATATTTTCTGTTGCCCAACTGTTATACCAAGACAAAATATGTACATGATAACACTTTCAATCAGTTAAGGTCAAAAGCCATGAGAGCCACTGTCTGGTATTGCATCAGGGCATACTTTTATTATTATTATTATTATTATTATTATTATTATTATTATTATTATTATTATTATTATTATTATTATATTATATTATTATTATTATTATATTATTATTATTATTTTATTATTATTATTATTATTATTATATCATTATTTTATTATTATTATTATTATATTATTATTATTATTATTATCATCATCATCATCATCATCATCATCATCATCATCATCATCAGCATCATCATCATCATCATCATCATCATCATCATCATTATTATTATTCAGTAGTCTTTCACTGCACGACCAAGCGCAGCCCTGTGTGCCTTGCGTATGTGCTTTGGTTTCTTGTGGTGTTCTTATTTTCACTGTATTGAAAGTGCTTTACCTAGGATTTCTGTATGTTATATATCCTTGTAAGTCCTTGTGTTTTGTTATAAATATTTGTCTAAATGATTCTTTTTTTATCATACCTAATGCCCTACGATGATATGAATTGTCTCTGTTTTTAGGCTCCACATTCGAATTGCCTCTATTCCCAGGTCTTTGTATTTTGAAAGTTTCTCCATTTCTTTTAGATAATCATTGTTATTTCTTGGTACTGATACATCAATTAGAAAGCATATTTTCCTTTGTGATCTCTGACAACTATATCAATGCCATTGGTCTTAATTTTCCCATCTGTGTGTATTGCCATATCCCAAAATATGGTTACTTTCTCATTTTTTGTGACTTTTTCTGGCGTGCGTCTACACCATCTTTTTTCTGTTGTTATTCCATGGTGTCGACACAGCTTCCAGTGTATATAGCTCCCAACTCTGTCGTGTCTGGGAATATATTCTTTCTTAGTCAGGACTGGGCACCCAGCGACAATATGATTTATTGTTCCTTCTCCATCATTACATATTCTGCAGCTACTTCTTTTCATTATGAAACGCTGAATTCTTTTGATTATGTGTTTTTGATGATTTCTGGTGGGAAGGCTTTGATCTTTGCTGCAATTAAAAATCCTTAACTCTCTGTTTTGAATCTTGATTTTCTCAGCTATTGTTGGGATTATATTTTGTCTATTTCATTTCTGTTTAGCTTATCCCAATATTTACTATGAAGGGGTTTTTCTTGCCATCGTTTTATCATGATACTTTCCTGGTGCAGTATTAGTTAGGATTTCAGTTGTTTTACAACTTTTGTAAAAAAACTTCATAGTTGTTGGGTACTGAGACTTTTTAGTATTGTCACCTTCCTTAAAGACTGAAAACATTTTTTTTTAAATTTTGTTCGTGTTTTGTGGCTATTTCTATTAGTTTTCCTTGCTTCTGAAATAGGTTTTCCTGTAGTCCAATGGTGCTTATTTTGTAATAGTTTTCTAGCTGTATAAAGCCTCTACCACATTCCATACGTCGTATATATATATATATATATATATATATATATATATATATATATCGCCTTTCTATGTCAGATTTTTGTTGGTACATCCTAAATTCTGTCATTATTTTTCTTTGTTTTCCTGTATAAATTGATTAGTTCATTTTGAGTCCAATTTAGATTATTGTAGCTGTAATTTATAACTGGAACTACCAGATTTTTGATATCTATTATCTTGTTTTTCTCATTGAACTCTGCTTCAGTATTAATTTAACTCGTCTATAGTATTCCTTTTTTATCTTCTCTTTCTTTTATCTGTGTTGTATCGTATCTAGTTCATTGATTCCTAACTATTTGTATATCTGGCTTTGATCTAATTCACTTATTTCATTTGCTTTATCTAGTGAGATGTTGCTACTATTAACTAGTTTTCCGCTTTTCAAGGTTCCTTTAGTACATTTTTCGAAGCCAAATTTCATGTTTATTTCTTTTGTAAATCCATGTAACTGTCTGTAGCAATATTTCCAGCTGTTTTTCGTTTCTAGCGTACAGTTTTAGGTCATCCATGTATAAGACATGGTTGATTGTTTTGCCGTAACAGTTGTATCCACGTCCAGTCCTCTTTAGCATGCCAGTTAAAAGTGTCAGTGCTAAGCAGAAAAGGAGTGGAGAGAGCGTGTCTCCCTGGAATATTCCTCTTCTAATGGAAATGGCTTTGGTATTTATGAGTCCCTCTTTTGTCTAGAGCTGTAGCATTGTCTGCGATTTATTGATGGTATGTTTTATATATTTTATGATTATTGGTGCTAACTAGTTCATGGCTAGTGTTTCTTGGATCCATGTGTGGCGAATACTATGAACATCCTTTCAGTAATCGATCCAGGCTATTCTTTCTGCAGCTGTCTTCAGTTATGACTTTACTGCTCAGTAGCTGATCTTTACAGCCGTATGAGCCCTTGCAGCAACCCTTCTGCTCTTCTGAAAACAGGTTATTTTCCTCCAGATGTTTGCCCATTCTCTGCGATATTATTGCAGTAAAGGCTTCGTAAATTGTAGGGTGACAAATTATTGGTTTGTAATTTTGTAGCTTTGCCGTTTCAGCGGATTTGGGAATTAGGATAGTTTTCCCTTCAGTGAGCCATTCAGGCAGTGTCTCATTAAATATCTCAGCCAGCTTTTTGTGTTCCTGTTAGATATTTTAACCAGAAGTTGGGGATCTTGTCGTGCCCGGTTGTCTTCCAGTGGCTTTGGTGGCTTCTTCAGTTGTTATAGTAGTCCTGAGTTCTTCAAGTGCTGTGTTCGTTGTTTTGATAGATCTTTTCTGAGTCCCTTCTCCGACTATATTTCTTTCCAAAATTCTTCCGCTTCTTCTGCTGTTGGTGTTGCATTGCTCTCTATTTTGTTTTATTCAAAGAAACGGTGGCGTTTCTTATACTGGCGGATTTTTTGTGCTTTGGCAAGGATATCTTGCTTTAGCTGTTCTTTTATCTCAGGTATATGTTATTCTGTAATTTTGCGTTCACGTAGTATTTTTCTTCTCTTTTTGTTACTTCGTAGTGTAGATTGTCAACTGGTTTCTTTTTATTATCATCATCATCACTATTATTATTTATTATTATTATTATTATTATTATTATTATTATTATTATTATTATTATTATTATTATTATCATTATTATTATATGCTTGACTAAGGTGACAATTGTTTACTGGTCATGATTCAAGAGCCCTGCAAGAATTCTGAGTTCAAATTCCGCCGAGGTCGACTCTGCCTTTCATCTTTTCGGGGTCAATAAATTAAGTACCAGTAGAACAGTGAGGTCGATATAATCGACTAGTCCCCTCCCTCAAAATTTCAAGCCTTGTGCCTTCTGTAGAAAGGATTATTATATGGCACTGGGCGAAATGCATAGCGGTATTTTGTATGTCCTTACGTTCTGAGTTCAAATTCTGCCGAGGCCGACTTGATTTCGAGATCGATAAAATAAGCACCAGTTTAACACAGAAGTAGATGTAACCGAACAATCCCCTCCCCCGAAATTTCTGACCTTGTACCAAATTTTGAAAACCGTTATTATTATTATTATTATTATTATTATTATTATCATTGTTCCTAGTGGAAAAACCAATAAAAGCCGCGGGAGCCTGGTCAAAAGGGGGGGGGGGTAGAGAGCCCCTTTCTCCTTTTATATTACATTTTTAAATGTGAGTTAAAAGAACCTTTTCGAAGCGCCTCCCCCTATTGGGAGGTTTTCATTGTTAAATATTTTTGCTGCAATACTGTTTTTTATACTGATTTTCAAACGGACAAAACGCTTTGTAACATTCGTTCTGTGTTTTGTCCCTTTATGTTATAATTAATTTTTGTCACCCTTGTGGCCAATAAAAGAATTTATAATTATTGTTGTTGTTGTTGTTGTTGTTGTTGTTGTGTGTGTGTGTGTGTGTGTGCGTGTAAGTGCGTGTGTGTACGTGTATGTATTGTTCACTGAGACTTCTGGGTATTCTTATTCCTTTAAATAATAATGATTCTCCCCATAGACCATTTAGTAAATCCCGCCTTGACCGAACATCAAGTAGGAGATTTACGTAACGCCTGCCATAAATCAAGCACTTGGTACCTTGGTACATTTGCTAGAATTTACTTCGCAAAAGCTACCCAGGTTCTTCAGTTTGAGGATATATGCCTCCGTCCTGCTCAAGTCTCGGATGCCATTTAAAGTGTCATGAATATCTTCTTTTCCACCAGACTAAAAGTAACGAAATGTCATTTACCACGTTAGACTGTTTTTACATTATGTTAACTATTTTACGGGCCCAGAAATTTCAAGATGATTTTTTTCTATATATATAAACCTCAGTGAACTAGTTAAAAATAGTTTAAGTAAAAGTGTTTTTGCTAATAGGTTATAATTACACAAAACCTCGCCAGTAACTCTCCCCTTGCTTCTGTTTCTTTTGATTTTCTTCAGATTATCTCTATCTTTCTTTTCTTTGAGAATCGCTAAAAGTAACCGCCCGAATTATCTTATCTTTCTCTAAATTCATAGAAATTTTCAGTTTTCTACATTACGTTGCTGGTTTGATTTTTGCGTTATCATCTAACACACCAAAGCTTATCGTATGTTAATTTACTTGTACAAAGTCTAGCAATCTGCATTCGAAAATAGATATAGCTTTTTTTTTAGTATTTATTGATACTATGTAAACTAATTACAGTCAAGGCACACAGGGTAATGCAATTAGTTTAAGTGGATAATATGCGCTAAGAGTGGGTACAGAGTTCTAAGAGTGGACAGTGTTCCATAAGTGAAGAAGTGTGTCTAATGAGGGATGAATTAGATAGAATTTATTGCTAGCGAGATGGAAAGAAAATTCATTGTCGCGTGAGGGACGATGTTTAAGCTTCGATGAGTAAAAGATGACTGGTGTATACATTCGGATAAATAGTGAAACATACACACATACTATGTGTGTATATATATATATTATATATATATAATATATATATATATATATATATATATATATATATATATATATATATATAATATATATATATATATATTATATATATATATATTATATATATATGTATATATACATATATATATATATACACATATATATAGTATATTACAGTATAGTATGTGTGTTTTCATATACATATAAGAAACATATATTCATATGTAGGTTCATATGAAGGTGTATGTGTATCTGTGGTTATGCGTGTGCGTGGAAGAGCCATTTGCTTATTTCATATATAAGTAGTGTAATTTTAAATGACCATTTATCACTTTTTCTCAATGATTAATGTCACATTTTTTGCTAAATATCAAAATATTTCTGAACACAAAAACTGGCATATTAGTCATATTAATCTTGCAGCCTCTGTCCGCCATAACTCGTGTGCAACGATGGTGCGAGTGTCTTGTACTTTTAATGACGATTTATTATCATCATTATCAAACTAAAATGGAGTGGACGGATACAAATGGAAAATGGAGAAATATTGCAATTCTTCGGAAAGTGGTAATACTTATTACTGGTCTTCCCTATATATAACTAATAGGTTTCAATTATACTCAAACATGTAATTATCTGAAAAACAGGCCAAATAAAACATTGACATACGAGTCAGCAGCCAATGGAGAAGTGTATCTTAATTAGATCATCCAGTATAACGAGTTACTGATTGCTTTAGCTCGGTTTATGATATATTTCATAATAATTGTATAGAGAAATTTTGTTACTTCGGTTTCAATTATAGAATAGATGCTCTTGTTTTGCAAAATTCGAAACTTTTTATATTTGAAAAAGGCTTCCGATTACGTACGTTGAACACAGCATTCAGATCCGACCCATCAAAAGCAGTGACTGAAATCTGTTGTAGAATACCAAAGATATTTTTGTTGATCACTACGCTTGCAGATAAAGCAACTACTAAGTCGCAGGCCCCAAAAAAACTGTGTAATGCAGAAATTCGCCTCACGATTGTGGGATTCTAGTTTCGATCTCATTGCACAGTAAGCTAGGCTTGCACCTTTTACGACGACCTCGGACTGAGATGAATTTACCATAAGGAAATTATGTAAGGTTATGTCCACATTATACAGGAATGTATGAGTAGAGTTAGCATGAACCCAATCACACTAGTCAATCAAATATCAATATAGAAGTCATTGTTTTATTAGGGACAGCTGAGTTTATGTAAACACAGAAAACAACCTTTCAGGGTGAAGTTACAATAGTGAGTATAGCCTGCTCAGCTGAGAAGGATTGGAGATAGGAGTCGAGAGATTTGTGTCTATGAGAGTATTAAGATCTTAGATCTGCTTGCATACAAGAGATAATGAGTGAGATCTATACTGGTGATATCTATATTTCTATTTGAAGAAATCCAAATGTTTGCTTCTGGTTTGGGGCTTTTCAAGGAAGAGTATAGAGGGGCGGTGCATTGAAAGGTCATTGCACACCAAACCTAGCTCCTGTCAGGGGCCTGGATCTAATGTTTACAACAGAATGAACATTCTTTTGCAGAAGTGCAAGGAGTGGTAGTCGCAGTGGCAGCAGAAGCAACAGTAGTGACACTGTTCATTAGTTGTACAAAATTTGTTCTCCAATTCTTTAAAATTGATTTAAAAGAAGGATGCAATCATGGGATGAAGCAAATCACACAGTCTAACTTCAAAAGGCAATCCTTTGAAATTTTGTATTTTTTTTATATGGAATTCATGTTCCCAAGATTCTATTTACTCTTCGTATTGAGTTATTATGAGTTATTTGTATAAAAACGAACGCCAATAAAACACATTATCTGTCTAATTTATGCAGAATATTTCTCTTCCTTTCATCACACTGCATGAGTGTCTTACCTCACCAGGCTCAACATTACTCCCTACATCAAATTTATCATTCCACACAGTCCTACATCCGAGTATCTGTAATCTCCTCCCCTCCCATATAAGCTCTGTATGTGTTAGCTTACAAATGTTCGAGTGAAATATTATTGATGACAAACTCATCAATCTAGGAGGGCTTACAAAGGCCAGGGACACTGTCTTGTTCATCACACTCAGCAAGTAAAAATAATAATAGCCATATCAAATCCCTCACCATAT
>NC_043011.1:15415653-15428153 GCF_006345805.1 Octopus sinensis | reverse complement strand
AATAATCGCTTAATATGAGGATTCTAAATTCTTTTGTCCAAACCAGAGGCAGTTTTATAGGAATTTCGGCGATTAGAGTAGACGCAGCTTGCTCCTGCATGCAGAAGAAACAACACACTTTAAATCAAACTCGTCTTCTCTACCAGCTGCACATGATATAGATACAAATCGGTAGTGACAGTGACACAGGAATAGTAATAAAAGGCTTGAACGAAAGGAATTCACTCAGAATATAATAATACCTCAGGACATGAAACTTTTAATATATAAAGAGTGTTGAGCGTAGACAACCAGATGTCCTATCGGTAAGAATGAGTCCCTTTCACTATTGATAGAGCAGTCCCATGTAGCAACTAGAATCGAAATATTTACCACCATTATAACTTCGCTGGTGAATCTAGAAGGAATTGGGATATCACTAATAAAGTGATACCTGTAGAATTGGGCACACTGGAATTCATCCAAAAGAAGCCACCACTCCTTAAAAACAAATATCGTATCGGCATAGATAAGGAAAACTGCCTTATTTGGCATAATTATTGACACCTTAACAGAAAATCAGAAGCACACGAGACTTAATGATAATGATAAAAGATGATCATGATAAGGAGGTGGAAGAGGAGGAGGGTGATGACTGTGATGGTGATGATGATGATGACAACGACGACGGGGACGACGACGACAACAACAACAATAATTATAATGATAATTTGGCGGCGAGCTGGCAGAAACGTTAGCACGTCGTGCGAAATGCTTAGCGGTATTTCGGCTGTCGTTACGTTCTGAGTTCAAATTCCGCCGAGGTCGATTTTGCCTTTTCATCCTTTCGGGATCGTTAAATTAAGTACCAGTTACACACTGGGGTCGATGTAACCGACTTAAGCCCTTTGTTTGTCCTTGTTTGTCCTCTCTGTGTTTAGCCCCCTCTGGGCAATAATGAAATAGATAATTACAACGATAATAATTCTATTAACAATAGTAATGTTAACAATTGTAATATTGACAATAGATCTATGAAAATTGACACAATGGATCCCCGGTAACGATGCGGATGCTGAAGGGGTTTCAAGCGATTGTTTAATGATCTTCTTACATACATTTGTACCGTTTTCTTTCCTTTTCTTCTTCCATATTTTCTCACCTACTTCCTCCTCTCTACCCCTTTACACTTTTTGCATCTTGGTATCGCGCTTTCATTCATTTTTTTCCTATTTCCGTCTATATCTCCTAGAACTACTTTACTCGTTCTCTAACACATTCTTTAATTTCTCGATCTCAGTACTTCTCACAGATATTATTCCGCCGCATCAATGCTCATATGAGCAAATGTTTGCCGGCATGACTTTGAGTAATATTGCGTCATAATATAATAAAGTTCGCATAATATGCATTTACGTATCAGCCATTTGCGGAGCATTTGAAACTGCTGTAAATATGCATTCTTTCATTCTTTTACTTGGTTCAGTCATCTAACTGTGGCCATGCTGTGGCACTGTCTTGAAAGTCAAAAGAGTCGACGGCACACCTTATTCTTTTTAAAACCTAGTACTACTTCTATCGGTCTCTTTTGCCAAATCGCCATGATGTAGTAAACCAACAGCGGTTGTCATGCCATCATGCCATGATGGTGCAAAGCACAAACCCAGACACACTCATACACACACACACACTCACAAACACACACACACACACACACACACACACACACATACATATATATATATCCAACGGGTTTCTTTCAGTATCCGTCTGCTAAATTCACTCACAAGGGCCAGAGTCGAAAGCACTTGCTGAAGTTGCCATGCATTAGAACTTAACCCTGGACATATATTGTTAGGTTAGTTAACTAGTCAATAGTTAAAGACTTAAACGATCACTGTTACGCCTATAAACTAAAACTTGCCTATTTACTTTATCAATAACTATCTTTAAGTGAGTTATATTTTTTAAGTAAAAATATCTATACCTGTTATGAGTTGTCCTATACATCCGTTGTCCTAGATATCAATTGTCCAGGTATGAGTTGTCCGATATGAGTTTTCCGGGAATGAGTTGTCCTGATATCAGTTGCCCTGGCACGGCAAACTTCTTATCACACAGCTACGGCGGCGCCTATCTCTCTATGTGTGTGTGTGTGTGAATATGTGTATTTGTGTGTGTGCCTGTTGTATGTCTCTGTGTGTGTATGCGTATGCGTGTATGATGTATACCTATATGTGTATAGAAATGTATTTATAATTATATGTATTGTTAAACTTATGTATGCACAAGATGTATATTGTTTCATTTTAGGCAGTACGGAACAGTGCAGTAACACAAGGAAGATTAATGAAACAATGGGAAAATACGTTCTTGCAATGTGACCCAATTAGTGACGACAACTGCACCCCTGAGTCTTACACACACACACAGATAAATACACACCTACACACTGACACACACAAGCACACGCACGCACATACTAACATACACACATGCATACGCATAACTATAATATACACTTAAGGCGGCGAGCTGGCAGAACCGTTAGCACGCCGGGCTAAATTCTTAGCAGTATTTCATCTGCGGCTACGTTTTGAGTTCAAATTCTGCCGAGGTCGACTTTGCCTTTCATCCTCCTTTCGGGATCGATAAATAAAGTACCAGTTTCGCACTGAGGTCGATGTAATCGACTTAATCCGTTTGTCTGTCCTTGTTTGTTGCCTCCATGTTTAGCCCCTTGTGGGCAGTAAAGAAATATATAATATACACTTAAGTTAATAAGGAAGTAATGTAAAGCGAACATACCTTATCCATTAACTGACATAGATCGTTCAGCAGAAATGCCTGTGTCCGTGATGGAATGTGTGGGTGTATGTGTGTGTGTTGGGGGGGGGGCAGCTATATATTTCAAAATGTCCTTTCGTTTATCGGTCTACATGTAAGTAATGTACATACTATTCCAGGTCTACGATAAGTGATATAAGTTAACTAAGCAAGATATTGATAACAATGAGTAAAGATGCTTGATGCATATTCAAATATTTCACGCCATTTATATTTTTATTTCAGTTAAAGAAAAAATTTAAAGTAAAATATATTGTGTTGTGTCTGGGGAGAGTCATATTCCTTTTCTGCCTTATTATTTAACACACTCACCGGTAAAAAAGGGAACGCAGTGTAAATAACGGACAGAGTCAAAACTATTGAAAAGGTTGCAAGACGCAACGAAAATTTTATGAGAAAAAAGTGAAAATTTTACCGGTGAGTGTGTTAAATAATAAGGCACAAAAAGAAAATGACTTTCCCCAGACACAAGAGAATATGCTTCAGCACACGAACTCATTGCAAACCAAATCCAAAAACAAAATATATTGGTTAGTAAGCGAAACAAATTTCAATTCAGAGTTTTATCACAATTCCAATTTTCCCTCTATGCAGAAACAGAGTGCGGAATTGCATTTTACGAAGTTATCTCAATCATGACAGGCCTCTCGGTGTCAATTTGCGCAATACATTTTCTGAAAAAGTGTATCCGCTTACTCGGGTGTGATAGCTTTTGTTTCTTTTTAGATATATAGCTGAGCAGTATTGATTAGCTGCGTGCATTTATGATATCAATATTTATGAGTGATAACCTTGTGTGATACTCTTAAATCAGTGAATTCAAGATTGGTAAGCAGCATTTACTTATTAATAATCCGTGAAAGAACATATTCATCAGTTATCTTATCAATATTCAATATACATACATACACACGTATATATATAATATATATATATATATATATATATCTATATATAATATATATATATATATATATATATATGTGTGTGTGTTGTGTGTGTGTGTCTGTGTGTATACATATATATTATATATATAAATATGGGCCGTGCACGCTCATATATATATAGATAGATATGTACATATATACATATATATATGTGTGTGTGCACATATATGTATACGTATCTATAAATATTGTGTGGAAGAAGCGTGTGCTCCACAACCACATTGTTCCGGGTTCAGTCTCACCACGTGGCACCCTGGGCAAATGTCTTCTGCTATAGCCTCGGGCCGACCAGAACATTGTGAGTGGATTTACTAGACGGAAACTGAAAGACGCCCGTCCTATATATATATATATATATATATATATATATATATATATATGATGATGATGGGTGCCCCTCGTTATCGAGTATGGCCATTGCACGAAGCTTAACTTGTTATCATACAATGCCTGTGCAAGAAGATTTTTATTTTAAAGTGAGGAAAGGCTGTGCACTGAGTCAATCCCACTCACTAAGCAACAGCACACATATAAATATATATATATATATATATATATATATACATATACATATATATATATATATTCACACACACATATAAATCTATATATACATATATATATATATATATATATATATATATATATATATATAATATTTTGGACTAATGGGTACATGTCGATTAGTCTGTTTAAGCGTTTAGTAAAGCACTGGCACAGTTTGGTCTGCCTGGTGTCATCCACACTCGGGGTATATTTCCGTTGGATCTCCTTCAGAAACTCTGCAGTGTTAGTTGAGACAATAATAATAATTTCTTACGTAACCAGAAGATGGATTTGGTATTACTCTTTATTTTGTACAACGGTCATTTCTACCCGTCATGCTATTGTCTCTTACGGGTGGAATTCTGTTCAACGTGTGTTTCATTTATTTTGCAGTCTGAGTTATATAAGGTACATCCATATTTAAAGGTGCGTATCGCTAAAGATCCTGAGTTTTGGCTGTCATGTTGTTATATGCCAGTCTGGTTTTGGAAGTCCCAGACACAACTTTATGTATGGATGTACGTGTTGGAACTCAGTCTGTAAAATGGATGCAACACCCCTTGTTGAACGGAGTCCCGTCCATAAGGGAGAGTAGCGGGATGGGTCAAAACAACCTTTGTACAGAATAGAGATTAATGCCAGATGCATCTTCTGGTTGCTTCAGAAATTATTATATATATATATATATATATATATCTAACCCAGAAACGCGTTCTCTAGTAATTGATTTACGAGTGATCTTTCGTTATTTTTCCCTCTATGCCTACGTGAATTGTTTTTGAGTATACATTGTCTGGGAGACTCTTCTTATAGTAGAGGAAATAGCTAAATTGTTTGGCTGCTATTTCTAGAAGTTTGGTGTGTGGTAAAGTAAATTTTTTTGCTGAACCCTAGTTATATAAAGTAATATATATATATATGTATTAACATATGTGTACATATATGCATATATATTAAACTATAAATCTGTATACGTTTATATATATATATAATATATATATATATATATATATATATATTATATATATATATATATGTATGTATATGTATATGTATGTATGCATATGAGTGTGTATTTATATATACACACAAACATATATATATATATACGTGTGCCTGCGTGTGTGTGTGTGAGGTGTGCATATAGTAAATATATATGTGCATATGTTCGTGTATGTGTGTGTCTGTGTGTTTGTGTCTGTGTGTGTATGTGTGTGTGCGTGTGTGTGTGCATGTGTCTATTCTACACACATATTTTCATTTTTTGTTCGATACTAAATGATAAGTAAGTCGATAATAATAGCCACTCTTATTTATATTTGTACATGAATCCAAACTTGTGTGAACAACAAAGCAATTTATATAGTTTTCCTATATGTGTACATTCCCATGCATGTGTCTATGTGCGTGTGCATTTGTGCGTGTGTGTGTAAGAGAGAGAGAGTGTGTGTGTGTCTTTGTGTGTGGTGGAATATCTGCAAGAAGAAAAGAAACTTTAATATAGGTATAGTTCTGTTTTATCTACATCGCTATTAATATAGTTTGATATGATGTTTCCAACAATGAGTATTTGCATCTTCCTTCGGCATTTATGTAGATAAATTTACGTTCTCTCGCTTTGTCTTGTTTTTATTGCATTTCAGATATCGCAAATATTTCTCCATCAAATGTAAATAGCAATATCTTTTTTAAACATCTTCCTCAGTGCGAAATACAGTAATATATAAGGACTGCTTAGCTGCTGCCCTCTGAACGATTGTGCAACAGAAACTCATCTCAGGCGAATAATTATAAGCTACAAAACATATTGAATACTTAACACTGAGAAAGATGAAGAGAAAATTTATAACTATAAAATTCGGGAGATTTACAAATGTGACACGAAATGCTTCGGGTATATTTTTTAATATTTTACTTGTTTCACACATTGGACTGCGACCATGATGGAGCATCGACTTGAAGGATTTAGTCGAACAAGTCGACCCCAGAAACGAAACATTTAAGCCAGGGACTTATTCTGTCAGTCTATTTTGACGAACAACTAGGTTACAGAGACGTAAACAGGCCAATAAAATTGCGAGGTGGTGGTACATGATAAACACACACACACAAGGATACACACGAAGATATGTACACACACACACACACACACACCACACACACACACACATATATATATATATATATATATATATATATATATATACATATATACACATATGAATGTATGTATATGTACGTTTGTATATATATATACATATATATATAGATAGATAGATACGTACATACATACATACATACATACATACATACATACATACATACATACATACATACATACATACATATATATATAGTACGGGCTTCCTGTTTACTCTACATAAAATAATGAGTTGTTGCATCGGAAAAAGTATTATCTTTCCCTATATTGACTCTCGATGGTACATCTTTGATTGCGTAGGCACAGTCGAACTAGCAATGAAATCCACCATATAATTTAAAGGACAACACAATTAATCTTCAACGGACATGTCCATATTGCAAGAAATAAGTACCCTTTCATCGATTCTCAATCCATTGTTTAAATCAATCAAGAGATATTATTAAAGGAGGGCGAGGCCGTTTCGCTGATCATTTCCCTGAAATATTTCTCTCTTACACCGTTACGACATAATATTGGAACTCATTAGCTTTCGTTAGCTGCAGAGTACAAATAATAGAAATTAATTCCTTTTCTGAAATGTCCACTAATAACTTGAAAGCAAATGGCCTACTCGATATGGCATTACATCTGTATTTTTCAAACTTGCAAATGATATCAACGTCTTCCATCTAAATATAATTCAAATTCTTTCCCACAGTCCTTCTTTCATTTAGGAGAAGAAAACAGAATTTACAGCTAAATATTTCTTTCCTTCCCATTCAAACGTTAAAGCCGTTTTTGAATTTATTGAACATAACAATTCGTCTGTCTGCTTTCCACCCTCGAATGGCCCTGTATGAGAAACAGTACATTAAACTCAGCTGGCGTCGGTAGTTTCATAGTTTTCTGTAACAATTAAGTATGTGGACCTCAATTTAACTACTTGCAAGTGAAATAATTACCTATCCACTAAAGAGACTTGTAAGAGAATATATAAACTTCCTCTCCATTGTAACCCTTATTCAATATATGCATGGTTATGTCACAAAGGAAAAGGGGCACCATATAAATGTTTCCAGAGCCGCATATACTATTATGCAAATAGTGAATTATATTTCTTTAAAAATACAGTCGACAAATTGTAATTTTTATTGTACCCATAGTTAGATATAAGTAATTTATTTCCATTGTTTTCTGTCTACTGTTTAGTCTTTAAAAAGATTTGGGAAGAAAAACTGAAATTCTATTTTAATTAATTCCTATTCAGCCCTAACTGAATATCAACCATAGGAAAGGCAATTGGACATTATAACCTCATATTCTACAGACAAAGGGATGAAATTTTTTGAGCTTAAATGTGTATTTTCCACAATAAAACGCGGAAAAGTTGTGTCTTATTCTGAAAACACAATACAACCTCTGCAGTCAGGTGATGAATATAGATATCTCGGACAAGATGAGAATGTCAGTTATGGTGGACACATAAATAAGGAGAGGACTAGAAATGAATATCACAACTCTCAGTTTACAAAAAAATTATTGCCCACGGCACCTTCGCTGTGCCTGTTCTCACGCCTACGTTTGGCCTTTTGAACTGGTCACTACAAGAACTCAATGAGATAGATGTTCGAAATTGTAAGCTATTCAGTGTAACAGGAAATTTTAACATCAGTGGACATGTACACAGGCTATACTTCTCATACAAGGATGGTGGCTGTGGTGTCAAATTTGTACTGATCTCATATGAAGCACGAAGTTTGACGTTGAAACATCTACAGCAGAAGAAGGTAACTGTTTTTCGCAAGATTTTGACCATAAAACCAAGAATATAATTAGCATAGTTAATGAACTTAAAGCAGGAAATGAAGCAAGAACTGTTACAGAACCCTCTCCAAGGAACATTGGTAAAACCTGAAAAAAATTAAACAGTTCACTGAGAAGATAGTACATGAGTACAAGGCACTTAAAATATAAACCATAAACCATAAAATAGATTGATCATGTGAACAGCTTAACATGGAATACTGACAGGTTTATGACTTTGAAGGCTACCTCCACGCAATCCAAGAACAACACATCTCTACCTACAACATAAAAGGCAGAAAATATTGACAGATGTAGGCTGGGCAAGATCAAGCCTGAAGACATAAATGCCATTTTTCCAACTGTGAATGTTTTCCAGATATTATCTTCCCATGAAGAATGATGCAGTGGCTAAAAAGGAGAATTCCTACTAATGAATTGACCATATAGAGACCGATGGGTCGAAAAAATACTGGTGGAATTTCGGTCAGATATCCTTGAGTGGTATCACAAAAATTAGGGTATGTTCTGTGGTGGAAATCAGCTTCTCCCTGGACACGAACGTGGTTAGAAAAATACAAGAGAAAGCGAACATCTATGGACCATTAATAAGGGTGTTTGGAAATCCAGTTCTCAATATACAATTTCAGCTTCATACCCATTATTATTGAGCAACAGCATACATATCAACTCGTCTGAAGTAAAGTATCGCTAAACATGGAATCTCGGAGAGAGAAAGACAGTTCTTAATTCATATGCTATAAATAATCACAATATTTGAGACTATAAGATTCTACATGAATTTCTTGAGATTCAAATCATGGCAGTTAAATCAAGGCTCTTTTCTTTCACAAGCTTGTTACCAAGTTGATGGCCTGTCAAAATTTACTCTAAATCAAAAAAAGGAAGCGAAAGTATACATACATACATACAAAAATACCCTGTTGTTGATGTTGCAATTCCAATGAAGGAGCCTAGGATCTAGGTTAGAAATCGGCTCTTTCTCTATAGGCAAGGAATCTTGAAATAAAACTGAACAATGATATATGTACATACACAACCAGGTACATAATACATACACACATACATACACACAAACATTCATGCATACCTACACACATACATACATACATACATACATACATACATACATACATACATACATACATACATTGCTGCGTTGGGGAATTTCGCACATCACAAATACACACTGTAAGCAGAACGGTAAAAATCATGTAAGACATTTTACAAGTTTAAAACCTGAATTTGATTTCGTTATCTACATTCCAAACATGGAGCTTTATACATTTCTTAAAACCAGCTCCCTCCTTACAAGGATATTGCAAATGATTAAAAATAGAAGTTTACATCGATAATAATCAATCTTGATCTGGCAACCGAGTATAATGGATTTACTTAGAGGCATTTAATAAGGCCAAAACATATCCTGAGCTTTAACATGTTTCTCTAAATATCATATAGACTCCACTATTACTTGACTTTGTTTGTTCAGTTCATTCAGTCGATTCTATTTGTAGGAAAACGCTTGGTATTTATATTTAGGTTTTAAACAATTCTGAAAGGGTTTTCATCTGCTATTGTCTTCTAAAAACTCAGTTGTTCAAAGTTCGTCATTTCTCTTTATATGATCCGTCATATTCGTATTCAATAAGCAGAAGTATCCTCAGAGATATTTTTTTCCCTTTGCCATATTGTTGACATCTTTGTATGTTAACCCGATTATAAACAAGAGAAATAAGCTTTCATCGCCATTATCTAAAATGTTTTTATTCACATATCGACATCGGTTAATAGTTATTTATATGGTGCCTAATTTAATATTGCATTTACAATTACACAGCTAATGATCCGCTCCGTTTTTATTCTTTGCTATTTTTTGCCTGAACTAGAGGTTAGTGTGCCTAGTAAAAGGAAAATCAATATCAATTTGCACGAAAAGTCTATGTTATTTCCATATAATTTAATTTTTGTTTCTTTGAGGTTGTTTTCATCAACACGTCATGGGCCTCAGCTGCAAAATTAAGGTAATAGAGAACAACCAATCACTTCCCCACCAAACACACCCATACCAAATATTCAAAGAAATGAACAATTTGAACAATACTAGAATTGTGATATATACAGAAAATGAAGATCGTTATATGTCTTTGTTTATTTTTAACACGCCAGCAAATTTCCAAAAACAGTAGAGCACCAGACAAAATGCTTTTCCGCTTATTATTTCGCTACTTTATGTTCGGAATCCATATCCTGTGTGAGATCGACTTTGCTCTACATCGTTGTATAATTTGCATAAGATACAAAATATGAGAGCAGGATTTGATATAACCAGCTTCGACTCCCATGAGAATTCAAGAGGGTCGATCATTCATTGATGAAATACATCTGGTCTCTGAAAGATCAAATAGCGGATTTTATTCATTCGAACGCAAACAAGAAATAAATACCATCAGAAGTTGTTTAAATTTTGAGTGCAAGGAGTTAATCGAGTATGAAAACATTCCCCAATAACAAATATCGAAAGCCATTTTGTCTGACGCTTTAAAGCCGTAATTCCAAATGTGGTGCAGGGACCAAAATGTCTCTGAGATACTACTCTAACCATTCTGCCAAATATTAAAGATTATGCATATATGTGTGCTTATAAGTGTGTGTATATATTTATACGCACACATGTGCATATTATATATATATATATATATATATATATATATATATATATATATATATATATATATATTATATATATATATATATATTGTGTAAAAATGAAGTTCGAAAATGCTGCGTATTATACAATTTTTAATTTTTATATATACATTATAACATGTTTCAGTTCCTGAAATGAACCTTATCAAAAAAAGTTATATATAAAAAAAAGACAGCTCATGCCGTCAAACACAAGAATTCATTTATAATACACAACGGAGTCAGACATCTTAGAGTTCATGTATAGTTGATATATAGTTCATGTATAGTTGATATATAGTTTGAAGTATATGTTCAAAGTGTTCGATGCAGTGGCCCACGGTGGCGATACGTATTCAATACAAAAAACAGATCAAAGTGGTGGAAAGCGGTCAATACAGAAGATTGATGTTTCCGAAAGAGCGAGGAATTCATTTTTACCTTAAGCAATTGTGATGACCCATGGTGGAAGTTCGCTGGGTGGTTCTGTATATACATATACATATATATACATATATATATGTACGAGATACTACTCATATATATATGAGATACTACGCTAACCATTCTGCCAAATATTAAAGATATTGCATATATGTGTGCTTATAAGTGTGTGTATACATTTATACGCACACATGTGCATATATATATATATTTCGAGACTCGGGCGGACGTCAACCTGTTCCTGCGCCGCCTCAAACTTCGCGCATACTACCACGCGTCCCCGCAGCGTCACAACAATCAGGATTGCCTTTTGGAGCTGGGGCGTCGTCCATCCATCTGGACGCCGCCCCCAGGCCTTTTCAGTAGCCTAGATTCGTTTGTACATGACTGCAACGCTTTGGTCCACCGTTTCAACTTTGAACCAAGACCCCGCCGAGCCAACCTCACTCGGGCCGAATCCATTGCCCTTCGCCACCTCCGCCGTCGTGATGACATTGTCATCAAACCGGCGGACAAAGGCGGGGCAGTGGTAGTGTGGCGCGCGGAGCTATACAGGGAGGAAGCGCTCAACCAGCTTCAAAATCCACTCTTCTATCGCCTCCTCCCCTCCGATATCCCACCTCCTCCTACCAACAGCGAGTGTCCTCCACCATCCACGACCTCATCTCCTCCTCCGCTCTCCCCCTCACCGCCACCAACCTCATCGTCCGCACACCCCGCACCTCCACCATCTACTTCCTTCCCAAGATCCATAAACCCTCTAATCCTGGCCGTCCCATAGTCTCTGCCTGTAATTGCCCCACTGAACTCATCTCCCTATACCTCGACCGCATCCTGTCCCCCTTAGTCGCAGCCCCCCCATCCCACATACACGACAAAACCACGCCCTCCGTCTCTTCAATTCCTTTTCCTTCCCTTCCAGCCCCTCACACCTCCTCTTCACTTTAGATGTAAAATCCCTGTACACAGTGATTCCCCACAATGACGGTCTCCTAGCCCTCCAACACTTCCTCGACCGTCGTCCCGACCCCACCCCCAGCACCCACCCCCGCACCCCACCCCCGCACCCCCACCCCAGTCCC
>NC_043011.1:15324973-15415553 GCF_006345805.1 Octopus sinensis | reverse complement strand
TATGTGTGTGTGTGTATGTGTGTGCGTCTGTGTGTGTGTGTTGTTTACTAACAGTATCATAAGTTATCTGAATCCGAATATTTCAATAGGTTGCAACAGTTTTCTCTACGTATTATTATAAAATGCTTCTAAAGTAATCAGGTAGTATTATGAAGAACTATGTACTTTTGCATCGAATCAGCATTTAGAAAATATACAAATGATGGAAATTCATATGCTCACGTTAGTACTTATAATTGTCTTTATTTATATCGAAATTGATTTAAATTATATGCTTAATTTTTATGTGTCAAGTCATAACAGCCGACTGAAATTATATTTTGATGTAAATAAATTCAATTAATAAAAGCCTCGGATAAATTGAGATAAGCAAGAATCTAGATAAAATGAAATCTGAATTACTTCACAACGTAGTTGGACAATTTAAAATAAATACTTTTTTACTTGTTTCAGTCATTTGACTATGGCCATGCTGGAGCAGCACATTTTAGTCGAGCAAATCGACCACACGACTTATTCTTAGTAACCATAGTACTTATTCTATCGGTCTCTTTTGCCGAGCCGCTAAGTTACGGGGACGTAAACACACCAGCATCGGTTGTCAAGCGATGTTGGGGGGGACAAACACAGACGCACAAACATATACACATACACATACATATATATATACATATATACGATGGGCTTCTTTCAGTTTCCGTCTACCAAATCCACTCATAAGGGTTTGGTAGGCCCGAGGTTATAGTAGAAGGCACTTGCCCAAGGTGCCACGTAGTGGGACTGAACCCGTGGTTCGTAAGCAAGCTACTCACCACACAGCCACTCCTACGCCTAAATGTTTACAAATTGTAAAAGTGCTGCAGAATGGTTTGTGTACATATATTTCGAAAGGTAACTATTAATATTGTTACTAATCCGCATTTATATCAAATCTTACCAGAATTTCTTACGTCATTCAAGTAGGAGGCCTTTTGAGACTAAGATGCAGCTGAAAATGGTAAATATGACAACTCCCAGAAAATTTTGACGAGTTTTAATGAAGACTATCGCGTTACGATTCACAAAAGATGGATAAATAATAAGTGTGATTCGTATTAATTACATGGAGTCATGGAGATTCCATAGTGTATATCGCATATTCATTTTCACTAAGAGTAATGTAGATATATATATTGATGTACGAATGCATATATTCGTGTGAGAGTGGGGGGCGTGTCTGTGAGTCTGTGTGTGTGTGTGTTTGTGTACAAATACTTACACACATACACACGTCCAAACATGATCAGGATCCTGATTTGTTTAAAGTTAAGCATTTAAAATTTTAACACCTATAGCATCCGCTTTCAACAGCAATAAGAAGGCCTGAGTTGGAAAACATCATCTGCAGATCAATTAGATGTGCAGAGAAGACTGGATAATCGACAGGGACTGCCTAAAACATCGATGGTGTCATGAAAGCCTTGGTATCAGGTTTAAGGCGCCGAGCTGGCAGAAACGTTAGTTCGCCGGGCGCAATGCTTAGGGGTATTTCGTCTGCCGCTACGTTCTGAGTTCAAATTCCACCGAGGTCGACTTTGCCTTTCATCCTTTCGGGGTCGATTAAATAAGTACCAGTTACGCACTGGGGTAGATATAATCGACTTAATCCGTTTGTCTGTCCTTGTTTGTCCTCTCTTTGTTTAGCCCCTTGTGGATAGTAAAGAAATAGGTATCAGGTTCGAACTCTGTTTGTGTATATCATGATTCGACCGCATTACCCTCTTCTCAATGATCGTCAAAAGGAGAATTCGTGGTAAACTATTATACAGGATAAAGTATTTCCTGCTGGACAGAATACATGTTGCGATAGGTGGAATCCTCTGAATACGGAGTTATGATTTCCAGTGTATTAAGTTTAATTAAACTTGAACAGGGTAGTTCTATAAGTTGCATGATGACACTTTTTGGTCCTAAGAGTAATTCAGTTGTTGATTTGGAAGTTTTACATTCCCACAATACACTGTTTATTTCAACATTATTAAATCGTCAACCGATGTCATAATCTAGAATTTAGATCGCGTTCATATTTTGTCCTCTGACGCTCTTAATTTACGAATGAAATCTCGTTCCCTTTCTTCCATTTTGTCCTCTATTTTACACATTTTCAAGATTACACTTCCTTGTTACTGGCTCGTTCATTGTATCCATTTCACTTGTTTTTCGGAGGATTTGCCCTTTATATTCATTTAATTCTGTTAACTACGTTATGGTATATTTCTCTTCCGTTTTCGGACAAATGCTATACGATTTAACCATGCCTTGTTTTCTTGAATTCTCTATTGCAGACTCATAGTATTTCAGCAAAATCTCTAAAAGTGTGAAAAATATTTTTTCTAGGGTTCTTTATATACTATAGTGCTGTATCATATATATACATATTGGGGAAAATGAAGTTTAAATAATTATATGCCATAAGAGACATAGCCATTTAACTTCAATCACTACTCAGAAAATATATCATTAATACGTCTCCATAAAGTCATGGGGAATTAATAGGAATTCAATGTAATCATATGACAAAACCCTTTGAGTTATCTGTAAACAAACTTTAATAGTACAAATGCAAATAATTAAATTACATGAATGACTATGTTAGTCTTGTACTATAAGCTGACGTTATGCCATTCACTGGAATACAGTTCTTTTGACTTACTGACAGCTATTGGAATTTTTTAATTTCTATAAATCATATCCCTTAGAGATATTTCGCTTTTGTTATATTTTTAAATAACGTTTTCCTGTTATAGAAATGCCTCAATGTAAATATTACACTATATACGCTATTCTCTTTGATGTTATACGCTTTCAACCCTTGCCCTTAAGAGGAGTGAAATTGTATATCTGGCTGTGCTCATTGAATGTTAACTATTGGCTGCTATAAAATAGCTATTATTCAAAAACCTTACGAAGTGGACTGATTCTGTTAATCTTAATAGTTATAAAAATAGCTTCATCAAAATAATTTAAGCCTAACAAAGTAAACTACGTTTGATGGCTAAAGTGCTTAAAACGCAACAAAAGAACTTTTCTGAAAATGTATACGCCATATACCTAGAAAATTACTATAAACACACATATGCATCTGAACACATAAACACACACACACACACGCATATATATATATATATATATATATATATATATATATATATATATAATATGTATATATATATATATATATAAATATATATATATATAATATATATAATATATATATATATATATATAATATATATATATATATATATATATAAATATATATATAAATATATTATATATAAATAAATATATATATAATATATATATATATATATATATATATATATATATATATATATATATATATATATATATATATATATATATATACATATTATGATCACCACAGCGCAGCGGTCAGCAATTTCGATGGGGGAATAAATGAATTACATCGACCCCAGTGCTCAACTGGTACTTATTTTATTGACCTTGAAAGAATGATAGGGAAAGTCGACCTCGACAGAATTTGAACTTAGAATGTAAAAACGGAGGAAATACTGCAAAATATATTGCACGGCATGCTAACGATTCTGCTAGTTCTTGCTCCCTTGTTAATATTCGCTGGAGGTGAGTGTATAGTCGTCCATCATATTTTTCCGGCATATTTTACATGTAATATATTCGTGCTTGTCACTGATTGGTCATAACAGTTTCGCCAGTCACTGAGGACTTAAAAATGTCAAAAGATTATCCTCCCTCTATTGGCTATTTCATAAAAAAAACAAAGGCCATTTTACGAAGGAAAGCGGAATGAGACTTTTAACAATTCATTTAATATGTTTTCAAGTGAATGGCACGTGTAATAAAATATATTTGCCATGCTCTTACATAGAAACAAAGAAGTTGTCCTTGTTTGGGTAAAGTTTGAAGCAATTTCCAGTGTGACACCATATCTTGAATCTTGGATATCTTATCTGAATAATATCACGAATTGCCAATATCCTCGACAGCAACATTTTACCAGATATATGAGATAATTATCTATTGTCAACACGAAATGAGGAGGTGAGATAAACTTGCCATCCACGTACTAAATATAATTCAAAAAGTTATATTGCAAGTTTCCCTCATTAGCCTCTATAAATCGAACAGTATTAGTTGTCATTGCTACAATTTTTTCTTTAGAGAAAACATCTATTATTAAAGCCAGTTGGATTGAACCGAGGTTAACTATGCTGGAATGTCAAACTTTTTAATCCATGTGTTTCCTTGTAGAGAGAAACACTTAATCTAATAAATAATTTTCGTTTTCCATTAAACCGGTAAATTGAAAAAAAGCAAGTAAAAAAAAACTCCGTGTATTATAAATAAATAATAATATCTACAGTCTTCTTACTTGATTTCAGTATGGACTAAGCTGTCTTTCTTATTGACCACTCTGTTGATATTGTCATTCTCCATGTTTTGTATAAATATAGATTTACTGAAGAATATCAAACTTAAAATACTAGCTGCTACAATGGCCATAAATAGTTCATCGACATTTTCGTTAAAACCGGACGAGGATAAAAATTTTGAAATAATCTTCCTGTGACAGATGACGAGACGTGTGACACGTCTGCTGTATGCGCACGAACACACACAAAGAGCACAAGCAAGCAGAAACAGATAGTGCGACACACTTCTATGCGCAAACATTAACATGATTTTATTTACGATATGCACTTACACATTTTATATACTTATACATACATACAAAAAATGCATATATATATATACTCATATATATATATATACTCATATAATATATATATATATATATATAACAATGATAAATCTCAGAGCGAGTTTTATCATTGTTTGATTTCACTTTTCAATATCAGTGTCAATCGATACTGGAAAAAGTATATGTATTTGTGAAGGAACCGACTTCTCACCGACAACTATGATTGTCACACGCCGATGACGGGTCAATACCCTGAAACTCGAGTCCTTGTGTATCATAAGTTGAAGACGGGAAGGATGGCTTCCCTTCGCAATATTATATATATATATATATATATATATAAATATGTAGACATACATGCCTACACACACACACATATATATAATATATATATATATATATATATTGTTATATTTCGGAATGGTCATATTGCCAGTTTAGCAATAAAAACACACGCACATATATTTGGTGTTATTTGCTTCAGTGATATTTATTTTTACATTAATCTTAATCTTATTTCGGCCAAAGTTCTTTCGTCCACTCCTGTGACCGCATCATGGTCCTTTGTTTTCTTCTCAATTACTTGTGTCTCTCCTTACTAACCGTTAGTAAGGAGAGACACAAGTAAGTGAGAAGAAAACAAAGGACCACTGATGCGGTCACAGAGTGTGACGAAAGAACTTTGGCCGAAATAAGATTAAGATTAATGTAAAAAATAAATTCACTGAAGCAAATAACACCAAATATATAGTGCGTGTGTTTTTTGGCTAAACTGGCAATATGACCATTCCGAAATATAAACAATATCTGTTTCAACACACGACTTCACATAAAAAATCTGGCACAACAAATATTTAAACGTATATATATATATATATATATAAATAAATATGTATACATACATGCATACACACATATATATATATATATAAATATGTATACATACTGCATACACACACACACAATATATATATTATATATATATATATTATATATATATATTTGCTATATGAATAATATTTGTCTAATGACTAATTCGTCTTTAGTGCTAGGCCACTGGTAATAATAACCTATGTATTACCCTCTTTGATTATGTTCACATATTACTTGATAAATTTGTTCGTAAAGTTTTTTACCGGCATGCCCTATGTCGCCGGGTATATTTTGCGTCTGCGCAGAAAGGTTTGAAAAGTTAATATATACAAATTGTTAGATCGACATGTGCGCTAACGCTCCGTACCTAGAACTAGGACGGCGTCCCGCTGACGAACCTTGCCTTGGCAAACATATTCTGTCTGTTTTGTTTAGAAAGAGGTAGAAACTGATCAGTCCGGATATATCGTTAATGGTAAATGTTTTTGATTTTCATTCTCTCCATGAATTTATCCCTCTTTGTGTCTCTAGCACTAAGCTTCCTTATTTGGGAGCCTTTTATTATATTTCTATATGAATAATATTTTGTTTAATGACTAATTCGTCTTTTGTGCTAGGCCACTGGTAATAATAACCTATGTTATTACCCTTTTTGATTATTTTCACACACACACACACACACACCACACACACACACCCACACACACACATACATATATATATATATATATATATATATATATCTATATATATATATATATATATATATATATAAGTCCAGCAAAATTTAGATTCAAATGAATATGGTACTTAATTTAGATGCACCAGAATTCTGAATGGTGTTATCCATATAAAATCCGTGGGGTGATTATA
The DNA here is from genome assembly GCF_006345805.1 of Octopus sinensis. Lineage (NCBI taxonomy): Eukaryota > Metazoa > Mollusca > Cephalopoda > Octopoda > Octopodidae > Octopus > Octopus sinensis. The sequence goes on along the minus strand of NC_043011.1, from coordinate 15,409,063 downwards.
ATCAAAATAAGCAACAAGAATGACTCCGGTAATTACCGGAGTCATTCTTTTGTTGCTTATTTTTAGTATATATATCTATATATATAATATAAATATAATATTTATATATATATATATATATATATATATATTACATATATATGTGGTGTGTGTATGTATATGTATATATCGGTATTTATATATTGGACTGTACACACATTGAAGACCGACAATACGGTTGATATATGCGGAGTTGAGCCGAGCAAGACATTAGCATTCATCTAGAAATGGTTTCCATTAGAATGGAAAGTAGAAGCAACGAAGAATCTCAAGTAGAACAACGGTGTAATTAAGCATTTCTTAAGCATCCATTTTATGATCTGTCTTAAAGATTCTTTCTGTGGTAGTTTTAGTATATTTCACTTAAAGTATGTGTTTTCTTGATAGCATTTTTCTTGCACAGATAACAGAGGTAGCATAAATGTCAGTCAAAATAAAGCATTGGCCAATAACAATAGCAACGAATTGAATTCTACTTATTTTTACGTTAAATAAGGTAAGCCAGCAAGACTAAGTGAACAATATTAATACAACTAGAGTGGAAGATAAAATGTGAGGTTACAAAGAAAGGCTATTGAAAAATGGAAAAGTGTAGTGCAACGATGCCGAGTGATAACAGAGCTGGAGTGACAGTTATTGTAGTTTGCTTGAGTACATTATGAAATATAGAAGAAAAAATCTAAATAATGAAGAAAATATATACAGTGAGAGAGAGAGAGAATAATTCAATGGTTTTACCATCAAAATAAAGGACAGGTATTATTTCTCGTTTATGAAAAGAGCTTCACCTAGTTTGCCCAGAAGGGTTATATATCTGCTTTTGTCAAGTTTACTTAAGTTACGAAAAGGTTTTTTTTATATAACATTTACATCAAAGTTATTCAAAATGAACATAATGAAAACGAAATTCACACTCGCATGCGCACACAAATACTTTTTTTTCTTTCTCTCTCTTTCTCTCTCCTCTCTCATTCTCTCACACTAGCTCTCATTCTCACAATAGAGAACATCACATTAGCGTAGCACACACACAAGTATTATATATATAATATATATATATATATATATATATATATATATATTAATATATATTATATATGTATATATATATGTAATATGTATATATATATATGTATATATGTAGATATATATATACTATATATATATATATATATATATATATATATGTGTATATATATATATATATATATATATATATATAATATATATAATATATATATTATATATATATATATATGCAAGTTGAAAAAAAAAATGACAGAGTTTAATAACATACATAGGGCACCAATGTGATCAATTTGTGCAGACATACTCATTACTGCAAAATCATATACATTCCCTGAGTAGATACAAATACATATATACGTTCATATTCACTTATATTATAATGTATGCATGATATACAAATAAATACGCATACATCTAAAAAGAAAACTTTAACACGAGCACATCCATAGGCATATACAAATATGTGTTTATGAGTGTGCATGAATGTGGAAGTGCAAACGATAGAAATAGCACCAAAGACAATTAGCAATTTAACTGAGAAAAGCATCTGCTGTTTCCCTAAGTCGATACCCAGCTATTTGTGATCTTTCACACGGCAGAAAAATGAATCATACTTTTGTCGCCTAAAGAACAGCGAAGAGCGACGAAGAAGAAAGTGAAATGTATGTGCGTGTGTGAGCGCGTGAGTGTGTGTGCGTTTCTTTGTATGTGTGTTTGGGAGCGTGTGTATTGTGTGTGTATCTATTCTTTTCTTTTTTTTTCTTTTACTCGTTTCAGCCATTTCACTGCGGCCATGCTGGAGCACCGAGTATATAGTCAACCAAATCGACCCCAGAGCTTATTCTTTGTAAGTCGAGTATTTATAATAATCGGTCTCTTTTGCCGAACCGTACCGTTAAGTAACGGGGACGTAAACACACCAGCATCGGTTGTCAAGCGATGCCGAGGGAACAAACAGACACACAAACATATATACACACACATATACATATATATATACATATATAATATATATATATATATATATATATACGACGGGCTTCTCTTTCAGTTTCCATCTACCAAATCCACTCGCAAGGCTTTGGTCGGCCCGAGGTTATAGTAGAAGACACTTGCCCAAGGTGCCACGCAGTGGGACTGAACCCGGGACCATGTGGTTGGTAAGCAAGCTACTTACCACACAGCCACTCCTGGTACTTATAAACATATTTATATGCATTTATCTATGCATATTGTGCAAGTGTTTGCGCTTGCGTGAGCGTATCTACGTGTTTGCCAGCGTGTGTGGGTGTGTATGCGCGTGTACGTGTGTGTGTGTGTGCGTGTCTGAGTGTACATACTTGTGTATGTGTTTTGTATGTGTATATATGTGTGTTTCTCCGTGTTTGTGTATGTGTGCGAGTACGCGTGTGTACGTATGTGTGCGTATTTGTGTCTGTGTGAGTGTGTGTATGTTTGTTGGTGTGTTTGTGCGTGCGTGAGTGTGTGTGTGCGTGAGTGTGAGTGTGTGTGCGTGTGTGCGTGCGTGTATGTGTTTCTTCGTGTTTGTGTGTGTGTGCGTGTGTGTACATATGTGTGCGTATTTGTGTCTGTGTGAGTGTGTGTATGTGTGTTGGTGTGTGTGTGCGTGTGTGCGTGTGTGCGTGAGTGTGTGTATGTGTGTTGGTGTTGTGTGTGTGTGTGTCCTGTGTGTGTGTGTGTGTGTGTGTGTGAGTGTGTGTGTGAGTGTGTGTGTATGTGTGTGTGTTTGTGCCTGTGTGCATACGTAGAGATGTTTGTAATTAACTCGCTCAGAAGTTTGACCCAATTGGGCCTTTTCGGCAGTTTGACATGGAAAGCCTTTAACACGCGAATTGGCTGAATGATAAGCATCGGATATAAAACGGGCAGTAATTAATTACAGCTTCTACAGTTCATTGTTGAATTGTGTCGAGGTTAACTCTGCCTATCACTCCGAGCCGATTTATTATACTGATAATTCAACCTGTAACAGGAATAGAGGTCAAGATTTATTTTAGGTTGAGCGTCACTCCTTCCCTAATATTTTTCATTTTCATTATTTTTAATATATATACATATATATATATATATATATATATATATATATATATAGATATATATATATATATATATATATATATATATATATATAATATATATATATATATATATATGGAAGGTGCGTATGTATAGTACGTATGTATGTATGTGTGTTGCTTTTGGATTTACCTTCAATTTACGATGTCTGGAAAGACGCTATCAACTAGATCTGAAGGCAGCAGTGTCGAAAAAGAGGAGTAAATAGATTACATTTGATATTGAACTTGATATTTTAAAGAGACTTTTATGCGGTGCTACAAGTAATTTTGCCAAAACATTAAATCTTGCAATGTCTACACTGGGAACAATGCATGACAACAGAGAGAAAATTATGTCAAGGGCTCAAGAAACCAGTCCGTTAATTGACCGGATCTCATTTTTTCATAGATTTAATGCAATGCTTTAAAATGGAACGACTCTTGGGTGTATGGATCAAGAATCAGCAATAGCGTCATATACCTATTTCTTTACTGCCCACAAGTGGCTACCCATAGAGGGGACAAACAAGGACAGACAAACGGATTAAATCGATTACATTGACCCCAGGTCGAATCTGGTACTTTATTTATCGACCCCGAAAGGATGAAATTCAAAGTCGACCTCGGCGGAATTTGAACTCACAACGTAACGGCAGACAAAAAACCAATTTCTTTACTACCCACAATGGGCTAAACACAGAGAGGACAAACAAGGACTGACAAACGGATTAAGTCGATTATATCCACCCCAGTGCGTAACTGGTACTTACTTAATCGACCCTGAAAGGATGAAAGGCAAAGTCGACCTCGGCGGGATTTGAACTCAGAATGTAACGGCAGACGAAATACGGCTACTCATTTCGCCCGGCGTGTTAACGGTTCTGCCAGCTCGCCGCCTTTAGCGTCATATACCGATAAACACGAGGGTCATCCAAATGCTAAGCCAAAAGTTTATATGACGAGCTCAGTTCCTATACTGAGTTGTACAAAGACACAAGGCGTCACAAACAACTAATGACTTTTGATAAGTTCTTCAGTCCTCAAGCTGATGTTCGTGGTAATGTACGATAAGATAGTAAATATTGTCCCTCATCCGCCTAGCCTCATCCTCCTAGTAATGCTCATTCTACTACAACACCTCACGCAGTAGTCAACAACATTTTTTTTGTGTTAAGAATGTTCTCTTACGATATTACAATATTTATTAATTCCATAACGTATTTTTCTTGCAATATTTTTGTTAATATATACCTACATTGTACCGTGTATGTATAAAGCTGATCATACTGCTTGTTCCCTATCGTTTCTTTGTGCCGTTTTCTGTTGATTTTCGGGGTTTCTTTTAGAAAGATTTGTAGGAACGCAATCTCACTTGATAATATAAAAATGAATAGGAAAATTAATTTCGCATTTTACAATTTCGTGTTACACCCAGATATTCAGGAGCGCATTGCTTCCGGGACGAGGGGGATTTCTGTATAATCAACTTCGAAGAGACGAAAGGAAAAATTGACATCGACGGTGAAATTTCAATTCAGAACACATGAAATAAACATAGCACAGTAACTGTCCAAAATTTGCTTATTAAAATATAAACAAGTCTTATAACAAATATATTTCTTTTAAATAATAGTACAAGAAAATTGGTAGATGAATAATTAATGCAGACGAATTAAATAAACATATGTAATCGCATCCTATTTACATTTAGTTATGTTGTAAATTTAGCCTAGGCGGCTGTTTTCAACAGTATGAACGAGGACATGGCTGTTTTCATTCAGCAATTTATTGTGATTTGGTCACCTTTCCAACACCTTTCGATCCTCTCCTATAGCTGCCGAAGAATCTTTATTGGACTTTATGCGAGAGCAAGTATGTCAAATGACACTATATTTACTGTATACACACACACACACTCACACTCACATGCACACACACACACACACACACACACACAACACACACACCTCTCTCTATGTATATATATATATATATACATACGCATATACATATACATATACATATACAGGCGCAGGCGTAGCCGTAGAAGCAGGCGTGGTTGTGTGATAAGATGTTTGCTTTCCAACAACATGGTTCCGGGTCTAGTGAAAACTTGGGCAAGTATTTTCTATTATAGCCTCAGGTTGACTAAAGCCCGAGACTATAATAAATTTGGCACATAGAATCTGTAAGAAAGCAGTCTTTTCCATCACCGCTTGAGAACAGGTGTTGATGTGTTTACGTTCCTGTAAATTAGCGATTCGACTAAAGGACAGATAGAATAAGTACGTAAGTAAGTATACGTAGTCTTCTTCAAAAGCGATATGTTTGTTCCATTGCTGTACCCACTTACTTCTCAAATTTTGAAAATTCCATGTGTCCCCTTGGTATCCATTTCTTCGCAGTCACTTTCACTTCGTCCCTTTCTTTAAATCATTATTTCGATGAATGTTCTTCATTGGATCGAACAGGTGAAAGAGAAACGGTGCCAAATCTGAGCTGTTAAATAGATGAGAGGGCATAGAGTTGCCCAATTTCTCACTTGCCGGAGTTATTGCGAAATAATAAATTATCATTGATAAGGTGAATCATTTTCATATTCTTCTTGTTCGGTATCTTCCACCTAGTAGATTCGGTTGCATTCTGAGTTTTTCCCTTTACCACTTGCTGTTCACGGTATTGCAGCGTTCCAAAACATAATGAAGATAATGACTTTGTCATGCCCCCCAAAAGGATGAAAGCAAGTTCGGCCTCGGTGGAATTTGATCTCAGAACGTAGGGACAAGCGAAATGTCGCTAAGCATTTCGACCGTCGTGCTAACGATTCCACCAGCAGCTCGCTACTTTTGTATAGTTACAGAATAAAGATATAAGATTTACTTAGCATATTTTTTACCACTATTTATACCACTTAACTTGAAATTCCTCTTCTATTATCTCGATCCCATCTAATACTACAATTAACTGATATACTTCGGCACTCGCTTCAGAATTCCCCTAATCTTTCACTAAGTGCGAGCTGAACAAAGTACATAACATTCTGACAAAGACGATTCCATTCCGAATGTAGCCAGCATTGTCTTAGGTGGGATTTCAAATTAGAGAACGAATTGGGACGAATACCACAACGCATTATACTCCACATGCTCTCTCTCTCTCTCTCTCTCTCTCTCTCTCTCTCTCTGTATATGTCTATATATGTATATATCTATATATATATTATATATATATATATATATATATATATTGATAGAAATCGTATGACAACAAAAGAATGAAAGAGACCTCGATATTATGTAACTAGAGGAATTTATCTGTATATATATATATATATATATATATATATATATGTATACGTTTCAACCCCACGGAGCCGATCATGCCGGAGTACTACTGTGAAAAAACAAAGTATATATACATAAATGTGTCTGTGAGTGTGTGTGTCTCTGTCTGTCTGTCTGTGTTGGAAGGCGTATAATGATGGTTCAGCAGCAGAATGATCAATACGATCAATGCGTCGGGCAAAATGATTAGCATTATCCCGTTTCGACTCATTACGTTCCAAGTTCAAAACTCGCTGTAGTTTGTCGAGCATCATTTCGAGATTTATAATTATAAATTACCAGCCATAAACGAGACCGATAACACTGGTTCTATTCTCCCCACAAACGTTAGGCCCTAATACAATATATAGTGTTATTGGTTGTGTCTGTCATTGCCTTTTTATAATTTTTTCAATTTATTTTATTTCTATTTTTATTCATTTATTTTTTGGTTTGTTTTGTCTGTTTCTGACTCATGCATCCAAACAGAATACAAAGGAGAACAAGATAACATTTTCTGAATCAAAAATGTTTAGTTCACCAGAAAACAATTTGAACAATAATTTTTAATGCCTTGTAGCCTAATGCTAGTACTATTTCCATATATATTTCACGGGTGGGTGGGAATTGTAATATTTATAAAACACTATTACAAATATTTGACATTTCAACCATCATATGTCATAGGGAGCCGTGTCTATAAAGTGTTTTAGAAATTTTTCAAAATGACGAATTTTAAACGATAATCTTTTGTGTTAGGAGATGAGTGAAACTTTCAGTACGAATAGGCTTTTCAAACACATTATATTAATTCTTTCAAATAGGAACAAAGATAAGTTATGTGGACGATGTACTATTTTAAGAGAAGAATTATTATGCAATATATTATTCATATAATCATATTTTTACATCACTAGCTCATGGAGAGCGCCAGACAAAACAATTTGAAGTATTTTTTAATGCCTGTTTATATTGTACGTTCGAATCCTGCTTAAATCAGGTCTGAACTAAATTTTGATGAAGCTAATAACAAGTCAATAATCACACATTTCTCCCTTCTCAGCATGTATAGATATGTGCCTATGCTTGTAATAATTATATTATATTACTATAATTTATTGACATCAGAAATATCCTTAAGAATTCATGAACCGCTTTCCCTTATAAATTTTCCCGTCTGTAAGAATGTTAACTTGTGCAAGCAACAGCTATACATAGATCAGAAAACGTCGAATTAGCCAAATCGGGAAAGTGTTGGGAAAAATGGGTCCATGTATATGATTTCAAGTGCTATAGATGTCAAATGTTTCTTATATTTCCAGGTCATAAACTGCAGTGCTGGTCAAGTATTGGAGTTGGTCAGAGTGACTGAACGCTACACTGATATGTGAAACCTTATATCTATGTTAAAATCAATATTAGCCATCAATACGAAAGTCGTGGATTAGAGCTAAATTTTCAATAACAAAAAATATAATCATGAGAAGTATTAGACGTGCAACGGTCTGCATTAGTACGGATCGGACTTCGAGGTACGATTACGTATATTGTTAGGGCTAAATATACAAATATAAGGAAGCTTATATTCGATAGAAAAAATCTGAATTATGACGTCTCGGATAAGACCCTTTTCTTTTCGGGGATAAAAAGGAAATGCTGCATTTGTTTTTGTATCTGGCAGACCTATCCGCAAATGTATCCCATCAATGGCCAGCCCATCTTAGATTTATTGTGTTTACGACTACGACTTCATCATATTGGCATGTGGCTAAGTAAATAAACCTGGAGTGAAAGAGAGCCCTTGTCAGTGAATTTAGATGAAGGATTGTCTGGAAGAACAATTGTCAACTTTTTGTCAAGATGCTAATCCCTGTTTTTAGGTATAACAAAATTACGTGGCTTCCAAAGTTTTCTCTTTTTGGTGCGACAGAAAATGGAATGTTTGTCATACTTTTACATATAATTTACTCAAGTTTTTTATGAGGTGCATAATGATGGATCAGCAGCATATACTTCGGCGCTCACTTCAGAATTTTCCTAATCTTTCACTAAATGCGAGCTGAACTAAGTACATGCAGAACCGAAACAGAACATAAACGCAATAACATTCTGACAAAGACGATTCCCTTCCGAATGTAGCAACATTGTCCCGTTCACGGGAAATGACTTTCGGTCAACTTAAACTCAGTATTTAGCATGCATTTATTTCATTGGTCCCTGGAATGATAAGGAAACTTAAAGCGGATTGAATGCGAACTCATAACGTACAGGAAATGTCAAAAGACATTTTGTCCAACGTTCTATGGAATTCTTTCCTTTCACCAATCGGTCAAACTACAAGAAGTAATTAGCAAACAGACATATTTTTCTGTGTTTAACACACTCCTCTCCCTAACACCCCTACATTATGATAACATGAATGTTTTCAAAACTGTTTTCAGTTTCTAATGCACTGCAGTGAAACTGATGACGTCTCTCCTGACAAGTTCCAGTTTTGGTATTAATTCAAAACTTAATTGCCTTCACCTCTCTTTTGAGCTGTAAAAATTAGAAAGATGTCACTGAAACCATTGAAGCAGAAAATAAATAGGAAAAAAAAACCCCGTGAAATGTTTAATTCCACTGCATATCTTGCCAAGTTGTTACAGATCACGTCTTAAACTGAAAAATACTCAAAACAAATTTTGGAAAGAATATGAATCCTCATTTGATTCTCTCTCTCTCTCTCTCTCTCTCTCTCTCTCTCTCTCTCTCTCTCTCTCTCTCTCTCTCTCTCTCTGACTCTTAACTTTTTGGCAAAATGTTTCTGTGACTAGTCCGCTATCATATTATATCTCTTTCTTACTCTTTCTCACACTCTTTCCTTATATATCTTTCCTTCATATATTTTTACTTTTCTTCGTTTCCCCTCCCCCCTGTCTTTGTTTCTCTCTGTCTCTCTTACTCTCTGATTTATTCACTCGTTTTGTTTTGCTGTTTGTTCTTTCATCGATAAAGTCACTATTGTTGATAAAAACGAAATCTTATCGAAGTATAAAATGAAGTTAAAATATATAGAGATCCTTTCTTCGATAAGAAAAGTCAAATTTTGTGCATGAATAATTGATTTGATATTCATGTGTGCTACAATTTACGGAATAATTTAAACTGAAAAGAATTTAGCACCCAAGTTATACACCGTAAACAATAAGATTCGCTACAGAAACTACAAGTTGCGCTTACAGAAAAAATATATATATTACATTTTCTGTCACGTGCTTTTATGGTACACAGATAAATTTCAATATATAATAGGATTCATAAAGCTAATGCTCAATTCGGCGCCTTTTCTCATAAAAGAGTGCCTAAATAGAAAGATTATCACATATAGAATAGTCAGAAATTTCAACGAATATCACTATGGGCTTTGAATATTTCACCCATATTACTTTGATATTTATTATGCTGAAAATGATATTTCCAATGAACTATTAAACTAAAACGTTTTTTGATATAATTGAAATTTGCTGAAGGAGAATGTATATGTAATACTGAATAATCCCATTCTTAATATATAAATTATATTTTTTAACGTTTGCCGATATTTTATGTAAGAATTATTATTATTCACAGATATAAAATATTTCCCATTAATATGTCACTTTTTTTTTGTCGATTATTTAAATCTAAATCCAATAAAATATATGCAACAATTCATACAATAAATTGTAAATATTATCCCATAACAGTTCATTCTTCATTTTAGGAAAATAAACTTGTCACCAATGAATTTGTCTGGATATGTATACATACATACATACATACATACATACATACATACGTATATATGTACGTATGTATGTATACAGATATATATATATATATATATATATATATATATATATATATATATATATATATATTATATATATATATATACCTGTGTCTGTCAGTCTCATAAACTGCTTCTCTGAAATTGAGGTTCCGCACATACATTATGGTAGATATAAATCAAGATTACACGCATATCTGAGAGTAGAATACAAATTATTGGAACCGTCCATAAAACTAGCAGGGTATCTAAATTTAAGTTTATTCCCAACAGTAAATATTCATCTATTTATATATACATACATACATGCATATATATAATATATATGTGTGTATATATATGTGTATATGCATTTAAACACACGTGTATGTGTGTGTGTGTGTGTGTGTGTAGATATTGCTATATTTCATAAATGTATATATGTAGTTAATGTATAAGAGACTCACTTTAAAAGGACAAGAAAAGAAGAACAAAGTTCGACAATTAAAGTCTGAAGTTAACTCTTTAACGGAAAGAAAAAAGTTCTAATGTTTCGAATGTTACACCCATCAGAAGAAAAAAGGAGAAAGGAGTAGGAGAGTGAGCAAGAGAAATAGGGAAAAACTGAGGGTTGGTTATAAACCAGCTGGAAATTCAGTTTTGTGGTGGCGAAACTAACTAAGAAACGAGGGTCCGTGTATAGATGGAAATATAAAAGTATGTCAGAATGCAGTCATAAGAATTGACGGTGTTTGTGTTAGTACGAAGTAAGTATTTATATAACAGTACACAACTGTGAAGGTACATGGCGTTCGTTAATTTGGATTTAAGATTGGGTGTTGGTGCGTAAGTGTAATCGTTTATTTGGTGGTGTAAAAGTGTGTACATAAGTTGAGAGAGGATGCAGGTTTGAGCGAGTGAAGATGATAAGTGTCATGGGATGGTCATAGCAATGTAGAAGTGTGAATAATATGAGTATACAAGAGTGTGAAAACTATTTAAAACAAAAACGGAAAGGTTTAAACTAATTTTGAAATGAGTGCAAAATGTATTAATTCTTTAAAGAGAAGAAAAGTCAAAGAAGTTGCAAACTATGACAGAACTATGGTAAATAAATGAAGCTTGTGCCAAAATTTAAATCAATATTATACATACTTGTAAGACATTTTTATTATAATTAATTCTTTAGATATTAAATCCCATTTGTATTCTTTGCTACTAGAGCTACTTTCCACATAATTGAATGAAATAATTTGGTTTCCATAAACTATCATCAGAAGTGCTTCCATATGCTAAGCAATTAAAGGTATTTATATAAGAAAGACGGCGAGCTGGCAGAAACGTTAGCACGCCGGGCGAAATGCTTAGCGGTATTTCGTCTGCCGTTACGTTCTGGGTTCAAATTCCGCCGAGGTCGACTTCGCCTTTCATCCTTTCGGGGTCGATTAAATAAGTACCAGTTACGCACTGATGTCGATATAATCGACTTAATCTGTTTTCAGTCCTTGTTTGTCCCGTCTATGTTTAGCCCCTTGTGGGTAGTAAAGAAATTGGTTTTTTGTCTGCCGTTACGTTGCCTTTCATCCTTTCGGGGTCGATAAATTAAGTACCAGTTACGCACTGGGGTCGATGTAATCGACTTAAGACTTATGTCAGTCCTTGTTTGTCCCCTCTATGTTTAGACCCATGTGGGTAGTAAAGAAATGGGTATTCATATAAATCAGCAATGTGAAAATGTAATCAACTAATATCTATTTAACAATATTTTACTGTTATTTCTAAAATGCTTGCATGGCGGGGTTCATCCATAATATTCTTTTACTCATCATCACTGTCAATATGGTAAACTTGATATCGGCGAATTAAAAATTAGAATGCAAGAAATTGGAACAATACAGCAATGCAGTTCATGTTAAAACTGATATTATATCTATCAAATAACTGCAGCTTTAAGGAATCAGCTACTGGTACTATTGTTTTCTCAAATTATGTGGCGGTAGTATGAATTTTTCTCTTGTTTTCTGTTTCAGTCATTGCTAAGAATCCATCCTCGGAGCGGTGTGTTTTGAGAAATCGAACCAGAATTTTCGAAGCTCCAGCAACTAACATTTTGATTCTGATGACCTCATTAAATATCATAATCAACACTTCAATTACTGTTACTCTTTTACTCCTTACTTGTTTCAGTCATGTGACTGTGGCCATGCTGGAGCACCGCCTTTAGTCGAGCAAATCGACCCCAGGACTTATTCTTTGTAAGCCTAGTACTTATTCTATCGGTCTCTTTTGCCGAACCGTTAAGTTACGGGGACCTAAACACATCAGCATCGGTTGTCAAGCAATGCTAGGGGGACAAATACAGACACACAAACATATACACACACATACATACACATATATGCATATATATGACGGGCTTCTTTCAGTTTCCGTCTACCAAAACCACTCACAAGGCTTTGGTCGGCCCGAGGCTATAGTAGAAGACACTTGCCCAAGGTGCCTCGCAGTGTGACTGAACCCGGAACCATGTGGTTGGTAAGCAACCTACTTACCGCAGAGCCACTGCTACGCCTATAATTAGGAATTATAGGAATTTTTAATTTCTTCACAACGTCAACGTTTAACTACAAAAGTTGAACCTTTGCTTTTATTGGAATATTCAACATATTAATAGCGCAACAAATAACTTAAACTACTAGCTTAATTTTTTTGTCTTTCTAGTGAATAGTATTCCTCTACAGAAAAATGTTTTCTGCTATTATATTTTAAAAGATAATGTTTATTTACCGTACAGTTGATGATGCCGTAGGCGACTTCAAAATCTGTCACCATGCACAGAAAAATCGTGAAGTTCGATATTTTCTTCCTCAATCTGATATTTTACACTCAGCTTGATAACAGACAATGAAATCATGGCATCTTGCTCTTATAATGCATATATTTTTTTATAATGCATAGATTTCTTTATAGTAGAAGGCATTGCATTTCGCAGTCTCTTCGCCAAAACAATTTTATTTCGAAGTTGCTGCCGAAAAACATCTTCAATTCGGTATGAATAACCACATTATGTTACAGTCCTCTCACTATTAATGTGAGACATATCACTACTACTATCACTAGAATCACCGATGCTGCTGCTGATGTTGCTGGCGAGGACGATGATTATAGTATATCGCTGTTATTGTTATCATACAATACATCAAAACTAATAGGTTTATTAATTTAACAAATAAGACTAAAAACACTTGTATCAGTCATTTTGATGTAATGATACAGCAATTTATAAGGAAATTATGCAATAAATTATAATAGAAATTAAGAAATAATCTTCAAGAATTTTTAATGAAAATAGCCGTAAACGGTTTCGTAATAATCGAAAGTGAGAAAACATGTAAATAACTCGAAATCATAGAATTTTGAACGAAACAAAAGAATATTTTCTTTTATGCTATTATTTTTACTGAAATATAATGTATAGTTAATAATTAGGAAGCATAATTAGAGAATCAATCCCTGAAGGATAAACTGTTCTTAAAGACGGAAATTTACTTCTGCAATTAAGAAATGAAAATTAAGCATTTTCTTGAAATTTCTTCAGGATTTAAAATTTGACGTATTAGAAATACAAAAAGGGAAATGACAATGGGAAATCATTGAATCTGTCAGTCAGTTTATTCAAGAAATGTTGTTTTTTAGTAATATTTTTTGCGAAAGAAAAAATATATCCTACAAGATATTTTAAAATTTAGATTGCATTTACCTGTTTCATGCAGAGCTTGGGGTATATTGATATTTATATTATCATTTGACAGGACATTGTGATGACTTTTATTTTCTATATCTACATGTTTAAATACCTGTTGTCATTCTCATTCCATACTGGTAATCATGTCACTCTGCTTCAACCAACTTGCATATAATTCTTTCTTAATCACGAAAATGGCACATGACAAGTTTCCTTTACTTGCTTTTATTTCCTTTGGCAAGATCTAATTCATCACATTCAGAAGAAACGCTGACATAATTCAGGTAACCATTTAAATCCTGAACAGGATAAATGCTAGTCCATCAAAGGTAGATATTTTTTCTCCTTTCCTCAAGCAACGAAAAAGGAGAATCAAAACTGTAATGAAAACTAAAGGAAAATTTCTGGTGCTGTTTGAGGTATACTCGAAAAATACTTTGGTACAGATAAGTCAATGTGGAAGCCTCGGTATTGTCGTTTTGCCTACTAAATATTTGTTTAAAAGTTTGGCACTAGGCCAGCAATTTCGTGGAAGGGGGTACATTGACTAAATCGACCCCATTGTTCAATTACTACTTCTTTTATCGACCTCGAAGGAATGAAAGGCAAAGTCGAACTCGGCAGCATTTGAACTTAGATCGTAAAGTCAGAAGAAACACCGTTTTACCTACTAGACATTAAAACCAATTCACACAGTTCTGGTTTCAAATGGAAAATCAGATTAAATAATAATTAGTCTAGATACTGAATTTTGATATAAGGGACACGAGGTAACATCAGAAATGCTGGTTGTGTGATAAAAAGTTTGCTTCCCAACCACAGGGTTTCTAGTTCAGTTCTACTGCGTGACACCGCAAGTAAGTGTCTTCTGCTGTAGCATCGGGCCGACCAAAGTCTTTTGAGTGAATTTGGTAGATGGAAACATATATATATATATATATATACAGAGAGAGAGAGAGAGAGAGAGAGAGAGAGATCTGTGTGTATTTATGTCTAGGTTTGTCCCTATCACCGCTTGACGACCAATGTGGGTGTGTTTACGTCTCCGTAACGTAGCCATTCAGGGAAAAAGCGGCAGAATAAGCGTCAGGCTATAAAAGAAAGGAAGATACTGGGGTCGATTAATTCGACTAAAAATTCTCCAAGTTGGTACTCCAGCACGGCCGCAAGCTAATGACTGAAGCGAGTAAAAGGTAAAAGATGAATATTGTAGGTCAACCCGGTGAAAGACGACTACAAGTTAGATAAACAGTTGATGCACCTGACGATGGAAGGTGAGAAAGTGATTGCACACTCGAATATCATTACAGTGAGGAATATGTCGTCTTGTTGATTCGTAATCAGGATATACTCACAGATATTTCTTGCACTCATTGAACAATCTCACACTCACAACACCACGAAAATAACCATTTTCGGCAGTTTATGGATCTTGTCAACACCAACGTTTACTTTTCTTTATGTCTCCATTGTATTTTATCCTCATTTTGGAAACCATGAGTAATTGAAAATATACATTGATCAAGAGCCGGATGAACTTAAGTCTGCTTCGCACTATAATTCTTATCAGAAATAACATTCAAGGCAAGGCAAAATATCACAGTCTATTAGCACAAACCTTTAAAAAATTTTACGCGACTTCGGCTGGAATGTGGATCTGTGATCGAAGAATAATTGACACATCCACTGTAAGAATTCACTGTAAGTTCCTTAAATGCATGCTATTTCGCATAGTACAGAGATTCGTCTAAATACGAAGAGGAATTTACAGAGAACGAAGGAGATAAGATCCTTTATTTTTCCTTATTTACTGACCATTTCTACTCAGTTATAGATTGAGTTACCCCTAATGTCAACCAATCTTCTTATTTTCATGCATAATTATTTTTAAGCAATATAGCAAAATATTTAGGACATTTAAAAAGAAAAGAAAATGGATTGTATAGAAATATTATATCACGTGCTCTCTCATTCATAAGAAAAAGGTCTCTCATAATAATTCAAAAATAAAAATTATAAACCCTGAAGCGGTTATCCCCACTTATACGGAATCTTCATCCTCTCTTCTATTTCTTAGTATGCTCTCTCTCTCTCTCTCTCTCTCTCTCTTCCTCCCTCTCTCTCCCTCACCCCCCTCTCTCTCTCTCTCTCTCTGAGAATGTAAAAAAGAAGAAAGCAAAGTCTTCAGTGTGAGTATGTGGTTTGTGGCGTCAACCGCGTCCTCCGCTTCATTTTTTGTTAATCACTCATTCTCATTTAATTGTATATATTTTAATTGTTTGTTTATTCATACATTTCGTCTCATTCGATACCCTGACCCCAACGTTTGTTTTGTCTGTCCCCGTACTGTCCCCTCTTTTTCTCAACCTTATGGTGAATAAAGAAATTATCTCTCTCTCTCTCTGTCTCTCTCTTCCCTCTCTCTCTTCCCTCTCTCTCTCTCTCTCTCTCTGTCTCTCTCTCTCTCTCTTACTCCGAAAGTAACTGCATGTTGCAGCACCAACATTCCCCAGTCAGAAATTTTCCACAATAACAATATACATATTAGATAATATAGAATGTAATTTAACTTTAAGGTAAATGGTTAGTCGCTTGCTAAAGGAATACCTTGCTGTACCTACAATATAATAACAAGCATTATCCAGAGATAATGTCGCCGGCGTCTTATGTTGTAGCTAAATATGAAACGCCAACATAATGGCTTTTTAATTACCAGACAATATTGTTTTCTGCTATTTTGTCAACGGAATTCATAGTCAGTTAAAATTTGTTAATGAATATGAACAGAAAAATAATGTATCTTGAAAGCATATAGCTTTCAAGATATTCTATATCACTCCTGTTATTAACACAAGTGTCGGCAATTAATGTGAAAGATTTTATAAGCAGAAAATCTTAAGTTGCATAGATTTACATTACGTTGAATTGATAAGATCTTTTGTAACACTTTGAGCGCTCACAGTCAAATAGAGCAAACGCGCTGTGGTATTTTATATGACAAAGGTTCAATACTTTGATTAATGTATCAATTGGAAACAGTGAACGACAAATCTCTAAATATTTTTATTGCACCAACTTCATGCTAACCGAATCAAATTAAGCACTCTTCGCTACAAGAAAAGAATTAATTTAGTTTGTCCGGAGCCAAACAATTAGACTTCACGCTAATAATTTTATCATTTCAGCAACGTTTTTCTTCATCCTGTTTAATTTGTAAACTGGCTATCTGCACGATATTTCCGGTCCTGGTGTTCCTCTCAACGATTCTATTCCAACAATATGTTCTATCAAACCAATTTCCGTCTATAAATTCATTTTGTTGAATAAACCTTTTCCTTGATATACCTTGTCAGTTGCATGGTTGTTACAGTAAAAGCAAACGACAAAAGTCCGGAAATATTTCTATATGAATACAGATACAACCATACACATAAGAATATACCCTCATAGTTACAAACATACACACACTCGCAAAACACACAACATACTAGCACACATATATACGCATACACAACATACTCACACATACTTATGCATGTGTGTGTGCGTGTGTTGTTTGATTGAGGCTATTATTGACTATACTATATATGTATATATATTTAGACAGGGTTTCTGTTTTTGCACATATATGGTTCACAAGCACATACAAAAACGCACATGCACACACATATAATATGTACATAGATGAAAACATGCAATATCATATCAATAAGCATAATCAAGTATATGTAAAAAAGATGTTGAACTCGATATAGTCTATTCATTGATCGTTTAAACTTTATACTTCCATTGGAGTTTCACACTCTGCAATCTTCCAGGCAACATATTCAGAGACTCAGGCAGTTATTCTCAGTTATTCTCTGCAAGCGGAAAATCTCACTCATTAATAAGTGGAATGAATAGCTCAGTTGGGAAACAAATTTGATTAACCGGAGCTTTAAAGAACCTGCTCGTGCTTTATTATATGACTTAATTGGTAATTCTCTCCAGGTGTATATAGTAGACTACATCACCCAACATATGTGAAAGGTAACAGTTCTTGTACAGTACATACCCGGCGAGACTGGAATTCCCGCCGCTGCGTTATCAATACAAACGGTACATTTTAACTATATTTAATATAATTTATCTGACAGCTTGTATAATACGAATATATTTCTTTACTACCCACAAGGGGCTAAACACAGAGGGGACAACCAACGACAGACAAACGGATTAAGTCGATTACATCGACCCCAGTGCGTAACTGGTACTTAATTTATCGACTCTGAAAGGATGAAAGGCAAAGTCGACCTCGGCGGAATTTGAACCCAGAACGTAACGGCAGACGAAATACGGCTACGGAGTTCGCTCGGCGTGCTAACTTTTCTGCCAGCTCGCCGCCTTTGAGAGCTTGTATAATACGAATATTATTGTTAGTTATATGACTGTCTGAAATAGTAATATAACGTAAAATGTCTGTTTCAGAAACATACATTTCTAGAGAATGTATATTCAAAGATTGGCTTTTAAAATTTTTTTCTAGAGAATTTCGTAATAAAGTTTAGTAAAGGCTAATTTAGAAAGGCTTGTGTTGGCACTGCCCACCAATTGAAACGAATCTATGATAGAAATTCACTTGCTGAAGTTTTCACACACTGAGAAGAAATATTGGAAATTGTGAAGAGTAAGTGTGAGGCTTTTACGTGCTAGTGACAGAAGACTGAGAAATAGTGGCCAAAACTATATTCTATTGAGACTACAAAGCTTTATAAAATGAATATTATTTTGTTGCTATTGTTATTATTATTGTTGTTTCATTTCTTCTTTTTATTCATTTTGCACATTTTTACTTTAAAGTACATAAAATAAATTCTTTACAAATAGTTGTTTAGATTTGAATTACTTCTTGACGAATTAGTCTAAATATGGTGGCAAAGTTTATAGAAAGTAATTCGTATGTTCTTAATATAATACAGCCTTCCAGCTACATTCAACATCTATTAATAAATTTCTTATTTACATTCATAGTTAATTCTATCAACAGAGTGAATTACAATGTTTACGACCTACTTACTTTATATTTATTATTAGGTACTTCGTGTTCACACCTATATATGAACTGTATAAACTCATTTATATTTGTTCTTGTATTTATATATATGAATTATTTGAGACAATTTAAACGGAGTTTTGATATTCATATGTATAAGTCTGGGGGGCGTGGTCCATGCATATTACGCGCAGGCGTGTCTGTGTGGTAAGAAGGTTACTTCCAAACCATATGGTTCCGGGTTCAGTTCCACTGCGTGGTATATTGCGCAAGTGTCTTCCACTATAACCTCAGGCCGCCGAACAAAGCCTTGTGAGATTTAGTTAACGGAAACTAAAAAAACCTACCGTATATATATATATATATATATAATATATATATATATATATATATATATATATACCTGTGTTGGGGTGTGTATTTGTCCCTCCCGTCGCCGATTAAGAACTGATATTGGTTTGTTTACGTCCTCGTAACTTAGCGGTTCGACAAAAAGAAACCGATAAAATTAAGTCTCTAGTTGTTTGGACTCATCTTGCCCAGGTCATACAGTCCACATCTCGCCTCTTCTGATTATCAATTCTTTAGCCTTCTCAAACATTTTTTTACAAGGGCGTCGATTTGCTTCGAGCGAAGAACCGCAGGAAGCAGTGCATAAAAGCTGCGCAACCAGCCGAAAACCTTCTTCTCCGATGGAATAAGCGAGTTTGTGAACCGCTGGAAGAAGTTCTTCGAAAATAAAGGAGACTGTATCGATAGATAAAGCAGTTGTTCAACCTCTGCTTATTTTTAGTAAATAGCAGATAAAATTTCGTATAATTTCTCGCACTTCACCGCTATGTGGCTGCAGCCGGCGGCGAGCTGCAGCCAGCGGCGAGCTGCAGCCAGCGGCGAGCGGCAGGCCGTCCGCAGCCGGCACGTCGCTATTCCTGGCTACGCATCGGTTGCTGGATCTAGATCGAGTGTGCGTGTCTGTGTGTTAGACGTTTCTCACCAGCAGCGTGCTCATGGCCGTACTAGTGTCCGGTTCCTGCATCTGCTCCGAGCTTTGCCGCAACCGTCCTTCTGGCAACAGATGCCCAGCAGCTCATCGCCGGCACCTCGCTATCCCCGACCAGCATATCGATTGCCGGATTCAGTGTGCGTGTGTCCGTGTGTTATGCACTCCTCGCCGGGCGCGGTGCTCATAGCAATACTCGCCGCCCTGCTCATGGATGTGTCCGTGTCCGTGCCCATGTCTTTGGTCGTGCCCGTCACTGTGCAGGCAGTCGTGATGACAGTTGCACTCGCACTTGTGTTTGCCGTCGCACTCACTGCCGTCATCGCCCACGTAGACGTGAGCGCGTACGTGCTCGTTGTTTTGCTTTCGTTCCTGGATTCCCCGGGGTTCGTGGTAGCTCACGAATACGGATCAGCTGCGGGGGAATAACTATGCTGATGATGACTGTCGCATTTCATAGTGTCTCCGACATTCGTGAAGAGTGTAGGGTGGAAAAGTCGGCTGCATGAATCGCCGCCGCATTCCGACACCTTTTCGCAGCTTCACCGCTGCCACCCTGTTGCCAGTGGCGAGCTGCATTTCAACTGTAGTCAGAACGTCGCTATCTCAGGCCGGCGAGTAGGCTGCTGTATCCTGCACGAGTGTGTGTGTCAGTGTGTTATGCGTTTGTTGCAGGAGATCGTGTTCATCGCCGTGCGCGTAGCCGTGCTCACAGCCGTGTCCCAGGCCGTGCGCGAAACCGTAGTGAAATGTAGTGCGATATGGAAGTTTGAAACTATGCCAGATGACATCTACACATGCATGGGTGCACTCGTGTATATGTAGAGGAAAACTACTCCATCAAATAGCGTATAATAAGCTTTCTAAATTACAAGATCTCACTTAAGGAAGAAAAGGTTGCATTGTTGAGGATGACTGAGAAAAAACAGTTGGTAGTTTGTAGCAATCCTCTTTGAAAGACTTGAAATTGTGATTGCATTAATTGACTTGCGGAGACATAGGTGAATCAATTAATAGATAACAGTGAATGTTGCCGAGACAGACTATGTATTGTCATATTATATATAGGTAGGTTGACGATAGGGGTGACTGGAATAGCAACATGGTTGAATTGATGACGTTGACACACATATGTGTCCATGTATATGCATGTAGGTGTGCGCGCTTATATATATACATGTATAGATATGGCTTAGCCGTCATTCGCAAGAATGACCTAGTAACTTATTGCGTGCTTTCGTTAACTGCTTCAAGTACCTAGATTATCACGAGTAAATATAGACCTTTTTTATGTCATGCAGCTATCCAACCAATAACATGACTCCTTTATCTTGTATAGTGCTTCCATTAAATTCTTCTGGAAATATGAAAGTAGGTAATGAAAAAATTGCAACATCCCTCATACAGTTCTGTATGAGATGAGGAATTATGTACATTATTTATATTCTACGGATAATTGTCCTCATCTTGTTTGTTATTAACACAACGTTTCGGCTGATAGACCCTCCAGTTTTCTTCAGGTGTCTTGGGGAAATTTCGAACCTGGTTCCCATTCCTGAGGTATTTTTCGATGTTAATATTATCATTATAATTGTCATTGTTGTTGTTGTTGATATTATTATTATTATTGTTGTTGTTGTTGTTGTTGTTGTCGTCGTCGTCGTTGTTGTTGTTGTTAGTGTTCAAGTCACGGGCATATGGCGTATTGGTTAAGAGTGCGGGCTACAAATACCAAGGTTCCGAGTTCGATTGCAAGCAGTGACCCGAACAATAATAATAATAATATAATAATAATAATAATAATAATAATAATGATAATAATAATAATAATAACATTGAAAAATACCCTACGAATGAGAACCCAGGTTCGAAATTTCCCCAAGACACCTGAAGAGGGCTGGAGGGTATATCAGCCGAAACGTTGTGTTAACAACAAACAAGATGAGGACAAAGATCTGTCGAATGTAAATAATATAAATAATGTAAATAACGGACAACCCTCATACCTGAAACATTCTAAATATCGTCGAAGTTAAGGAGATGAAAAATAGCGAAAATAATATGGAAGAGACAAGTCGATTACCTGATATATTTATATTCATATTGGTGGTTACTAGTAAACATATTCTGAATGTATTTTAACTGTAAAGGATTTTCAGTTAAACCAGTATTGTTTACAGACTCGTAACCGTGCGCTAAACAATGGAATTGAAAGACAAAATTTATTTAAGAGATATTTTCGAGAGTAAAACACACGAGCGAGAAGGGTTTTATGAGTAAACATGTTTATGAATTTGATATTAATGTTTGCTAGTAATGTAAGAAAAGTATTTGCCTTAAAATCGGACTTGTTATACGTAAGGAAATCGGCAGAGGTATACTTACAAAAAATTGAAGAAACATCTAAATATATGTGGACTTTTCGTGATAGAATTATCAGAAGCCTTATATCATTTAAAATGTAATAGAATACATCAAACCTTATGTGCAAGTTAGCAATGGTTTGAACCTTTAGATTCCCGAAAAGTTGAATATATTGTTCTATTGGAGATCCATACGGAATCCTTGATCTGAGCTAACGTTCTGTTTCCTTAAATCAAAATTTTTATAGAAATATCAAAAACTTCTTTACGATTGCACACCGTACATACACGTATAATACTCTAAAACACTCCAAGTAATTGAAGAACTCTTTTGTTGTTTATATTTACATATATCTTGCACGCTAAGTTATTTATTTCATATATAAAAATATAATTCTTTTTTTGCATTATTTCTATATTTGCTTGCAGACCTCAAGAGCGGAACTAAGAATTATCGTTCGTGAAGTTTCAGCTTCAAAGACATATTTCGTGTGTGTGTGTGTGTGTGTGTGGTGTGTGTGTGTGTGTGTGTGTGTGTGTGTGTGTTTTGGGCGCGTGTATGTGTCGGTGTGTGTGTGCGCGCAAGAAGCGTGCATCATCGAAAGTTATAAATATTTATGGGAATACTGAGAAATCGGTACATCGAATAAAATTCCGGTAGATATGTATTCCGCGCGAGTTTCACCGTCAAAGCCTTCTTACACTAACGATCAGAAATGTAATGAAATGATGTTAGATTCACTTGAAACCTTTAACCAATGACAATTTTATTAACAAAATACGTAATTTTGAATAAATAAATAAATAAATAAATGCTATATGCGTGCGCGTGTTAGTGTCCATGCGTCTGTGTGTGTACTAAAAAAATGGTTTATTACTATTAATATGATTAAATCAGCCCATTAAGTAAATAATTCTAATTTCTATAACAACCGTTACAATATTTTTTTATTTAGTTATTCACATCGAGAAGATTAGGAAATTAAATATTTGATGAGTTGAAAATATTTTCAAAATATAATCATATGTTCCACAGCAAGGAAATGTTAAGTACCATTGATTATGGTAATACACATAAATTATTTTATTGAAAACTTGCCAAAGTCTACAAGTCTAGACTGACGATAACACTAAACAGCTAAAGGCAGGTAAAGATCTTTCACTCATATCTGATTTGAATTGGTGCAGACAAGACAGTGTGCTTAAAAATTTCTTTTGACGATCACTTGATTTGAGTTCGAACCCACTACGTGGCACATTTGAGAGGTTTTTCCTATCGTAATTTCTAGTGGAACGTAGCCTGGAGAATAAGAGTATCTTTTCGGTTTGAACGGCAGTTTTTTCTTGCGGTTTCATATGAAATTGTCACCCATAATTATGACCCTAGTATCGATCTATTGCATTTCAATCTATTTTAGGGTTAGGGTTAGGGTTATGGGTGGGGGGAACGGTATTTTTTTCTTCACAAATGTAAATAAACCCAATCTGTTTCTTAAACGAGGGACATATTCATACGGCACAGAATGTTTTTTTTTTTACCTCAATAGACGTATCTGATTGGTTGAAATTGCAGAAATTGAAGAAAAGAAACAACAAATATCTTACAAACTATAGAATTTTCTCAATAAAGCCAAGAGAAAAAGATGTTCTATAAACACATTATACCAGTATACGAAGTTAAAATTTTTTTAGTTACCTAGAAATTATGTTAAAAACTGCCGTTCAAACCGAAAAGATTCGGCCGACGGAAAATATTCTGAATCCTCTCTATTTGAAATTAATTTGGCCTTCGTTGTGAGTTTCGATCTTCTACTCAGCTAATAGCAACCATCTGGTCCTCAGGTTATTTTAAGTGAAGTTAATTCTGTTCCAAGTATATTTAAAGATAAACTATGAGTGATTTTGTTTTCTTACTCCAACAAAATAGTCACCAACGAAACAGTAAAATAATTGCATGAAAAATGACTTATTTCTTTATAATCATCATCCTGTTTAAGACCGAAATTGAGGATGATATATGGAAGAGATTTTCAGCACAAGATACATTTGATTGGCATATTGTTACCTTATTCCAATGTGGAATAAGAGTTCAAACAGTTTGGCATATATTCCTGAGAGTAATACCAACTGAAATACTTCGAGTTACGATTACTATTTTCAAAACACAACGAAACTTACCATCTGTAGAATAGAGACGCTTATTCAAGAATTTAACTCTCAGTCATTTTATATCTAATCTATCTCACTCTATATGCAACAGCGTCTGTTCCCGAGTGACAACGCATGCGAAGTATTTCGTAACTTTCTGGCGTCCTACAGATAAATGCATTAATGTAGAGTTACTTTTCATCCTATAACTCTAATCAAAATAAGCTCAAAGAATTACTTATCACCTGGCAGAACATGCCAATTACTATAGATAACGTGTTCATCGATAGATAGATAGATAGATAGATAGATAGATAGATAGATAGATAGATAGATAGACAGACAGACAGACAGACAGATAGATAGATACATACATACATACATACATACATACATACATACATACATAGTTAGGTAGGTAGGTAGGTAGGTAGGTAGATAGATAGATAGATTGATAGATAGACAGATAGATAGATAGATAGATAGATGGACAGATAGATAGATAGATAGATAGATAGATAGATAGATAGATAGATAGAAAAAGCTTCTTTATTGGCCACACAGGGCTGCACACAGATGGGACAAGTTACAAGGTAGAGCTTTTCTTTTGGGGGATGAAAAAAACAAAAAACAAAAGAAACAAAAAAAGGGGGGTGGCGTAAGTTTTCGATCAAGGGGGATCGTAAAAGGGAAGAAAAGAACAAAAAAAATTTTTTTTTTAAATAAAGTAAAATAAAAAAAAAGAAAAGAAGAATAAAAAAAAAGAAAGGAAAAGGAAAAAAAGGAAAAGGAACAAAAGAAAAGAGAAATGAAAAAAAGAAAAAGGGGGGAAAATGGGAAGAGGAAAAAAAACAAAAAACGATCAATAGGGATCGTGTATCACATTGTTATGATATATGGTGTAAAGGGGAAAGCAAGTAAGGTTTATCCGTGGGAAGAAAAGCCTACGAAAAAGACCACGGTAACCTTGGTCAATATTGTTATATGTTACCACATTTGTTTGCAAGTGGGTAACCCTCTGTTTTCAATTTCTGGGTTCATAGGATTATGCTCAAGGTGGCTTCGTCATTCATACGTGCCATCCTTGCTACATTCACCCATCTTTTTTTAAAACATTCGCTAGACAAAACTTGCCTCTCTACTCTCACTTTCCTTTTCAAGTGGTACTTGAAGAAGTTGATGAGAGATTGACCAGAGAGGAAAGTGTTTGTCTCCAATCCTTTCAGACGCGTCCACCAGATACATTCTTTCGCCATAGCCACAAGAATTATGAAAATAGCTCTTCCTTCCCGTTTGAAGGAAGGAGCCGTGACAATATTGACGATAGACTCAGCTGATAAACCGACTCGTCCCACACGTGACAGCAGTTGTTCGACATAAGCCCACAGGTCGGGAATTGTTGGACACTGCACGAGTGCGTGCAGAACGGTTTCGTCGCTCTGACCGCATCTCGGGCAGGTCGGCCCCGTGTTTCTCGAGCCGTGTCTGTAGAGCTTATCCCGAACGGGTAGCGCTTCTTGGTAGCACTGCCAGGTCAGGGATCTCTGGAAGTTGTCCATGGGCCCTGGCCCGAAAGTCGTCCCGAACAGGCGGGTCAGGTACTCCTCGTCGACGTCCAGGTTCGCCCCGAGCTCGTCGTCGTACCTCCCCTCCACTAATCTCCTATAGAATGCTTTGGTTGTGTTGAAGTCACTCAAGGTCGACCCAGGACGGCAGAGTTGCTTGAGAGCAACGCGACACTCGCGGTGCCATTCGCCCTTCCTCGGCCTCTTTTTGATCCACGACTGCTGTTCGGTCATGGAGACGAGCTGCGGGAAAGCATGCCTCACAAACGGCGACCACACCTGTTCACCGTCGTCAACGAAGAGCCTGGGATGTCGCAGTCTCAGCGCTTGTCTGCGCATCATCAACCACGGCATGCCCAGTCCTCCTTTTAACGGGTGTTGACAGATAGATAGATAGATAGATAGATAGATAGATAGATAGATAGATAGATAGATAGATAGATAGATAGATAGATGGACAGATAGATAGATAGATAGATAGATAGATAGATAGATAGATAGATAGATAGATAGATAGATAGATAGATAGATAGATAGATAGATAGATGGACAGATAGAGTGATAGATAGATAGATAGATAGATAGATAGAAAGATAGATAGATAGATAGATAGATAGATAGATAGATAGATAGATAGATAGATAGATAGATAGATAGATAGATGCATAGGCAGACAGACAGATATACAGACAAGCGGACAGGCAGATAGATAGATAGATAGATAGATAGATAGATAGATAGATAGATAGATAGACAGACAGACAGATAGATAGATAGATAGATAGATAGATAGATAGATAGATAGATAGATGATAGATAGATAGATAGATAGATAGAGACAGATAAGTGTAGATAGATAGATAGATAGATAGATAGATAGATAGATAGATAGATAGATAGATAGATAGATAGATAGATAGATAGATGCATAGGCAGACAGACAGATATACAGACAAGCGGACAGGCAGATAGATAACTTTTTATTGTAGCCACACAGGGCTAAACACAGAATAAAAATGGACGAAATACAATGTAGAATTTTTTCTTTTCGTGGTGGGATGGGTGGGGCAAGAAGAAAAAAAAAAAAAAAAAAAAAAAAAAAAAAAGTTTGATCAATAGGGATCTGTGGGTTGTGTGGTGTATAAAAAAGCAATATATATATATATATAAGGTTCACAGTTTAGGTGTAGTCTTGGAAAGAAAAACCTACAAAAAAGACCAAGGTCACCTCAGGCAGTTCGAAAAAGAACACATGAGTAAGTCGCCTTACTTCTCGTTGTCTCTTTTGGTTACAGATTTATGCTTAAAATAGTGTCGTCTTTCATACTGACCATTTTTGCCACTTTTACCCACTTTTTATTAAAACATTCGTTCGACAAAGCCTTCCTCTCTATTCTCATCCTCCTTTTCAAGTGGTACTTGAAAAAGTTGACGAGAGACTGACCAGAGAGGAAGGTGTTTGTTTGCAGTCCTTTCAAACGCGTCCACCACACACATTCTTTCGCCATAGCCATCAGCGTAACGAAAACCGTTTTCCCTTCCCGTTTAAAGGAAGGTGGTGGAACAATATTCACAATAGACTCGGCCGATAGGCGAGCCTGACCTACACGTGACAACAGCTGTTCGACGAAGGACCACAGCTCTGAAATATCTGGACACTGCACGAGTGCGTGCAGAACGGTTTCGTCGCTCTGACCGCATCTCGGGCAGGTCGGTCCGGTGATGGTTTTCGAACCGTGTCTGTAGCTCTTCTCTCGAACAGGTAGTGCGTCTCGATAGCACTGCCAAGCCAGGGATTTCTGGAAGTTATCCATAGGCCCCGGCCCGAACGTCGTCCTGAACAGGCGGGTTAGGAATTCCTCGTCGACGCCCAGGTTTGCCCCGAGTGTGTCGTCGGACCTCCCCTCCACTAGTCCTCTATAGAACGCTTTAGTCGTTGGAAGTTGCACAAGTTTGACCCCGGTCGGCAGAGCTGCTGTAGAGCTTGGCGACACTCTCGGTGCCAATCGCCCAGTTTCGGTCTCTTTTTGATCCACGTTTGCAGTTCGGTCAGTGAGACGAGCTGCGGGAAGTCGCGCCTCACAAACGGCGCCCACACCTGTTCACCGTCGTCGATGAATTTCCAGAGATGTCGCAGTCTCAGCGCATGCCTGCGCATCATCAACCACGGCATGCCCAGTCCTCCATTCAACGGATGTTGACAGCAAATGGACTTCCTCACCATCGGAACGCCACCCTTCCACAGGAAGCGGGAGTAAGAGTATGCGTTCCAGTTTGGTGATGGTGGCGTCGGGACAAGGTACGACGGTCAGGCGGTAATCGATGACGGATGCGATGTACGCGTTCGCCACCTCCGCCCGGCCTTTTAGAGACAGCTTTCTCTCGGCCCATGTTTGGCTGAGAGCGACCACTCTACTCGTGATCTCGTCCCAGTTCTTATCCATTTGGAGGTCCGGACTGAACCAGACCCCGAGCAATTTAACCGGTCCGTCCGTCCAGCGTCCCACTACTGAGCCGCAGTCGGACGGCATGGGCTTGCTTCTCCAGGTGCCGAGTAGCAAACCCACTGACTTTTCCGGGTTAATCTTTGCTCCCGTCACCGTTTCATATTTTCTTAGTGTCTCGCCGACCAGCTCGATGTGCTGGTAGCTCGACACTATGACGGTGACATCGTCCGCATATGCCGACACGCTCGTCCCGCAACCCAGTTCCCGTGGGATGCCCCTCAGTGTCGCCAGCTTCCGCAGTAGCGGCTCGAGAGTCAATACATACAGAAGCGCCGACAGGGGACACCCCTGACGGACCGAACGCGTGATGTCAAACGGTTTAGACAGGTGACCGTTTACCCGAATCACCGATCGGATGCCGCTATACAAGGCAGCGATCCAACCGCGGAAGACGGGACCGAAGCCAGCCGCCCTGAGGACGGCCGCCAAGTACCGATGGTCGACCCTATCGAAGGCTTTAGACTGATCCAAATTTATCAGCGCCCCACCCATGCCAGGATCCTTAACTACCCTGTCCACAATGTAGCGCATCAGATGGAGGTTGTCATGTATGGTTCTGCCCGGCACGGCGCATGTTTGCGCCCTGTCGACCAGTTTACCAATGACAAGCGCCAACCTCTCGGCTATTACTTTGGCCAAAATTTTCAAATCTGCGTTGAGCAGAGTGATGGGCCTGAAATTATCTATAAAATTCCCCTTGTTTGAGTCTTTCTTCAGCAACGTCACTGCACCTCGGCTCACGAAACCGGGGATTCTCCCGTTTTGTTGCCAGTTGCAGTAGACTGATGCCAAGAGTTCGCCAAACAAGTCTGGCATTCGACAATACAGCTCGTAGGGTAAACCATCCAATCCAGGCGACTTATCCCTCGCGCAGCCCGCCATCGCATCCCACACGTCAGCGGCTGTGATGGAACTTTCACAACACTCCGCCTCTCTTGCCGAGAGCCGCGGCAGGTCGGTCAGGTAGGCACTGAAATCCATCCCTCGTTCCGACCCACCACTCGCACCAAACAGTCGAGCAAAGTGCTGTTGAAAGGCCTCACACATCCTTTCGGGTTCGAGTAAACTGCATCCCTGTTGATCTATTAGAGACCGAATGGTTGATCTGTTGCCACGCTGCGCCTCCGCTACCCGGGCCTCTCGCGCAGCTTCAATCCCTTCGTTCCTTAAGGCACGCATTTTAGCTCTGACGACGCAACCTTCGTGCTTGGCGTTGAGGTGTTGGTCGAGGGCCATCCTCGCAGCTAGCACGTTGGTTGCGCTGCCAGTGGTAAGTGCCTCTTCTAGTTTCTTAACTAAGTCTCCCTCTACTCTATTTCGTTCTATCGCTAATTCCTTGCTAAACCTAATTGATTCCGATTTTATTGCCATTTTCAGGGCGTACCACCAGCGGTTGTTAACGACCGCTCCCGTCAGCGCCCTCTTAATTAACTCGCTAATCCGGTTCCTGTAAACCTGTCGCGCTAACAGCGACGTGTTCAGTTTCCAGTAACCGGGACCCTGCCTATGTGTTTTATCTAAGTCGAGCGTACACGTAACAAATTTGTGATCTGTGTAGCTGACTATTTTAAATTGTGGACATCCTACACTATCCCTATCCGCTGTCCTGCATAGAATTCTATCTAGATAAGATCTCGACGATCCGACGCGGTTTGTCCAAGTCCACGTTGGCACGTTCGGATGGTCGAGTCGGAACCTGTCAGACAAATGGAAACGTCTGAGCAGGTCTTTGAGGCTCTTACACCCCCTTCTATTCCTATCCCTTCCCACATAATCTAGATGCGTGTCCAAGGTAGCGTTCCAATCCCCTACTAACAGTAAAGGTCTAGACGTACCCAGGAAAACCTCTAGACGTCTGAAGAAATCCGCCCGACCCGTTAAGGACGGTGCATAAACTGCCATCAGACGGAATGCACACCCATTTCTGCCATCCACGTCCAAGACAACCAGCCTACCCTCCGGGTCTAGGAATATTGCTCTTACTTTTACCTTTAGACTCTTTCGAAAAAGCACCGCAGTACCTCCACCACCCATGTTCGGCAGACAGGGAGAAAAATAAATGTCAAATTGATTGCCAAACATGGACTCGAGGGCCCGCGGCTTACTGAGTCTGGTTTCGCTGATAGCTACTATATCCACGTCCAGTGACTTGATGTCGTTTAGAAGGTAACCTTGCTTCCAAGCCGACGCCAAGCCACGCGCATTCACACAACCTAATTTAAGCATACTTGACATTTACGAAAATTGTGTTTTACACACTATATTAGAAGAGACAAGAGGCAAGAAGTGAGGTCACTTACTCATTTAAAAGTTTCATTTTTTTCTTCTTCTTTTGTATCGTTTTTGATGAGGTGTTTGTATAGTTTTTTCGACAGGTATCGTTGATACCCGCCTACCGCATTCGGAAATAATGTTTTCAGTATGTGGTGTTGTGCTTGTGTTATGTGTAAAATTCTGATGTGTTTCGGTGGTGTGGTGTGCGGATGATTGTTTGTCTTAAAGTCATCTTCACAGACGACCATGTTAGATTTGATGTAGTCCATTAATTCTTTATTGTCTGTGTCTATTGCAGTTAGTTGTGTGTGTGGTTTTACGGGTTCATTACTTTTTTGATTGTCTAGGGGATGTTGTCCTGAGTTAGATATCTCCCTGCTTTAATTCCTTGTTTGGTGGTTTTTTGGATCTTTTTCTTTTACCCCCTGTGGCTATTTGCCATTCCGTCGAACTTTCTTCGTCCGACGTATCAGTATGGGGTAGAGGAAAAAGAACAGGATCACTATGTATGCTTGTATAAATTGTTGATGTTTTGTGCGGTGTTTGTGTTTTGTGTGTTAGGGGTAGCATTTGTCTTCTCGTCAGTGTTTTCTGTCTTTTTAATTGTCGTCCTGGGTGTGGGCGTGGGTCGATTTTTTGTTAATTCAACAGGTTTAATTGTGTGAGTCAACGGTGATTGTGTTGGTACTGTTTTTCTTGGTGATGTTGTTGGGGTTTGTCTGCTGGTTTGTTGTTTTTCTTGGCGTTGTTCCATAATTGAGTGTGTTGGTGTTGGTGTTGGCAACAAAGGGATTTTATTTGTTTTCTGAATTGTTCTTTCTTGTTTTTTCTGTACCAGATCGCACTTGGCAATCAAATGTTCGGGGCTGCCACATTTGTAGCATCTAGGCTTTTTGCCTTCTGCCATAACATATAGGCATTGCCCATTCTCCAAGTATATCTTGTCGGGTAGGCTCTCGATAGAGGCCCCTCAATCTGGATGGTCACAACTACTGTTTTTCCACCCCAATTGTCGTTTAGGTACACGGCTGTTTCTAGAATATTGATCTTTTTCAAGTGGTAACAGATTGCCCCTGTTATCCATTTGTTCGGCATATCGGGGGGTACATTTCTGATAGTAATTCTACTCACCCTCTGGTTTTTATAATAAGGGACCATGATGATTTCATCATTTCCCAGAGACTCAGTAGAGTGAGCTTTTGCCACTTCCTGGTTAGGGAAGCGGACCACTACTGTGTTAAACTGGGGACCCCAGTTTATATACTCTTTTTCTTTCATTATGTTTTTAAACATTTCTCCACATCAGTTTTTGTAATCTGTTCATTTGGTTTTTTGTTTTTTCTAATAATTTTATATACAATTGTCTTATTTTCAATTCTTGTTTTATATGTTGAGGTGTATGCAGGACTAAATCTTGTCCACGGGTTGTAAAGAGAGCTCTTGTTTCTATGAGCTCTTCATTTGTGAATGTAACAATCTCCTTTTTCTGGCGAAGAATATCTGCGAAATTTACTGTTGTTGACTTTTTTGTATTAGCATCTTCACTATTAGATAGTTCATTTTTATTGTTGTTCTTGTTGTTGCTGTTGTTTTTGTCAATAGTTTTCGTTTCAGTTTTATTTTTATCATTTATGTTGGTCGTGGTAGTGGTGGTGGTGGTGGTGGAGGTGGTGGTGGTAGCAGTTGTTGTCTCGTGGTTGCTGTTGTTAGTGGTGGTGGTGGTGGCGGTGGTGACAGGGCTGTTAACGCACGTGGTTGCAGCGTTCCTTTCACCGAATTTCACGTTGGCATTTTCCGTGCGAACGTTTTTTTTTTTTTCTGTCGTTTCCAGACTAGGAAAATTTTGTTCCAAAAATGAACGCGACCAGCGTTCAACAATAAAATTTCTAGACATTTTCTAATGTCGAGAAGAAAATAACAGAAATGAAATGGGGTCGAAACTGCCCCTAGGGGCGAATTCCTCCCTTGGAAAAGCACTCAAATGAAAGTTGGTTGCCTTACACACCTTATTTGCAAAAATCTACACAAAAATTGGCCTATAAATAGTCAAAATAAATGATTACCTTCGGAGCTGAAACGACATCACATCCGTCAATAGATAGATAGATAGATAGATAGATAGATAGATAGACAGATAGATAGATAGATAGATAGATAGATAGATAGATAGATAGATAGATAGATAGACAGACAGACAGATAGATAGATAGATAGATAGATAGATAGATAGATAGATAGATAGATAGATAGATAGATAGATAGATGGACAGATAGATAGATAGATAGATAGATAGATAGATAGATAGATAGATGGACAGATAGATAGATAGATAGATAGATAGATAGATAGATAGATAGATAGATAGATAGATAGATAGATAGATAGATAGATAGATAGATAGATACATAGATAGATAGATAGACAGACAGACAGATAGACAGACAGACAGATAGACAGACAGGCTTCACAGTCAATGGAGTCTGTCTGTCTGCCTATGCATCTATCTATCTATCTATCTAGCCAGTGGAGTACCTCAGGGAACTGTCTTAGAACTGTCTGTGGCCCTCTCAGACTGGCTACTTTACTATCTATGCCGATGACACAAAAGTAGCAGAAAGAGTCAAGAGTCCTCTCGGTGCTAATCTTTTACAGAAAGACATGACACAAATGGGTAGAAGAGAGCAACATCTAGTTTAAAACAGGCAAATTCCGAGCTCTTCCCTATCAGCCAGCTCGTGCTAACAGACTGCGCAAAAATAATTTGGACCAGTTTGAGTGACAATACCAGAGTCAAACATAATATAGGAACTGGGGATTCATATTAACAACAATACATTGTGTCATGTACGAAGTGCATTCCAGAGGTTTTGAGACTTTTATTTGTTTCAAAAAATTACAAAATTCTAACCTCCCTCAGAATAGGAACCTGTTGCTCCAATTCACTTGTAGTGCTCCACCTACTTCGTAAAGGCTTCATCGACGTCCTTCAAAATGAAAATGTGAGGATCCTTGTCACAGACGCCTTCAACTTCTCGATGTCTTCAAATTGACTGCCCCGAAGTTCTCCTTCGGTTTGGGAAACAACCAAAAATCACAGGTAGCAAGGTGTGGCCTATAGGGAACGTGAGGCAGTTTTGATCCCCATCTTTGAGAAGTGGTAGGTTACCAGGATGGAAATGCGAGCTGGTCCTGGTGCAGGTTCCACCGGTCCGAGTGGAAGGGATCAGGGATTTTGTGACGAAATCTTTTTCTGAACGCTCTCGAAACATCCACAAAATTCTTTATTGACCGTCTGATCAAAGGGAACCCAGTTCATGTAGATGACGTCCGTGTTGTCACAAAAGGAGGGTCCTCATTAGCTTCTCGGTGGACGTGCTTTTCCGACTTCTTGGGTCTGAGGGAGTCACGAGGCTTCCATTGGTAATTCTGTCTCTAGGTCTCTGGATCATAACAGTAGATTCAGCTTTCGTCACAAGTCATCAGAGACTCAGTTATTCCTGATTAACTTTGATGCTATAAAGAAGGGCGAAAGCGTGTACAGTTTGGCACCACTGTTGCGCAGAAAATGTTAGAACATTTAATTTTTCGTTAACCAAATCCGCTCAGAAAGCCTTGGTCAAAGAGTGGCTACAGTAGAAAACACTTGTCGAAGATGCCACACAGTGGGGCTGGAGCCGAAATTATGTGGAGCAAACTTCTTACCACACAGCCATATCCACATCTCTCTCTATCTTTCTCTCTCTCTCTCTCTCTCTCTCTCTCTCTCCATATATATATATATATATATATATATATATATATATATTGTGTGTGTGTATGTATAAATGATTATATTCTTTTATTTGTTTCAGTCATTTGACTGCGACCATGCTGGAGCACCGCCTTTAGTCGAACAAATCGACCCCAGAACTTATTCTTTGTAAGCTTAATATTTATTCTATCCTTCTATTTTGCTGAACGGCTAAGTTACGGGGTCGTAAACACACCGGAATTAGTTGTCAAGCGATGGTGGGAGTGAAACACAGACACACAAGCATACACACACACACACAAAAATACACATATACATACATATTTCCGTCTACCAAATCCACTCACAAGGCTTTAATCGACCAGAAGCTACAGTTGAAGAGACATGTCCAAGGTGCCACGCCGTAGGATTGAACCCAGAACCATGTATGTGGTTTGGTAAGCAAGCTACTTACCACACAGCCACTTCTGCGCCTATTATATATATATATATATATATATATATAATAACTCGTCCGGTTAAAGGCTCAGACAGTGTATATTATTCTTTTGCTTACAAATTAACTAACCGTAACGGTTTTCTACCTCCAGTTTGAAAAGAGGTTTACATGCCCGCGGCCATTGGGGTCTGACCAGTCATCTATAAAGCTAAGCGCTTTGTGGATGGAAAACCATTGGCCATTCTATGGCCGGACACATATTTAACTTCATGAAAATACATACATACAAATATCTATGTATGTGCGTGCGTACATGTGTGTGTGTTTTGTGTGTGTGTTTTGTGTGTGTGCGGATATATTTATTTAACAATATGCCATCCTATGGACTACAGTCATTTCGCAGCCTTCCAATGGGATAGTAATTTCATTCATAATAAACTATTTTACATGCCTTCACTAATATGCATGCTACGCAATATACAATACAATTGTATACTTACAAACCTGTGCGGATAAAGACATATACCCCACTCACTATATATATATATTAATGTGAATGTATGTATGTATGTATGTATGTAGGTATATATGTATGTATGTATGTATGTTTGTGTATGCATGTATGTATGTATGTATGTATGTATGTATGTATGTATGTATGTATGTATGTGTGTATGTATGAATGTATGTATGTATGTATGTATGTAGGTATGTATGTACGTATGTAGGTATGTATGTATGTATGTACGTATGTATGTATGTAGGTAGTTATGTGTGTATGTATATATGTATGTATGTATGAATGTATGTATGTATGTATGTATGCATGCATGTATGTATGTATGTATGTAAGTAAGTATGTATGTACGTATGTATGCATGTCGGAACTTATGTATGTATGCAGGTATATGAAAGAGAAATACGAAATCGTATTTGAAATGTTTGAATATATTATTCGAATGTAGATATAGGGACAATTGAAACCAGGGCTGTTTATTTGAGAGTATTGTTTTGTCTATAAGGATATATCTCCGGATAACAATGTATCGTCTTGTTATTGTCTCTCATAAAACATGACATGATATGATTCATCCCATTTTAAAACTACTTATTCACTGAAATCAATTTCGTCCAGTGCGGTTTTCTCATTTCGTTCATCATAAAACTACAAGGTGTGAATGTTGCAATGTTGTTACCCCTGACAATTCTCTATAAAATGTGCGAGTATCGGCAATATTGATCCACCGGCTGCCATAATATCTGCATTTAAACCATAATGCTAATGGAGTTTCAAGCATTTATGTCGAATGAGTGTTGGTGTGACGCCTGTAGAGCAGCCTCAAATGAAATAATTTACACTTATACTCAACAAATGAACAGATAACCAAATAAAATGAAATATATAACTCTTTATTTTCATTTAAATATTAAATCTAAAGGAACGACTCAAGCTATAGATAGCTTTAAATAAATTTTAATGCAATTTTGTTGAGTCACATATGTTAAAAGCTTTTCACAACCTCGGAATATGAGGGAACTTGTTATCAGATTCTTTTCATTGCGACCGGCGTAAACGCATTTATGAAAATTTCGCTGAAAGCCATCAAAGAAATATTGCAACACCAGTTCCGGATTCAACGTGCCTGTTTTGTGATAGATTAGTTTTATATGTATAATAGCTTCATATAAAGAAACAGTGTAAGCCATCATTTTCTCCTCCATTTATGTATGTTTCGCTGTCTCACTTAGTCATACGCTTTTCCCTCTCCTTCTTCTATTATTTCCCCTTTCATTTGGGAAATGCCCCTATTCAACTTATTTGTTATAGTGTTTTTCAAAGCAGCAAACTTTTATAAAATGTCGTTCGGCTCAGAGTATTTCAATAAACAGAGTTCTTTCTTTCTATCCATCTTCAGAATCTTACTATCGACGCTATACAATACCTAGCTGTGTGCTAGAAGCCTGATACTGAAAATGCTGATAAATTGCATTCTTTAGCGTTGTATTCTCGAAAGTCTAAAAGAAATCTAAAAGAAACAAGATATTTGGCATAATTTTCTAATCCAGTATAACGCGAGCAAGTTCTTTTTTGTATCCATGTAAAAATATTAAAAATCCTAAAACCTAAAGCTCTCATTGATGAAAATAGACAACAAAAATATGAGTACTCTGTGATTAAATATTTCACTTTGGGACTTTCACAACTTATTTATATTAATCCACATTCATTTTACAGATTGCTTCATAGATATTTCGGCTCAGAACATATCTGAAAGCAGATGATTTATCGATTTTATCATTATTTTAATTTCTGAAGAAATAGTGAAGTTTAGTGAAATTTTAAGATACTGTATAGGGATTGATAATGCAAAATATTAATTTCATTGCAACAGGCCACAGATAATAGTTGCCGAAGTGTTAATTAAATCAACTACGGGGCATATGTCGAGGGAATGAATCGATAAAAATACAAGAGTGTGAGAAAGTATACGTTATGATATTCTTCTATGACTGTGCTTTTGAGTTCAAATCCTGCGGAGGTCACTTTATGTTTCACCATTCTAAGGTTGAAGAAATATGTGCCTAAGGGATTGGATAGTCGGTTAGAACACCATGTATTCTGGTACTTTGTGTTTCGAATTCAGGTTACGCCAATACGACAATGACTGGGGCGATTCATTCAACTCAAAACTATCCAAAGCGGAAAAAAGATGCTTAATAAAAACATATCTAAAGCTTCAACGGTAGGCTAATGAAGAATCAAGCAATGGACGGAATATTTTATCGAGCTCAGAACGGTTTAAAGTCGACTGATCAGAATTTCAAGGCCGATAGAAACTAAATACCCTGAAGAGTAATTTCTTCGTCGCTCCATTTACAGAGTCATCTATCTTTCTGTGTTTATGTATGAAAATATGTTTGCGTATGCGCTCTTGCGTATGTTGTGATGTGTATGTCCATATATTTATATGTATGTGAGTATGTATATGCATTTATATATTGTGTATATATATATATATATAATATATATATATATATATATATATATATATATATATATATAGGTGTGTATGGATGTGGATGTAGTTAGTTAGTTAGTTAGTTAATTTGGCTCAAAAGCAAATAGCAAGGCCATGTAGGGGGACATGGAGTTAAGTACAGGGTGGTGTTCATGTAAAGAGTTCAGGCCACTTGAGGTGAAGGGAGGCTTTGAACAAAGCGGTCGTCGGCATCTTCACCATCTCGTCTGGCAGCTTGTTCCACGGATCCGCAACCCGGACGGAGAAAGCTCCTCTCCTTCGATTGAGATGAAATCGGATGTATATATATATTCCTGTATATTTCTTTACTTGTTTCAGTTACCTGACTGCGACCATGCTGGAGTACCTTAAAATGTTTTAGTCGAAGACGTCGGCCCCAGAGCTTATTCTTTATAAGACTAGTACTTACTCTATGGGTCTCTTTCGCCGAACCGCTAAGTTACAGGAACCTAAACACGCCAGCATCGGTTGGCAGGTGATGGTGGAGGCAAATACACGCACACACACACACGCACACACACACACACACATACACACACATATATATATATACGACGGAGTTTTTCAATATCCGCCAACCAAATCAACTTACAAGTCTTTGGTCGGCCTGAGGCTATAGTAGAAGAGTTTTGCCGAAGGTGCTATACAGTGGGACTGAACCCCGGGCCCTGTGATTGGGAAGCAAGCTTCTTACGACATATCCAGAGACTAACCTACCCAATCAACTAGCATGACTTTATAGCAGTTAATTTTTTCATTTATGCATAATGCAGTGCAATTAAAGTGAATACGTAACGTCACTTACGGTTGTTTCTAGAATAGCTAAGCATTTGAATCATCAAGATTTCCAAGTAAGCTAACTAATCCGTTATCGGAAAGGGAGAAATAAGTGGTAAATATTCTTAATCAAGGTTATTCATAATATTCTTTATTTATTTATTTCTCTCTCCGATGACGCTACAGTTAGCTTAAATGGCAATCTTTTCTCAGTAACATGCTTAGCTGTTCTGGAAACAGCTGTAAGGGACTATACATATTTACTATAGCTACTCTACACTATGTTATAATTATAAATTAAATGCCCTGAAGTCATACCACAAGTTTTGCTCGTTTTTTCTTTTTGTCTAATAAGACTACCCGAATTTGCAGTTCAATCCGGAATTTTAGTGGTGAATGAAACCGAGCGCTTACAATACATACTTCTTAAATTACATCTACTCTATGCTTCTATATATGTGTGTGTGTGTGTGTGCGTGTTTCTTTATACATGTGTGTGTGCGCGCATGTGTGCATCTGCGCGTGAGTGTGTTTGTATGTGCGTGTGAGTGTATATATCTATGGGCGTTTATATATATATATATATATATATATATATATATATATATATATATACACATATATATGTATGTATGTGCATATATGTGTGTATCCAAGTGTATATATATACACACATACATATCTAAGCTCAGACACACAAATGTGTGTGTATTTGTGTTTGCGCTTGAGAGTGTACAAATATATTCACCTTGATGTGTGCAAATTACATGAGCCCTACGATGCACTACCTGCTGCAGCTACTTCCTAGCTCTACCAGCAACAGCTCCTTAAACAGGGTTTCAAACAATGCCTTCTTTACAACGCAGTGAAATGACCACCGATATCAGCGCTCTCCAAACTATGATTATTTTCGTTCTTCTATTTGAAAAGGGGAAGTTTTCTCGAAATGTTAAAGTATCACCAAATAACCAGTGATGCACAATGCAATATATTTTTCAATAACATCACTTTATATATTTTGCTTAAATCTCCCCCTGCAGTGTTCAAATGCTTTTGAACACATCTCATTAACAAAATATATGAAAAAATATAAGCGTTAAGGAATCAAAATGAACGAGCAATGAAGGGAATATAAATTAGTATTTATTGCACTGCGTTTATTGACTTATAGTGATTTGCAAAGGAGTTGGCGATTCAGGAATGTCAGTTAATAACTTGAAACAGAAAGTGAAAAGCAGAGAAAGTTATTCATCCATAATATTAACAAAAAGGATAAGAGGTTGAAAATATAGAATTAAGTAAGAAATGGAGAATATAATATTAAATTATTGATCCACTTAATAGGGATCCTTTGATTCCCCCATTTTATGAGGTACTTACACTTTTTCAAAGTTTTAGCAATTTGTAAAAATTTCTGATCTTTCAGTAAGATAACTTACAGAAGTGTTCACGGTTTTTAAATATGAAGTTCTTTATGTGCATCACGCGAGTATATTCACTTTGTATCGAAATTAGTGGCAAGAGTTTCTCTTTAAATTTACCTAATTTACTTACCACCATACCTACTTCATGTTTTACAAATTATGCTACGTTTCTGCTTTCGTGAAAGTGTGACTTCTGCTTTAGATATGATCACTTCAGCGTTACTTGACTGATTAAGGTGCTTTACTTTGTAATTCAGGATGGATAGTTACCCTCAATATATTAGTAGATGTACATTTTGTGTTCTTCTTAGTTAGATTTCTTCCTATACACTGTACGTTTGTTTCTATTAAATGGTTTCTTTTTCTGAATCGACAATTACTACGAAAATTTTTATCATCTAAAGCTACAAAATCCTTAGCAGTATTATTCTTAATGTTTATGTAAAAAAAAAGAATAATAAACCAGATAACATTGATGTTTCTCTCTTTAATTTTAATACTCATCTAATGCTGAATCGATCAAATATGAAGCAGAAGCGACATCCACCAAATCCGAAACGAATCACTGATCGTGGATTTTAAATCTTTTATACCAGTACAACCTAAATTAATTCTGATAGTTGTTTTGGGATCATCATCAATATTTCCTAAATATACCTATAGCACCTCCGTGTATATATTTTGACGTAGCCAAACCATCATATACATCTAGTCAAATGCAAATGTGCGAAATTTCTTAATTTGTGTGCCTATGCTGTTTGTCTGGTTTGTTTGAGATGTCAGCATGTCGGTCTACAGCCAATAGACTTCGTATGGATGCCGATTTGTTAAATAACAGGCTTATTCTGGATTACATAGAAATGTGCCTTCACCATATCGTTATTTTTTTCAAAGTTGACTCAAACACTTTCATGTAATCACCAATATAATCGGTATGATCAATATTAACATTTTTCGTTGTGTAGGTCGAACCTAGTCATCAGCATTTTGTCTTTTACAAACACACTTTATTCCAAACTATGTCACCTAATATTTCTTTTCTATTTTCTTAACCCATACTTTTAAACGAGAGGTTTATGTATATAAAGCCTTTATGTTGGGTCAAAAAAGTAACTCATTACATAGATATTAGTAGAGGTAGAGATATTTTTTGAGTAAACGTAGGAATTTAAGATAAATAAAAAAACAATACATAATTTTTTTTAAATACGAAATACGAAAAGAAAATTTTAAAAGAAGAATATAACTGAATTAGTATGAGTAATTATATGATACAGCTGCATTAGTATGCCAAAGTAGTGAAGTCAGGTGCAAAGGAAAATTTTAATTGAAGAGAGGTGTAATAATAATGCTAAATCATACCTGACTGATTTGTCG
The DNA here is from genome assembly GCF_006345805.1 of Octopus sinensis. Classification (NCBI taxonomy): domain Eukaryota; kingdom Metazoa; phylum Mollusca; class Cephalopoda; order Octopoda; family Octopodidae; genus Octopus; species Octopus sinensis. The sequence goes on along the minus strand of NC_043011.1, from coordinate 15,367,360 downwards.
TTATTGTTAGTAAGATAGTTAAAGCTTTATATCTCATAAAATAAGTGTACATTTAAACACTTAAATTTAATAAACACTACATAATCTGTATGCATAGATATGAAAAAATATTTCAAAATATGTGCTACAGAGAGCTAATTGGATCTATTCAATATATGGAGTATGTTCGTATATCTAGAAGATATAGCCCTGTATTGCAGTATGTATCATTGTTTTGCATTATAGAGCATGGTTGATATGATTTAATTTAATAAGTAATTAGGTGATATAAATATTTGTAATCTCTGGTATTGTATTTCGGTTGAAAACACCACAAATGAGGTATATTCGGTTTTCCTCATCTATAGACAAGTATGCATCCAACACATGGATTTTTGCGATTCGAAAATGTTTAATCTGATGCAATGCTAATTTTAGTGTCCATGCATAATGAGAAAACGGTAAGATGGCAGAATCACTTGGATGCAGGTAAAAATACTTGATGGCGTTTCGTCCGTCTTTAAGATCTGTGTTCGAATTCCACCAAGATCGATTTTGCCTCCTATCATTTCGGGGTGTATAAAATAATTTGAGCACTGGGGTCTATGAAATCGACTTATTCCCGTAAGTGCTTGCATTGTGCCAAAATTTGAAAACAGTACTTATACATAATGTGAAGGCGACGGGCTGGCAGAAGCGTTAGTCACTCGGACAAAATGTTTTGCGGCATTTCGCCCGTCTTTACGTACTGAGTTCAAACTCCACCGAGGTCGATTTGCTCTTCATTATTTCGGGGTCAATAAAATAAGTACCTGTTGAGCACTGGGGGGGGGGGGTCTATGTAATCAACTTACCACTTCTCTCGAAATTACTGGCCGCGTGCGAAAATTTAAATTCAGTATCTTCACATAATGTTAACAGCATTTATTAATGTTTAACAGTAAACATATTCTTAATTAACTCTGCCTCGAAACAGCCACAACTATCATGGTATTTACATCAACATTGAAGACAGAGCAGTGTATTTAGTGGATTCAAATTCTGGAACGAGCTCAGTAATTTCGGGGATCGAATACTACTGACCACAGTGTTTATTTCATCGAAGGGAACATAGGTAAAGTCGACCTTGGCGGAAACACAGAACGCAAACGGAAGAAATGCTACCAAACATTTTCCCCGGTGCGCTGACGAACAAGCCAAGCTCGCCGCTTTAGAGAGCATCGTATATATTACAGACACTCTCTGTCTTTCCCTCTCTCTTTCTATCTGGTTCTTTCCCTGTCTTTGGTGGAGGACAACCATATGTGTATTGAGTCCAAATACCAGGTTATTAGTATCGCTGCGCCAAAGTAAAGTAATAATAATGATAATAATAATAATAATAATAATAATAATAATAATAAAATAATAATAATAATAATAATAATAATAATAATAATAATAACAATGATAATAATAATACTTTCTTTGTAATCTCAAGTTTTGAAACAAACATAATTTTCGTATGGTTTTTTTAGGCATTCACTAGTACAACACTAAGTACAAAACCAAATATATGGCACCCTAGGCATAACACCAACATGAACTTCCAACTTGTTGTCTCTTGAGGTCTCTGGGTGAGGCTTGGAGCCAGCTTGTGCAAATGTAAAGCAAAAGTCAAACATAAAATGATAATAATAATAATAATAATAATAATAATAATAATAATAGTAGTAGTAGTGGTAGTAGTAGTAGTAGTAGTAGTAGTAGTAGTAGTAGTAGTAGTAGTAGTAATAATGATGATCATGCTGCTGCTGCTGCTGCTGCTGATGATGATGATGATGATAAATGCCCTTTTGCAATACCAGGCAGTAGCTCTCATTACTTCTTATCTTATCTGATTGGAAGTGTTGTCATGTACATTGTTTTGTCTTAGTATAAAAGATGGCTACAGCAAATATTCTGGTCAATACCACAGAATTGATTGTCAGTTACGTTACCTTAAACAGTTGAGCATGTCCCTTAGTGGCTGACAATATGTGCATCTCTGACCACGAACAGAAGTAGAAGTGGAACATCATAGCAATGCATTGATGGGGATTCTTTGGGGTTTGAATAATTCACCTTTGGAAACATGAGTGTTTCGTTCGTCATCCTTAAACAAATCTTATTCAGGGGCCTTTTGAAAAATTTAACTGGGCCCCGCTTGCAAAGTCATGCACTGTATATCTTGATATGAGATCATCATGGTGAGCACATATGGTTGTGAGGCATGTGCCTGGTGTACCCTTATCAGACGTGTAGTCATTGATATACTGGGCTTCGTATATTTTAACCCAGTGTCACTTTGATAGCATGCACTGCTCTCTCTCATTCAACAATAAAAACAAGAAGCAGCAGCAGCAGAAGAAGAAGAGAAAGAAGAAGAAGAAGAAGAAGAAGAAGAAGAAGAAGAAGAAGAAGAAGAAGAAGAAGAAGAAGAAGAAGAAGAAGAAGAAGAAGAAGAAGAAGAAGAAGAAGAAGAAGAAGAAGAATACTGACTTCAAAAATATTGACTTCAAAGCTGAATGCTATGGAATCCTGAAGTCACCAGAAGAGGAGCTAAAGGTGATGGGCAAGAAAGCCCCTAATAATACATGGAGCCCATCATCCACGTGCAGACAGTGATAGCCAATACACGAAAAACGCAAATGGAAGAAGAGGACTGATAAGTGTGGAAGACTGCGTGCGTATCGAACTCGAGAGTTTAATGAGATAACTAACCCAAAGTAAGGAAACCTTGTTAATGACAGTTAGGAACGAGGGAGACTCGAGAGCAGAATAAAAAAGGAAAGTAAAGGAAGAAGTACAAAGAGGACATTTAGAAGAATTACGCAAGAAGGGACAACACAATAAATTCCATGTAGCCACAGCAGAAGTTGCTGGAAAAATTGGTGGGATCAGCTAAAGAAAGGAGCACTTAAGAAAGAGTCCGAGAGACTATACTGCCAGCGCCGGACCAAGCTGTGGCCACAAACTGGAGGACCAACCTTAGGAATGATCAAGTGTTTCCACTGTGCGTCATCCGTAATAGAGTGGATGAAACCATTGCCGATATCACCAACGAAAGCCCTAGACTTGCCCCAAACCACTATAAGCTGTGGCGACAGGACCAGATAGGGAAACTGCTACACTGGAAACTGTGCGAGAAGTGGGGATTAGAGAGAAACAGGACTAGGTATGAACACAAACTGCAGAGAGTGGCGGAGTCGGACACTAGCAGAATCCTGTGGGATATCTCAATCCAAATAGATCATGTGCTAGAGCATAACAAACCGGACCTTGTGGTGGTGGACAAGGCGCACTACATATGCTATATAGCTGATGTTTCACGCCGCTTTGACCCACGAATAGTCAGGAAAGAAGGCGAAGAGTTCGATAGTTACAACCCCCTTAAGTATGAAATAGTCCGGTAATAGAAAATGAAGGTGAAGAGAGTGCCAATTATTGCTACGTCCTTGGGAACAGTATCAGAAGGCATCAAGCGGAATATAAAGAAAATTAGAATAGAGTGCCCAGTAGAACTGTTAGAAAAGATTTGCTTCTTTTGCCTCGGCCAGAATAATCAGGAAAGTGTTAGATAACTGAAAAGAACGAATGACATGGTACCGCAGGTTGCAGGTAGTAAGCCCGCTACGCATACAAGACTGTAGGAGCTCCAACAAAACCTGTGGTAAAGAGGAAATAATGATAATAATAATAATAATAATAATAATAATAATAATAATAATAATAATAATAATAATAATAATAATAATAATAAATGCCCTGATGCAGTACTAAATGCCCTGATGCAGTACCAGGCAGTGGCTCTCATGGCTTCTGATCTTAACTGATTGGAAGTGTTATCATGTACATTGTTTTGTCTTGGTATAAAAGATGGGCTACAGCAAATATTCTGCTCAATACCACAGATTTGCTTGTCAGTTGTTTGACCTTAACCAGTTGAGCATGTTCCTTAGTGGCTGACGATATGTGTGACGATATGTGCCATGTGTTGAGAGGGATTCTTTGGGGTTTGAATAATTCACCTCTGGAAACATGGGTGGTTCTTTCAACATCCTTAAACAACCCTTATTCAGGGACCTTTTGAGTGGGATGGGCTACTCAGCCTGAAGATAATTCTAACTGGGCCCCACCTGCAAGGTCGTGTGCTGTTTATCTTGATATGAGATCACAATGTCGCGCACATATGGTTGTGATGCATGTGCCTGGTGTACCTTTATCAGACGGGTAGTCATGATGGGTATATTGGGCTTCGTATATTTTACCCCAGTGTCACTTTGATGGCATGCACTGCTCTCTCACTCAATAATAATAATAATAATAATTGAGTGATAGATTGATAGACAGACAGATAGACGGATGGATGGATGGATGGATAGATAGATAGTTAGTTAGTTAGATAGATTGATAGATAGATAGATAGATAAATAGATAGAAAGATAGATAGATAGATAGATAGATAAATAGATAAATATATAGATAGATAGATATATAGATAGATAAATAGACAGACAGGCAGACAGATAGATAGATGGATAGTTAGATAGATAGATAGATAGATAGATAGATAGATAGATAGATAGATAGATAGATAGATAGATAGATAGATAGATTGACAGATAGATAGATAGATAGATAGATAGATAGATAGATAGATAGATAGATAGATAGATAGATAGATAGATAGATAGATAAGTTTCTTTATTGGCCACACAGGGCTGCACACAGATGGGACAAGTTATAAGGTAGAGCTTTTCTTTTGGGGGATGAAAAAAACAAGAAACAAAAAACAAAAGAAACAAAAAAAGTTGGCGTAGGTTTTCGATCAAAAGGGACCGTAAAAGAGAAAAAAAGAACAAAAAAGAAAAAAAGAAAAAAAGGAAAAGGAACAAAAGAAAAGAGAAATGAAAAAAAGAAGAAAAAAGGGGGGGGGGAAATGGGAAGGGGAAAAAAAACAAAAACGATCAATAGGGATCGTGTATCACAGTGTTATGATGTATGGTGTAAAGGGAAAAGCAAGTAAGGTTTATCCGTGGGAAGAAAAGCCTACGAAAAAGATCACGGTAACCTTGGTCAATATTGTTATATGTTACCACATTTGTTTGCAAGTGGGTAACCCTCTGTTTTCAATTTTTGGGTTCATAGGATTATGCTCAAGGTGGCTTCGTCATTCATACGTGCTATCCTTGCTACATTCATCCATCTTTTTTAAAACATTCGTTAGACACAACTTGCCTCTCTACTCTCACTTTCCTTTTCAAGTGGTACTTGAAGAAGTTGATGAGAGATTGACCAGAGAGGAAAGTGTTTGTCTCCAATCCTTTCAGACGCGTCCACCAGATACATTCTTTCGCCATAGCCATAAGAATTATGAAACTAGCTCTTCCTTCCCGTTTGAAGGAAGGAGGAGTGACAATATTGACGATAGACTCAGCTGATAAACCGACTCGTCCCACTCGTGACAGCAGTTGTTCGACATAAGCCCACAGGTCGGAAATTGTTGGACACTGCACGAGTGCGTGCAAAACGGTTTCGTCGCTCAGGCCGCATCTCTGGCAGGTCGGCCCCGTGTTTCTCGAGCCGTGTCTGTAGAGCTTATCCCGAACGGGTAGCGCTTCTCGGTAGCACTGCCAGGCCAGGGATCTCTGGAAGTTGTCCATGGGCCCTGTGCCGAAAGTCGTCCCGAACAGGCGGGTCAGGTACTCCTCGACGACGTCCAGGTTCGCCCCGAGCTCGTCGTCGTACCTCCCCTCCACTAATCCCCTATAGAATGCTTTAGTTGTGATGAAGTCACTCAAGGTCGACCCAGGACGGCAGAGTTGCTTGAGAGCCACGTGACACTCGCCCTTCCTCAACCTCTTTTTGATCCAAGACTGCAGTTCGGTCATGGAGACGAGCTGCGGGAAAGCGTGCCTCACAAACGGCGACCGCACCTGTTCACCGTCGTCTACGAAGAGCTTGAGATGTCGCAGTCTCAGCGCTTGTCTGCGCATCATCAACCACGTCATGCCCAGATAGATAGATAGATAGATAGATAGATAGATAGATAGATAGATAGATAGATAGATAGATAGATAGATAGAAAGATAGATAGATAAATATAGATAGATAGATCCATTTAAAGATGATGATTAATTCATGCGTTCCTTGGCCGGAACGAAATACTCAAACGATTTTAGTGTTAGTGGTTAAGTAATCCAATGACACATGTGCTCTTAAAATACTCGTCAGGAAAAACTAATATGAAATCCAATTCCTTTCGGAAGACATGTTGAATCTGGTAGAAAACACTGATACAACTGACGGCATGTTGAGATCGAACTCAGAATTTCATTATAGCAGAAATTGAGCTCATATGATAATAATACCTTGCCAACGGATGCTGAAACCTTTGTCTAAATAAGCAGAAAATATCTGGTATAGATTATCGTGATTAAATTACAGGGATCTTTTCGGTGTGAACGGCAGTTTTTTTTCTAGCGATGTCATATGAAATTGTCACCCATAATTATGACCCTAGAATCGATCTATTGCATTTCAATCTCTTTTAGGGTTAGGGTTAGTTAGTGTTAGTTAGGGTTAGGGTTAGGGTTAGAGTTAGGGGTAGGGGTGGAGGAAGGGTATCTTTTTTTTCTCCACAAATGTAAATAAACCCAATCTGTTTCTTAATCAAGGGGCATATTCATACGGCACAGAATGCATTTTTAGTTACCTAGAAATTATGTTAAACACTGCCGTTCAAACCGAAAAGATCCAATTACTGCAGCCAACTGTTAGAATGCGAACATGATAATATACAAATGCGAAATTTGTACCTGTGCATCACATATATTCATTCAGAGGAGAAAATGAAGTGCTATCCATATATAGTTACGTTTTTTATAGAGTGCTCATACACGCACATAGACACACAAGTGTCACACTGTTAAATCTTCTACAAAATCCGCTGTCCTACTTACCTTCGACCAACTATTTGTATATTTCTAAAAACACACCTACATCGATATTATAAATAATTTACACACATAAATATATTTATACATACATAAAAACAGACACACACACATACACACAAATGCACATATATACACACACATACACACACACACTCACATATTTATATATATATATATATATACACACACAAAAGAGAGAGAGAAAGAGACAATATAAAACATTTACGCACAATACACAGAAATACATACACATATATATGTATATTATATATAGGCATTAGACGTACAACGCGTCTTATTGAGAAAGGGTTTCTATTCAATTATATAATTTGATATTCACAGACTGCAACACATGTGATGCATAGAGAGTTATAATTATATTCTTCACACTATACATTTATAAACTTATATTTGCAGTGTATGTTCATACAAATATATACACATCTGACCGACATTCATGCACGCCTACTTTTAGATTATACAACGTTTTGTTTTCGACGTATCCCTCACACACACACACACATACACACACATATACACATACACACACACACAAACACACACGCGTACGCACAAGTACATAGACACGCAATCAGGCCTACAAGTCTTGTTTAGATAAACTCGTGCTAACGTATTCAAGAGGGTGTATGTGTGTATGAGTAAGCGTGTGCGTTGTGTGTATGATGTATGTACGTATGTATGCATGTATGTATGCTTTATGTAATATACAAGCTGACCTTTGACGGTTCACTCCCAGTTGGATAGTTCGTAGCATATCTATTGTAGTATGATATAATGAGTTAAATTGCTGGCGGTGTTTATGGTTATTGTAGTTGTCGTCGATGGAGGTCATGGTGGTAGCGCCACTCCTGTTGCTTTAGTCGTGTTAGATTTTAAATTTCTGTAAGAGTAGTAGAATTGTTCTATCCTTTGTGATGGTGTGGGCACAGGTCGGTCTAGTGGTTATGGAGTTACACTCATGATCACAAGATCCTGGGTTCGATTCCCGGAATGGACGGTTCGTTGTGCTCTTGTGGAAAACACTTCGATGAGGTTGTAATTCATAGTGTAATCGAAAGTAATATATCACTAATAGTACATGAAATAAATTAAATGAATAAAGAAGCACGAGTGGCTGTGTGGTAAGTAGCTTGTTTACCAACCACATGGTTCCGGGTTCACTATCACTGCGTGGCACCTTGGGCAAGTGTCTTCTACTATAGCCTCGGGCCGACCAAAGACTTGTGAGTGGATTTGGTGGACGGAAACTGAAAGAAGCCCGTCCCTCTCCCCTCCTTCTCCTCTCCCCCTCTCACTCTCCCCACAACCCCCACTCTACCCCAACCACCAGCGGAACCCACACCCCACATGGGCTTTCTCCACTCTGGCCCCCCACCTCCCCACAACATCACACCACACTACACTACACCATACAACGTTACACAACTCATCACAACACATCACCCACAGCACACCGCCCACATTACACATCACATCACAACACACCACCCACAGCACACCGCCCATATACCCGTCCCCACATCTTTACACCTACACATACATACATATATCAAATCACAACACACCACCCACACACCATCCCCATATCTCCACATCCACACATACATACACACGTTCAAACCACCAGCCCTCTTTCACACATACATACTCTCTTATACACACACGCACCTTTATGTTGGTGCGAAACCACTTGACCCTGTTATCTCCCCTACTATCCCTCTAGCGTCTAACGTCTGACCTCTGATCTCTGACTTCTGCCTGAAATCAGAACGCCATGTTGGACCATTAGCTCCTAAACGCATTTTTTTCTCTCCTTGTTTCTCTCCTTGTTTCACTCCTTGTTTCTTTTCTGTGTATCTTTCTGTCGAAGAGCGTAGGCTCGAAACGTAGAAGAGTTGTTTTATTTCTATTCCTGAGCGCCATACTAATACAATTATTTGTTTGTACTCCACCTGCCTTCGTCTTTTGTTTATTTTCGTAAACCTTCCCGTTATATATATATACTAGCAGTATCGCCCGGCGTTGCTCGGGTTGTAAGGGAAATAACTATATAAGCATTTTTAGAGAGTTATAGCCAAAAAATAGCAAAAAATGCATTAAAGATTGAAAAAAAATTAAGGTAATTTTTTTTAAAAAATCGTTGACACATCGTAGATACTTTTAGAGAGTTACTTCCCTTATATAAAAGCGAAAAAAATGCATTAAAATGGAAAAATATGATGGTAAATTTTTTTTTAAATCGTAGACTCATCGTAGACGCGTGCTAATACCCAGAAGGGCTCGATATGAATCACGACTATAAGATACCAGCTTTTGGTTAAACTGCACCGCAAAATGTGGGAGTAGTTACGAATCTAAATCGAAGGGGACAGACACACAACTTCACTCTTATATAAAGATGCTTTTTTTTCAGTCATAGAGTTAGATTTATGAAGGTCTTCAGTAGAAAATCCTTCGAATTCTGACTCGCTGCTTGATATAATGAAATTCGTATCCATTTTTTGTCAGAATTACAAATTTTGAAAACACAATAGGAACAAATTTCGGAAAAAAGTCTCCCATAATTCACGGAATTAAAATTACACTTCGATTGTACAAAACTGTATTTGAAGTGTTTACGAAGTATAATACGTGTTTTCACGAATGTACTAAAGAGATTTACTATGATATTCTCATTTAAGTATGAATAGGTAAATTCGGGCGGTTTGGTAACGAAAGGGTTTATATAAGTGTCGTCTGTTTATACATAAACACTGTTTCATACTTTGAGTTTAGTCTTCCTCAAATCACTCTGTCGCTAATTTACTCTCTTCCAAGAACATTTTCACTCACTCTTATCTGTTAGCTTCCCATACATTTTACTCATGTATCTATCAGCGTGATAGACAGAAACAAATATTACATCTAGTTTCACTTTATTCGTTGCACACTGAGTGTGTGCGTTTGCGTGTGCTGTAAACCAGACTAAGAAAAGCATTTGACATACACACCAGAATGTGAGTTTTCTGTAAATTTTGCTAAATTGGAGTTTAAATTTTAAAAACTGGACCTGGCATGACCCGATGCATTCTACTCTTAAAAATGCTAGGTAAATTGTAATTGAAGAAATCCTATATTGTAGATTTCTATAACTTACAAAGGGAGGCAGATAAAATCTGCCTTTTATAATAAGATATATATATATATTATATATATATATATATATATATATATATATATTAAGGTATGTAGAAAAATACAACATGGACAAGAACGTATAACTCATAGAAGACGATTGTGTATATGTATGTATGTGTGTGTTTGTGTTTGTCCTCCCAACATCGCTTGACATACATACATACATACATACATAAGTACAGTGAATAAAGTTAATAAATAATCTTTATTTATCCATATAAAACTGAAGTAGAAATTTGACGTTGCTTTAAATTATAACCGAATAGTAGTGACTTGTAAATATTTTACACGCAAAATGTCATTAAAATCCAACAAAATCATACTATTCATCATCTTGATTACTGAATATCTCTGCTAAATTATCAGAATGAATATCATAATACGGCTGCCTCCTCCACATCGCTATCCGTAATTATGGGTTCCGTATCATCTGTGAATTCTTCATCCACCGTTCCACAGATATTCATTGTTTTGAAATGCATCTGAATGCATTTGAAATTGCGTATTTTTTTTATGATTTGATAATGACATCAGCTCTTATTTCTTCCTATAAATTAACGATTCGTACATTGATCGAGGGCAGCTACGGAGACCTCTTATGGGTTCCATCCGCCGTTTGGATCAGTAACTTTCTCTCTGATCTCAATATTGTGGTATGCCCCCATCTCTCTCTCCTAACCTTCTCTCTCCTTCCTCTCTCTCTCTCTCTCTCCCTCTCTGCACCACAGCATACCAACTCTGTCGTGCACAAAGGCTCGATTTTATCCCACAGTGACAAGTGCAACGACAACCACTCCTATCTAAATGCTGCCAGTTTCATTCATCCGTGGCCTTCTATACCCAAGCATCCTTTAAATGCAACCAAGACGCCTCCTGCTAATTCTGTACTGAATCTTTCATGAATCGAGATCACAAAGCCTCTCTCAATGACATAATGCTAATCTTGCCTCTTTCAACACTGGAAAGAGGTATTCATTGCTAACGCCAAGAGGATATTAACTCACCTCTCCTCTAAATATAAATCGTTCGCAACTACAGCCTTCACAATATTTCAAATTCCAAGGATTTCTCCCGGAGCACACACAACCTCATCTTCTGAGGCAACTCAAAACTCACAAAATATATTCTGAACCAAAACATACGTAAGATACCATCAACAACTAACGTTCGACAACTGAGTACAGCTCCTAGTCAAGAGACAGTTGTGCTCCATTATAGACATACAAAACATCTAATAAACGGCTCCACAGCACACTTGCATGAAGTCATTCACGAATATATTCCAATCAATGGCTAATAAACATGTCTCCTTTCTCTGCCTTTTCCACCGCTACCTCAATTAGGTACTGGCTAGTCTCATTTCGCCTCCGCTCAATCTCTTTTCTTTCACTCATCGTCCTTTCCTCGTCATCCATATTGTGTCCATTCCTCTTGTCTCTGCACAACCACTCGGTACTCAAAACACCAGTACTTTAGAAATACCGTTGTGCACGTTTTTTCCTCTTCAAGTGACAAAACAAGAGTATGAATTCCCTCGGTATCGGAGAACCTGCTGAAATCATGTTCAAAGACCCTTCCCTCAGATCAAACCAATAACAAAAGAGATTTACTATATTATAGTTCATACATTACACGGCATGTCTGTCCTCGATGATAAGAAGAAAAATGCCTTCAATATTCGTAAGAATATTTCAAGTTATGTTTTGTTGCTTCGATCAATACTAATGTGTAACAATATCAATGTGTTTGATATGTGAGAAGTCATTTGCGAATGCAATCCACCTTGAGTAAATACATCATGATACGAAAACAACTGTATCAAATTTATTCATCATCTCATTCTGACGCTAATGGAATAATCAATACCTCTTATTCTTTAACACAGCAAAAAGAGATGGATGTTGCATACGATTAGATACAAAACAACCATACAACTCGTAAGGAGCACCACTGAAACTGTTACGGAACGGGTTTTGAACCGGTTCATACGGTTACATTTCTGAGTAAAAATACAGCGCAGTAATATATTGATGAGAGGTTAAAACACTGAAAGGCAAAGTATTAATGAGATACCAAAGTATTGTACAACCTCTATGTATTGGTAAGATAATATTAATTTCAGTACATCAAGAGTGCAAACTTTTCGTGTGTTAGTATGAGAGGCTCACCAATGGAGGAGTTCTTAAGCAGATCAGTCCGAAAATGTCGCTAGAAGCTAGGATCACCAAGCATAGATTAGCATATCTCGGTCATATTATGCGTAGAAATTCCCCTGAGAAGGATATCATGCTCGGAATGGTCAGTGGCAAGAGAGGAAGAGGCCGAGCAAGAACCCGCTGGCTTGACACCATCAAGAGTGATACCGGAATGGACATAGCCAATCTGTATGATTTGTAATTTTGTCACAAGATGTTGTCTGTGCTATACACACTGCATATATGAGGAACTATTTTTCTTCAATAAAAACTAAAATTCCCCTGAGAAGGATATCATGCTCAGAATGGTCAGTGGCAAGAGAGGAAGAGGCCAACCAAGAACCCGCTGGCTTGACACCATCAAGAGTGATACCGGAATGGACATAGCCAATCTGAAAGAAGCGGCCCAGGATAGAACTGACTGGAGGACACTGATCCAACGAGTAACCGAGAGGCGACTTCGACTGAGCGGATAGATAGATAGAGTGATATAACAGTTTGAAGGTTTATTTTCTGAGTAAGCTGCTGTAGTCTTCCTTAAAATTCTATGTCGATAAATTTCAATTTGCCAACATTCTTAAATTTTCTCGAAAGACAAGACGATTTTCTTGTGTTTAGATGAAAAATATATCAAAATAGGTACATGTCAGGAATGGTTGGTATAGAAGATTTTTAGTTTTTATTGAAGAAAAATAGTTCCTCATATATGCAGTGTGTATAGCACAGACAACGTCTTGTGGCAAAATTACAAATCATACAGTAGAGAACAGTATGATGTTTGGAAAATATGCGTCAAATCTATAAAAACCGTTAAGAGCAAATCCACCTAGCTATCGATGTCTTGCATTTTTATGTGATACAAATGAAAGATTTCAAACAGCTTCTTTGAAGTAAGGTAGTTATTTGAAGGAGATAGCTTACTAATGTTTTTTTTTCTTTCTTTAAATTTCATGTAACTTTAGAGTTCCTTAATGATGTGGATCCAACAACTGGTAATGAACTGTAGCTGTATAAATAATCATTGATTTTATGTAACAAACTTATTTTGTTATGCAATTATGTGTACAAACAAGTGCAAAAGGTTCGGGTTTGAAGTCTTATTTTGGGATTTCAAATAATGATTAACTGAAATATTTTCTAAGATAACAGGGATTTCAATATAACTCAAAATCATAAAGAATGAAACAAGAACCAAATAAACATATTTGAGAAACAACATACATCTGTGTACATCAACGTTGTGAATTGCAAGAAAGTCATTAGATATGCATTTGAGCATCTTGAGAATATGGAGATTTATGACTAGATTGCTTCTCTATCGTATGCTGCATCAGAAAAAGAAGATAACGTGATAAAAATGAAGAAATTGATTGAAATAAACGTGAATATCGAGGTAAAATTATTATTTTAAAGGACTCTTAAATAATAAAAAACTACAACCAAATAACTAAATACTATGGAAATGATGATCCGTTTTTCCTTGCATTTCCAATTTTTTGTTAGTCAAAATTCGACTGTGATAAATGTTCTGTTTATTATAAGTAAACAGACCTAATATCAGTGCATATAAATTTTCTATCACCAAATCTGACACTCATTGTAATATTTATGCATTTATTAAGGCGGCGAGCTGGCAGAACCGTTAGCACACCGAGTAAATTGTAATCGACTTACCCCTCACCTGAAATTGCTGGCCTTGTGCCACAATTTGAAATCAATATTGCTAACATTAATGTAATCGAGCTAGTATTACTTACAGCATTACGATATTTAGTAGTTTCTTATTTCTTTACTGCCCACAAGCGGCTACACAAAGAGAGGACAAATAAGGACAGACAAACAGATTAAGTCGATTATATCGACCCCAGCGCGTAACTGGTACTTATTTAATCGACCCCGAAATGATGAAAGGCAAAGTCGACCTCGGCGGAATTTGAACTCAGAATGTAGCGGCAGATGAAATAACGCTAAGCGTTTCGCCCGGCATGCTAACGCTTCTGCCAGCTCGCCGCCTTAATTTACTAGTTTCTATTCTGCATTTAGTAGTTTAAATTCCGGTATCAATAAACGAGAAATATGTGAAGGGTATTTTATTTCACGAAATAAAATATATTTACTGGAAGATTAAACTTGTTTGGCTCTTTCAGAGTTTGTTAATTCTTTTGACTTCGTGTTGGGCATACGGCACTAACAAGTGATTTCCATTCGTCTCGATATTTGGCAACGAATTGCAGTTATCACAAGATGTAGTTGCCTGCTGGTGCTTCAACTTCTGTGAACTTTCTCCATCATGCTTTTGGTCTGCCACACTTTCATCTCTCTAAGGCTGTCCATAGGCGAGATCGCCTCGTCAGGTTCGAAACAGATTTCCGTGGGGCGTCTCCCACTGAACCCACTTCCTTCTCTTGATCTAGGTTTTCATATTCTGCCGGTTCCTCTTTTCTGAATAGGATTTGTTTGTGAGTTTCCGGATTTTGTAGAGTAAGACAAAAGCGTACTTTTGCTATGCTTTGTGTGTGTGTGTGTGTGTGTGTGTTTCTGTGTGTATGTGTGTGTGTGTGCGTGCGTGTGTGTGTGTGTGTATGTGTATGTGTGTGTGTGTGTGAAGCACAATCAGTTATCAATGTTTATGAGCCACAGAATATGGGCCAATTACGTTTGAAACCACACATATGTTGCATTGCTTATAAATAAGTTAGATATCATTTGGAGGATAAAGCCGTATGCTACTGGTACTATTATGTATTTTCCAGCCCGCTGTAAAATAAATGATCTCCCTTTAGGAAAAAACCTGATGGAATTAAAAAACGGTATGAACCTCACCATTAAAGAAGCCGATAAAGGAAGTGCGGTAGTCCTGATGGACTCAGAATATTCTAAAACTTTAATACTCTCCATGTTGAAAACAATATTTACTATGAGAAGATTGAGCGCTATAACTCACAGAAATATGGTACCTCATTTGATTGCTATTTAAAGGAGAACTGAAGAGGTACTTAGAGGATTGATTTATACTTTGGAAAGATGGACAAACTCCTCGATTTCAAAATAATGCTCAACAATACCAATAGCAACATGCAATTCTCCATGGAACACAGTAATAAACAACTTCCTTTTCTTGACATCCTAATTAAAATAGTCAATAATCACATCGAAATAGATATCTTTTATAAACTCACAGATTCAAAACAATACCTATTATTCAACTCAGGCCACCCCAAACACATAAAAATTAATATACCTTATAATGTAGAGAAAATAATCTGTACTATAGTTTCAGATGCCAATACTCGTGAACGAAGAATCAGGAGACATTACACAACATCATTACTAAATGACGGGATTAAACGAGCGAAGGAAATAGATATATAAACATTAAATGAAGGTAACCAAAATACTACACCAGGTCTAAAATACTCCCTACATCTCCACACACAATCCTAAAAACAATGAGGCCTTCAACATCATCATCCAAATCTACCCATTCTCACTGGAGTTAAAACAATGAACAAAATTCTAATCTCGCAGAACATTATCAAGAGTAAAATGCAACCGATATCATTGAAAAGTTGTTAACCAGCGCGAGACTATATCCATTAACAACGGAACCAAAAGTGTAAAAATGTGGGCGTCCTAAGTGTGGCACGTGCCCCCACCTTTTGGAGGGTACAGAGTTTCACTTCAGACAGGGTGAAATATTTAAGACAAAATCAAATTTCACCTATGCCTCTGGAAACTCAAGTTATGCTATTACCTGCTTAGGGTGCGGAAATCACTATATAGGTTAAACAGGAATGTCACTCCGACGAAGAACAATTCTTCACAAAGTACAAATCCGCTATCCACAATATAGACAGATACAGGTCAGTGAGCATACAAAAAGATGTGCTAGGAGCCTTAAACCGAACTCCTAATTATTCCCTTTTTTATCAATGTTCACAGAACACCTCAGTACAGCAGAGATTAAAGAGGCAACTTTCATTAATAAATATCATCAACAACTCAACATGAATACACAACTTAATACAGGACACTACTAACCTTACCAATACAAATAATTCCCACTAATCTCCATACATCCCATAGAGCATTCTTATTCCAGTATTTATATCCACCTTAACTGCATCTCTTCCAGAACAGCTTACCTCCCTTGCATGTAATCTTTTCACTCAGATACTATTAGACCCAAGAGCGTTTGGAAATCGGTGTTCATTCAAAGTCAGTGATCAGCTCTGGCGATACCGATATGATTTTAAAATTCTATATTGATTCATAATAATGAATTTTATACTTCATAATTCCACATCAAATAAACTAATTGTATGTATATATCTTTGCTTTTCTTAAAAAAGCTTTTATTTTTTATATCTAATGTGCATTTTCTCGATTTTCTTTTTACTTTTCCCCTATTTATACCACGTGTAGTCTTCTTTCTTTGAAACTTATCTCTATTATATATATTGTTATAAATGCATACATGTATTCAAATATGCATATGTACATATGAATGAATACGCATATGCGTGTGTGCGTGCATGTATGTGTGTGCATGTGTGCGTGTTGGCATGCGCGCATATCCGTCCAAGTGTATGTATGTGTGTGTGTGCGCGTGTGTGTATAGACGTGTGCGTGCGAGCCTATATACAGATACGTACACTCGCGTCAATGCACACATGCGCTCAAAACCTTATGAGAGCGTCTAGATACCCACATACAGAACTATATTCTTGCACATGCCGCCTCTACTTACTTCCCCAACAACCTAACTGATTTCCTGACCCCCTACGTGGTCTATTTCCTGTCCTCCATGTGGTCAATTTCCTGTTCACCATGCGGTATTTTCCAACTAACAGTTATCCATATACCAACATCAAACCACGACACCTCGTGACCTTCCTCGATCATTCGCAGTTCACTTTACGGTAATAACAATCAACTTCTGTCATTCGAATTCAAAATGGCTGACGACTAGCATCACGCTTGAAACTCAAGAGTACCAACGAATTTGAATCAAACTGTTATACCTGATTGTTGATCATAAACCTGTCTTCGTGTTTTGTTTTTCTGTAAATTTGAAATATATATATATATATAACAGCGGAAACTTTGTCTCCAAACCCCTCTTTTATCAAGTATCACTCACAAATCTAAAGCTATCTATAACTAAGTCATACACAACTCGAATATATTCCCACTAAACTCCATATAGATGTTAGACCTGAACTCTACACCATGACTTGGAAAATAGTGACTAAAGTACCTCAATTTAGACTCCATTGGCTAACAAAAATATAGAGAAATTAAACCCCAGAAACCTGAATTATGCATATTTAGGAATTCCAGAAGCAGTTATTCTTGAAGTAACATGTACGAGCGCATCCATTTCTAAAAGACGAACGTATCCGAATGGTTTTCTGAGTCCACAGCTAACAACAGCGTACACTTTACTTAATTTGACATTGCTAATCTTTACTTTTCTGAAATCTTTAGTCTTCACAAATATAATCGTATCGATTAGCAAATCCGGTATTAATAATACAAAACCGCTTGCGATAAAATCCATTTTGTTTTCGTTTTCTCGTTAAATTTTGTTATTTCAGCCTAAATATAAAGAGAAACGGCGATGAATATTTGATGCTACCATGACATATACGACATTGTTCAGTTGTACGAAATAGTAGAAATTTAATCTCATGCCTTTGGCGGCAAAAGTTTCTTTAGTAAGAGGAAGAATGTACAGAGACAATGAACTTATTACAAATGTAGTGTGGACATGAATTAGATAGATTTTGCAAAGAGCTAATAAAGTTTGAAATGGATATACATTGGATAATAATCCCACTATAGTTATATTGTAGACATTACTTTGAATTTAGAAGCAAATAAATTTAGTTCTCACCATGAATACAATGAAAGCTTATTCTGTGCAAATAACAATACTAACCATTTATCTAGCACATGTATTTCGTCGCTATCTTCAGAAGGAACCACATTTAACAGTACCTCTCATAATTACAACTTCATTACTCTGATCAGTGAATTATCAAAGAAAATGTATCTACCAGCCTCTAACATTCAAAATTATGAACGAAGGAGACAGAAATATATGTCACACGATCCAGAGTATAATGCAGGAGTGAGCATAAACATAACCGAAACTTCAGTAATTTAATTTCCCTTCACTTTCTAGAAAACTATAAATATAATAAAATCATTAATAAAACTTTGAAGGTTAGTTACGTAGCATGTAAAATGTGATAGCCTAATATAATTAATTCAGATTTTATGTCTAAATATCATTGCGACATATGAAATTATTACTTACATTAAATATCTAGCAAAGTTACCTGAAGATCGTAATAGATGGACAATTCTAGACCGCATCTATATGCTGGAATAAAACAACATAGTTTTAATACTCATCTTTATCAGTCCTGGTTGTCATTTTACCTTTGCAGGAAACGCAGTAGCTATTTGCCAGTTATTTTCAATTTGAGGGAGAGACAAGACTACGTAAAATAAATCCAGCTGTGTTGGATCTTTGACGTACAGAAGATCTGAATTTGTATCAGCTTGTAAACATGTTCCTAAGTATCAATTGTTTAATAACAATCACCAAACGAATAATTCTTCTCTACAATTAAGAAGCTCTTTGAAGTTGTTTGATATTGCAGCTGTTTTTACGTTTCTTGTTTCTGTTTCTGAAAAATTCCTCTTACAAAACAGTTATTTTTTCTTAAAATTCAGTACAACGAATAAAAATTGTATATCCCCTTTACTACTTACTGTATCAAATATACATTTAAAATTAGTGTCCACATACGCACAGTCTGTTCTCTACAGGCATATCCACACCCATTTTTTTCATTTATGTTCTCTTTTTTTATGCATAATTTATTTCCCACCCCCATCTCTTAATCTTTCCTCCCCAAATATTTTTTAATGTTGTGAGAGTCCAGACTAGAGGTGTTAATAATAAGATATCATCGCTTAATCAATTATATTTTTATTGCCACAACTCGGCATTCCGAGGAAGCCAGTTTACCGCATAGCAGTTTATACTGACACCTGCCACGACCACTTCGGGCTATTAAACTACTTACGCCAAGAAAACTGAACAGAATTATATTACACTGTCTTATTTAGGACAATGAATAATTTTACATTTTGTTTGATGACAGTTTTCTAAAACATATGGAAAACTATATATATATATATATATATATACATATATATACATACATATATACATACATACACACACACATACATGCATACATACATACATACACACATACATACATGCATAATTACATACATACAAACATACATACATACATACATACATACATGCATAAATACATACACTCATACATACATACATACATACATGCATACATACATTCATACATACATACATACATACATACATACATACATACATACATACATATGGGAAACGTTTTGAATATGCAAATGAATTTCCAATTCTATTATGCCGCCCACAGTGAAATGTTGACTGGTGAACCGGTTTTTCGAGGTTGTATCGAGCTGCACCGATGTAATGTAGGATAAATATAATAACAATAACAATAATCCTTCTTTGGAATTTATAAACACTTAATGCATCACAACAACCGTTTCGGCAAATCGCATGCCTTTTAAGATCACAGTTCGTATTCCTGGAATAATTACAACAAAGGGATAAGCATCCCCCTCTTGTACATCCGCTAATGTTATATCGCCTGAGAAAATGAATCCATGAAGATGATCAACCTGACGTCCACCGATACTATGGACTGCACAGTAATCATCCCAAGAATACGAACTGTGATTTTGAGATACATGTGATGTGTGGAAACGCGCGTAGCGAAGCGTTAAGTGCTTATAAATTCCATCCAAGGATCATTGTTATTGTGTACGGGTGTGTGTGATTGTGTGTAAGTGTGTGTGTATGTGTGAGTGCATCCCATAATTAATGTCCGGATTTTAAATAAGGAAAATGAGTGATCAAATCTTAAATGATAATCAATCTGAAAGAGCAAGGTCCGGGGAATAAGGTGGATGAGCAATTTTCTCCCAGCAAGGTTCTCGATCTTTCGTGACGTGCTCTTTGCAGTGTGGGGTTTTGCATTGTCCTGATGAAACACCACTCCTTTTCAATTCATTAAAGCAGACCTTTATTCTTTAAAGTAGCGTTCAAACGCTCTGATTTCTTACAGTAGATATGAGTATTGACTGTTGCGTAAGTAGGTAGCAACTCAAAATGGATCACTCCTTTGCAATCCCACCGAACAAAGAGAAAACCCTTCTTCGCAGGAAGTTCCTTTTTCGGCTTGATTGGGTCTTTCCTCCTTCACTAGGTCAATATCAAGGACGGTTAGCATTTTGTTAAAGGACCCGTTTTTCATTACCGGTTACCAGTTTGTCCGAAAAGGGTCAGATGAGTTCACGAGAATGAAGAGAAGAGCAGACGTCCACTTGAGATTTTCGGTTGGCATCAGACAAATCATGAGACTCCAATTTTCCGTGTCTTGGGACCTTTCCAAGCTGTTGAAGATGGCGGTGAACAGTTGTATCGCTTGAACGAAGCTTGCTTGCCAATTCATCAACTGAAGTTGCATTATCTTTTTCAAGTTCTGTCAAAAGGAGTTTGACATCAACCTCAGTTGGAAATCCTGGTATAAAACAATTGCAATGTCGCGTAGCTAATTCATATATTTCAAATAGTTTGCCCGTTATGTTGTTCAATAAATAAATAAAGAAGAGGGAAAGAAAGAAATGAATAATAAAAATTTGTGCATAATTACACACACATTATACATATATATACATACACACTTGTACATGCATGATTATGTATTCACATATGTGCGCGCGCACACAGAAGTATCCCAGGAAATACCACTATCACAAGTATGTGAATTTATACCACCTCCATTTGTAACTAGTTTCATTAGTTCTATCACACCAAACTCTCGGCCCTTGATTCACTCTATGCTTCTGATAAACATTAATATTAATATGTATATATCTTGCTCCAGCATGGTCACAGTCTAATGACTGAAACAAGTAAAGGATAAGAGGTATAAGATATATATTAATATTAATATATATATATATATATATATATATATATATATATATATATATATATATATATATAGAAATATTGAATTTCTAAATATCTCAGCGACAGGAGACGTTGTTTCCTAGGGCTAAATGGCGGTGGTGTAAATCCCTTACGGGACTGTCAGTTGAGCTGACAGTATACGACCACTATATATATATATATATATACATATCATTCTCTCTCTCTCTCTCTCTCTATATATATATATATATAATATATATATATATATCGATATGAATGTGTGTGTGCGCATGTATGTATGTACGTATGTGTATTAGGATAACTCTCCAATTTCAAATCCTGTACCAATCTTCAAACATTATTTGAAAATTTCAAGACGGCTTGAAAGAGGAGTTTCGTCTACATGTAGTTTATCATCATTAATAAAAGGTCAATAACCTGTAATGCATTTGACACAAATTAGCCGCTGCTGTTTAGTTACTAATATATAAGAATATATAATGTATAATTTCACCGAATTTGTTTGTTATAGTTAAATTTAGTCTCGAAATAAATTATTCATTTGTAAATATCGTATTATTATACTCGAAGCACACCTAGTTACATAATAGGTATATAGTAGTAGCTATAGTCATAGTCATACGAAAGATTGTTTACGACGTTGTTGCTGGTTAACCCAGTCCAGTATTAGTAAATCAGAGGTGTTTCAGACGAGAACAAGGATGTGTAATTTGAGGGAGATTTTGCCTGCGATTTCTAACAGAGGGAGTGGTATGTTACCTGTTAAAATCGTACAGTTTTGTTTTAATATTGCGTTAGCAACAGTTTAGTGTTAGTAGTGATTTTATTTATACAATTACCATATTAGCCACACACTAAGCCCCATTGGCTCTCCGCTGGACGTTTTGGTACGATGAATATATATATATTGATTGAAGTTACGTCATTTTTATCCTTTGTAAGACATGTTTTGTCTCACAACCCATCTCAGACAGCTACCAAGGCATTGATACCATTGTTTTAGGCGATGTATGTATATATGTATGTATGTATGTATGTATGCATTTATGTATGTATGTATGTATGTATGTATGTATGTATGTATATATGTATGAATGAATGTATGTATGTATGTATGCATTTATGTATGTATGTATGTATGTATGTATGTATGTATGTTTGTTTGTTTGTTCCTTCTCGAGCCATGCCTGGCTCATAAGGGCCGGTTTCCCGGTTTCCTTGGCGTATAGGTTCCCCACCTGGACGTGACGCCGGTCCGTCGCAGGTGAGCTGCAAGATGCAGGAAGAATGAGTGAGAGAAAGTTGTGGCGAAAGAGTCAGCAGAAGTTTTGCCATTACCTTCTGTCGGAGCCGCGTGGAGCTTACGTGTTTCGTTCATAAACACACACATCGCTCGGTCTGAGATTCAAACCCGCAATCCATCGACCGCAAGTCCGCTGCTCTAACCACTAGGCCATGTGCCTCCACTATATATGTATGTATGTATGGATGGATGGATTGATTGATAGGAAACGTTTTGGACTCCATCTCCCATCGGCCGAGAGAAAGGAGAAAGGCGTTAAGAAACACCTTCTACAATATATTGAGTCCCACTTCCTCCACACGGACCTTCAGATCGGCTTTAGTAAAGCCAGACCTACACGAGACGTACTCACATATGTCATTCTGCTGCCGCACTTCTTAGTGAAAACAATTTTGGTGCATTTGTCCTGAATCTTCTTTTCAAAATGACTACCAATAAACTTCATTCGTATGTTGTCTCTTACAACATAAGCTTTTTTTTTTTTCCTAGGTAACAATATTACAATCTATGTCACGGTTCTTTCTGACTTGATCAAATCGAGTGTTCCATTTCATCTCTAGTTTTCCCTAAAAGGGTTATATGCAACAAAACCCTATCTATCCTACATCAGCGACCTACATGTCAATATCAGCAACGTCCACGTCGAAGCCGACGGGAGCGAAATTTACTTTTCTTGGACCCTATTTACACAAAAATTATCTAAATGTAATTTTTATGTTATAATAGTAGTTCCTGCATTTGATTTATGTTAAGGCTACGCGTGACTGTGGAATACTCCACCACATACAATCTACTTCAGTGATTAGGTTATTCACTCCACCGAACAACTGGATACTGATCATCAATTCCATTTAATTTTGTTGTTGTGCTGGTGGTCGGGATATTGCTATAGTAGTAGTAGTAGTAGTAGTAGTAGTAGTAGTAGTAGTAGTAGTAGTAGCAACAGCAGCAGTAGCAGCAGCAGCAGCAGCAGCAGCAGCAGCAGCAGCAGTAGTAGTAGTAGTAGTAGTAGTAGTAGGGGTGGCGGCGGTGGTGCTGAAATCCGTACTCGTAAGTTTTATTTTGTAACACGGCGTTTACAGTAATCCCTCGACTATCGCGGGTGTTACGTTCCAAAACACCCCGCGGTAGGAGAAAATCCGCGAAGTAGAAACAGTAGTGTATTGTATATATATATATATATATATATATTTATAATTTGTATATATTTATTTTATTATAAATGCAAAACAACACCAGAGAGGAATCGACGTAAGCTTGAATTATAAACCGCGATAGGTAAACCGCGATAGGTGAGCCGCGATGTATTATGTTGTAGTACAAGTAAGTTTCCGTGTTTTATATACATCAAAAGTGGTGGCTCAGTAGAATCATTTGGTCCGTTAGAAAAATACTGTAAAACTTTTTCCCGGTTCCTTTCATTCCGAATTCAGATCTTGATATGGTCAAATTCTGGACTCGATAAAATAATATTGTACCTGGGTCGATTCAGCCGTAACCCAGATTCAGTATCCACCCTACATTTAGTTCTTTCATATTCACTCAAATAATCACTACATTGGGGCAACGCCAACAGTTTTGGATTAGCGTTGACGTCGATTCGAATCGATCCACTGCTAAATAAGTACAATGAATAGAAGTTGCGCGTGGAGATTGAACTCAGGACGTAACTAAATAAGGCATGACATTAAAAGTCGGATACTATAACATCCACCGTCTCCTAGAACATCATAAAGTTAAAACTAGTCAAGTACAAAATGGTCAGTTACACAGTAACCTGCTTGCTGCAATAGCAACTATTACCTACTCACTGAGCCTATTCTATAGTTAGGTTAAGTGAGCTAGTGATGGCTTAGTGTGGATGCTTTGTTTGTTATATGTTGCTGCTTTATGATAAACACAACGATGTTCTGGTTGTGGTTAATGCAAAAATGGTGTTACTATAGCTAGTTTTTTATTTTTTTTTGTTTTGTTTTTTGTTGTTGTTTTTTTTTTTTTTGTTGGCGACTTGCTTTCCTTTCTGAATATTTTATCTCTGACGAGTAAAACGTGATATATGGCAATTTACAATGTTCAAAGAACAGACAAAAGTGAAGCTGGGTGAAAATTGTTAGCAATGATATATTTTAAGGTATTTTCAGAACAAAACTCTGCCAATTCAATTTCAGTAGGTTTAGTACAACGAAAGATGTCTTGCGAAGATTTAGTATGAAATAATGTCCTCGTTAAAAACATAAAGAACTGATAACTCTTCAGCTTTTGCAGAACATTCAAGAATTAAGCTCCTCCTTAACAATGTAATTTACTGTTTTCGCTTAAGTAGTAATTAATCAGAAATCCAGAAACTTCAGTGAAAGACATATCAATTGTTTTCTTTTATTTCAAAAGAAAAGTTTATTTTCTTTCCCTAGAGTCTTTTAGACAACTCCAGACACACTAACGACAAAATCAATTGTTCATACATCATACTCGGTTTTTAGAACAAATTGAATTATTTAGAAACTTTCATTGCAGCAATGGAAATGTTCTAAGAGGCTTCTAGTTCACAACATTATGTTTAGACTATTTGGCTTAACCCTATGATTGATAAAACACTATAAATATACATTGTATCAGAATATCATAGAAAATATAATTACACAGCGGTCTGCAAAAACATTCAACGATTGATGTTTAAAAAAAATATCGTTCGCTTAGCATGATCAAAACCAAAATACAAACAAAATGACATTTAAAAAGAAAAAGGATAAATAATGTCTTCCTAAAGAGGTTCAGAACCTGATACAGATCGAAAAACCCATCCAACATTTTCATTTCAATGGATTTTACATCTACATAACATACCAACAAAAGATGAATGAAAGGAAAAAAAAACAACACAATAGAAACAAAACAGAGTACAGAGATAAGATTTCCACTCACAAAAAAAAACAAAAAAAAAATGAATTATGGGCATTTCATCACGTGCTGCTGCTATTACTAACATTATTATAGGCATGAACGAAGAAATTATGGGCGCTTTATATTCACCCATTCACAATTTATCAAATAGCAATCTCTTTTGCCAAGTCACAAAACCATCATTTGCAAGAAGAGGGGTTTCTAGTCGATCAGCGTGGCTCTTGTATAGTATTGATTTCTTCTGCTTAAACGTGAGCTCCTTTATTTATAGGTGAGAAGAAATGGGAAGATATAATAGCCATATCTTTGTTGGTAGCATTAGAAAGACTGGTAAAGTGAAATTGTTTCAACTGACAAACGAAACTGCTGTGAATAAGACTCCGTGCTAACTTGCATCTTAACTTCATGGTACTCGCCTTAGCTTTTGTATATAATTGATTACTGTTTTATCAACCACCAGCTGGGAATTCAACTTTTAAAAAATTGTGTGTCACATTTAAACATCTAAAATTTGGCACTTGTGTCAGTCTCGCTGTCTTTACTCTTAACGAATGAGGCCTTTGGGTTTTTAAATGTGGTAAATAGATATTAGACTGACCACATATTGACAAGAATATCTCTAAAGTGGATCAAAGTCTATACGGAAAACTCGAAACACCACTAAATTACCTCCACTCTGTGGGACTCATCTCATTTTCTGGACAAACCACATAATGCATAGATAACAGTACATCCTTGTTGATTATTTTAAGTTATTTGCTATTCTATATCTACTTTGTAAACAAAAAGTTGGCAAACTCTACAACACTAATAGCATCACTATTTTATATTTGGAAACAATCAATTTGATAAGTAAATGATTGTATTCTGAAGGAATGACTCTAGCTTAGTATCAGAAGATATTAATTTCTATTCTACTTAGCACGACTAGAATACTCTATGTGATACTGGATGAGAAATGAATTTGATCTTAGCAGGTGTGACTTTCTATTGATGAAGTCTCGAGGCAGATAATTCGCAGTATCAAATCACTTCTAAACTGTCATAGTAATTTAAGATTTCCGTTTAACTTTGTCTTTCATTTAGTTTCAATGACTACTCGCTACGACTAATGCCCTTGAAGACGACATCAATGTCAAACCATTCCATTACAAATTACAAAGATTTTCTGCAATAAATACAAAGTTTATTCAAATATTTTTTTGAGGTTCTGACCTTCAAGACCTACCACGTTAATATCGTGAAAATGAAGGCGGCGAGCTGGCAGAAACGGTAGCACGCCGGGCGAAATGCGTAGCCGTATTTCGTCTGCTGCTACGTTCTGAGTTCAAATTCCGCCGAGGTCCACTTTGCCTTTCATCCTTTCGGGGTCGATAAATTAAGTACCAGTCGCGCATTGGGGGTCGATGTAATCGACTTAATCTGTTTGTCTGTTCTTATTTGTCCCCTCTGCGTTTAGCCCCTTGTGGGTAGTAAAGAAATACATATCGTGAGATTGCGTGTCCCCGAGTCAATAGGATAACGAATATAAGGTGGAGGACAAGTCGTTCGAATCTTACCTTAGGTGCTTCATCATGTTCGTCGATAATACTCTTAATTCCGAGCAACCGGTTCCTGTTACCTATTAGCAGAGGCTTCGTTGTTATGGAACTATTGAATATTTCTATGGAAAATATCAAAGGACAGTGATCATCCCACGATAAGATATAATTCATATCCACTCAACCATAGAAGAGGCCAAACATTAGTAGCTAGGCATTTTTATCAACCATCATATGACATACTATATATATATTTCTAACATAAGGCGGTGAGCTAGCAGAAACATTAGCACGCCGGTCGAAATGCTTGGTGGTATTTCGTCTGCCGCGACGTTCTGAGTTCAAATTCCGCAGAGGTCGACTTTGCCTTTCATCATTTCGTGGTCGATTAAATAAGTACCAGTTACGCACTGGGGTCGATTTAATCGACTTAATCCGTTTGTCTGTTCTTGTTTGTCCTCTCTGTGTTTAGCCCCTTGAGGGTAGTAAAGAAATAGGTATTTCGTCTGCCGCTACGTTCTGAGTTCAAACCCTGCCGAGATCGACTTTGCCTTTTATCTTTTCCCGGTTGGTAAATCAAGTACCAGTTGTGTACAGGGGTCGATCTAATCGACTGGCCCCTCCCCCAAAATTTCGGGGGCCTTGTGCCTAGAGTAGAAGTGAATCGTTACCAGAATTTTACCATGCTTAATCGCATTTCATCTGCCTGTACGTTCTGAGTTCAAATTTCGCCGAGGTCGATTTTACTTTCATTCTTTCGGGATGGATAAAACAAGTACTGGTTGAGCAATAGGGTCGATGTGATCGACTAACCTCCTCCATCAATTTTTGCTGGCCTGTGCCAAAATTTGAAACTAATATATATCTCTAACACATAGGAGAACAAAATTACTTATCGATAATTCGTAATGTAATGCAATGTAACGATCCCTACTTTCACGTAGTCGTTTCCCATATTTCTATAATAAAGCTTCAATGGGTGTATTCTCTTTTATATTCACCAGAGTTTATTTCAAGAACAACCGACATAGTTTGCTCACCAGCAAAACGAAACTCTGACATTCATTATTCTCTACGGCCTTTTTTTCTGTATTTTCAATAACTTAAGTAAATATGATTAGAAAGACACAACTTAGGGCGCAAACACAGCTCTATCAGTAAGAAACTCCCTTTGTAACCAAATAGTTCCAGGTTCGTGCCCACTTTGTGATATCTTAGGTTTTCTGCACATTTTCCATTTCTATGTCTGTGTTATGCTTTTTTTCATTGTGACCCTTCTTCCTGTAACGCAATAATTCGACAAATACACGTTGAGATATTAAGAATCTAAAAGAAGTATTTTATGAACATTAGTGTTATACTTAGTGGTCAATATAATTGAGTAATCCCTGAATGATGGTGCCTTAGCATAGCCACAGTCAAATGACTGAAATTAGTAAAATGTATGTAGGGTAGGTCTACATACTCGCACATCGTACTCTTAAAGGAAACAAATCTCCCTCCAGTCAAACACCGCTCCCTCACACTAGAAAGGACATATTAGATACTTTAGTCCTAGACACATAGGAAAAAAGACAGGGTGGTTATGGCTGGAGTGATTTTGATTATAGGTTTGTTCAAAGCGTGATATGCGGCTTAAAAGCATTTCTTACCTTAACAAAAGTTCAGAAATATATTGGGTGAAGCGAAACATGTAGCTGAACGCGTATATCAGCATATTATTGAGACTTCTGCTATCGACCTCAGGGAATAGAAAAGCAATTATCGATACTAGTAAGACTGGGAATTTAGAAGCTGATATCGGAAAAATACTATTTCTAGTATTGTACTATTTCTGCTATTCTAACAGCATCAGAAATATTTTTGGTATCTTATGCATGAGATGGAGCCGGCATAGGAACTGTTACTCAGTCGCTCAATCTGATCGAATAAGCAATCAACTCACCTTCGAACTTCACCGTACCACATTAAAAATGGAGAGCAGTATACTTTATATATACCAGAGAAAATTATATTATATACATAACAGAGAAACGTATATAATAGACATTACAAACCAGGAAATTGACGTGAATAATGATATAGTTTTATATTTAAGTGATGAGGAATTATGTACATTATTGACATTTGAGGGATATTTGTCCTCATCTTGTTTCTTGCTAACACAACGTTTCGTCTGATATACCCTCCAGCCTTCATTAAGTGTCTCGGAGACATTTCGAACCTTGGTTCTCATTCCTAAGGTATTTTTCGATGTTATTATTATTATTATTATGTTTTTTCCTTCTTTCTTCAAATTTTCTTCCGTTTCTCGACGAGTGTTTTCCATACACCTAGGGCAGAGAAAGCTCATTGTATGCATTCCCAGATTACACGCGCAAATTCTATTATCATTATTATTATTATTATTATTATATTATTATTATTATTATTATTATTATTATTATTATTATTATTCAGATCACTGCTTGGAATCGAACTAGGAATTTGGAGGTTAGTAGCCCGCTCTCTTAACCACTACGCCATATGCCCGCGGGCATTTCCCCAAGACACCTAAAAAGAAGAGGACAACCCCATGACAAGATGAGGACAAATATCCATCAAATGTAAATAATGTAAATAATGTGAAAAATGATGTTTCAAACAAAGATCAAACGTGGTGCTACTGCTAAAAACAGACAACCGGCACAACACTGCGTGAAGAACACCTAGTGATTCCCATAAAATCCCTGATAGACACACCCCAGCCTCTGGTCCTTAGGGCTTATCTCTCCTCTTACAGTTTTTTTCTACTGTTATTTCGTTCCTACTACTCGGAGCTTGATAGGCTTATGCAACCTCTCTTCATACATTCCTGTTTCATTTGCAACTTTCCACCATTATTCTTGTAGCCAACTCACTGACCCTACACTAGTCACTACACCCAGTCCGTTTATGGAAGGTTGTTAGCGTGCGTGTTTGTGTACAATACGTATGGCTATTTCTGGCTAACCAAATTCTAGGCTTTTCTCACCAGTACAGCCTTCATTCTAAACCATTCATCTTTGTAAACGTAGTATCTTCTTTGATCTTTGACAGCTTAGACAGTTACCATCCTTTTTGTTTCCCTAGGCAGCCTGATTACAGGTATTCGTTTTTTTTTTCTTTCTTTCACTCATAAAGAAATAACATAATAACCTTCTTTTTCTTAACTGCTATACAAACAATGTGTTTGAAGAATTCTAACTATGAATTCGTAAAAATCCATTTTAAGCTGTTAACGACAACTTAGGTTTATACGTTTATGAAAAGTTATCTGATCGACAACGCACGCTGAGGAATATCATTCAAAAGTAACGGTTTGAAACAAATGTCTACTCATAGAATACATTGGAAAACGACTTATGAAAGCAAAAATTACTGGTTACTATAAGACATTTTCAAAAGATAGAATTCCCTGGAAATGGTCATTGCGCTATATGTAAAACTAAAGAACTTTCTTTCTATTCTCTCTTTTTCTAAATTTTTAGCGTTCTGTGTAGAAGTAAAAACAGATTCTGGGAATTTTCTCCCAAATGTCAGTTTTATTTTAGTGAAATATTTCACTTTATAAAATGTTTAATTAATAAGTCAGAAGCTATGTATGTTGCTGATTTCTAAAGAGAATATGAAATAGTGCTATGTATGATTACCAAGGATAGAAATTTGAAAAAAGTTCGTATTATGTAAGAAAAAGAATTAAATTTGTCAATTGTATGCATCTTGTTCGTTAAATTTCCTTTATTACAATTTAAAATTTCGAGTTATATTGTGATCATTATCTTCTTGTAATAATTATGAACTTCAGAGGGATCACAGGTGTGTGAAGAAGGTTATCTTGAGTTTATACACAGTTGGCGTAGGAGTGGCTGTGTGGTAAGAAGCTTGCTTACCAACCACATGGTTCCGGGTTCAGTCCCACCCCGTGCCACCTTAGGCAAGTGTCTTCTGCTATAGCCTCGGGCCGACCAAAGCCTTGTGAGTGGATTTGGTAGACGGAAACTGCAAGAAGCCCATCGTATATATGTATATATATATACATATATATATGTGTGCGTATGTATATATGTTTATCTGTCTGTGTTAGTCACCCCAACGTTGATTGACAACCGATGCTGGTGTGTCTACGTCCCCGTAACTTAGCGGTTCGGCAAAAGAGGTCGATAGAATAAGTACTAGGGTTACAAAAAATAAGTCCTGGGGTCGATTTGCTCGACTAAAGGCGGTGTTCTAGCATGGCCGTAGTCAAATGACTGAAACAAGTAAAAGAGTAAAGATATAAAATGATATACTTTCTGATTTCTTCTGTCCTTGGATATACATTCACTAAAATATTCAAACGTGTATAATATATGGAGAGAAAATCGGAGGACAAATGGTATTTCATATATATATATGAATTTATATGGAGTTCTAAGAATTGGTTAACCATCATACTATCCCATTCGAAATAGCTATACTTCAGTATGTATCTATCTACCT
This sequence comes from Octopus sinensis, assembly GCF_006345805.1. Classification (NCBI taxonomy): domain Eukaryota; kingdom Metazoa; phylum Mollusca; class Cephalopoda; order Octopoda; family Octopodidae; genus Octopus; species Octopus sinensis. The sequence goes on along the minus strand of NC_043011.1, from coordinate 15,335,648 downwards.
AACCATCTATCTATATGCATGTATGTATCTATTTGTGTATGTATGTGTGTATGTATGTATGTATATGCATGTATGTATTTATGTGTGTGTTTCTGTATGTATGTATGTATGTATCTATCTATCTCTCTCTCTTTATATATATATATATATATATATATATATAGATAGATAGATAGATAGATAGATAGATAGATAGATAGATAGATAGATAGATAGATAGATAGATGATAGATTGTCGCCATGATAGACCGTTAGCCACCATACACATTTTTTTCTCTCCTTGTTTCTCTCCTTGCTTTTTCTGTAGAAGAGCGTAGGCTCGAAACGTAAAAGACTTTTTCTATTCCTGAGCGTTATATTAATACATCTGTTTGTTTTGTACAAACAGATGTTTTGTGTATATACACACACACACACCACACACACACACACACATATATATATATATATATATATATATATATATAGATAGATAGATAGATAGATAGATAGATAGATAGATAGATAGATGATAGATAGATAGATAGATGATAGATTGTCGCCATGATAGACCGTTAGCCACCATACACATTTTTTTCTCTCTTGTTTCTCTCCTTGCTTTTTCTGTAGAAGAGCGTAGGCTCGAAACGTAAAAGACTTTTTCTATTCCTGAGCGTTATATTAATACATCTGTTTGTTTTGTACAAACAGATGTTTTGTGTATATACACACACACACACACACACACACACACACACACACACACACACACACACACATATATATATATATATATATATATATATATATATATATATCGTATAAAGGATCGTGGTAAGGCCAGAAGAATGCGAAGTAAAAGCCAAGCAAATCACAAGAAAACAAATATATGAATTAATGTAGACTTAGCTTGCATTCAATATTTCGGGGTTATGACGCCATCCTCAAGAAATTAACGAATGTTGCAGATGTGTGTGTGAGTTTGTGTGGAGTAGACATGCGCGGAAAATTGTTGCTATAGCAACCAGCTAGCTTCCTGTGACTCTTATTTGTTGTTGATATTTGGTTTCCTATATATGTGTGTGTTTATCTACGTATGTATATTTGTGTCTGTATGTTTTTGTTTCTGTGTTTATGTCTCCGAAAGTGTATGGAGAGGAGTGTATGAGTCGCATACAAGTGTACGATTGGTTCAGACGTTTCCAAGATCGCTGAAAAAATGTCGATATTGACGAACGTTCTAAGAGAGCCACAACCAGCACAACTGAGTAAAACACCGCAGATGTGTGCGCAGCAGAGAGGGAAAATTGTTGAATCACTATGTGTGAGTTATCAGGCGATGTGCAGATTAGTTACTGTTCAGTTCAGGCCATCATCACTGAAGATTTGGGCATGAGATGTGTGTCTGCCATTTTTACGCCAAAACTGAATTCAGCTGACACTCGGGTTTCACTTGCACATTTTCTGTCATTGTGTCAAGGACGATGAAAACTTCTTGAAAACTGTGCAAGTATCGCATGGTTTTAGCAAATTTGATGCAGATTCTCAGCTCAACTTTCTGTCATGGTCAATGTGACGATCATACGCTACACATGTTCCTTCCAAGCAGTACTGTAAACAGCCAAAGCTAGTTAGAACGTTAAAACAACGCACATGCACAGCAGAGTTTAAGGCCAATATGTACCAAGCGGCTTCACTCTGCATGCTTTAGCTTCGTTACTATGGCAACAGTCTGGATACTTATTGATCAGACTGCGTACGTATGTTTGTATGTATGTATATGAAAGCATCACTGATTAATAAATGCACAGTATAATCTTGTGAAACGTTGATTCTACACAACTGTGTTGTTAGTCATCGCATACGAAACGGGCTGTATCAACATAAGAGTTTAAACTAATACAAATGAAGAAATATGTTTCTATTATTGAAACCTGTGAACATAAAATTAATTATATAGAGAATAAGGATTGAATTTATCTCAATAATTTAATTTACTGGCATTTGATTAATGTCTATGTTTATTGAAAGCACGAAAAATTTAGAAACCTTTCCGATTTAAACTAAATTAAGTAAAATACTGACGGTATATAATAATATTGCATAAATATTAGTTGTCTTGCTTAAATTTCAGTTATGATTATTTATGCTTCTCTGGGAGAGAATTCTTGTCTTTAATTAAATAATCTATAACTGCTCCATTAATCAGGAAAATTACTTTTCGCGCCGCAAGCTATGAACGCGTTTAATTCATATAAAAATAAGCAGCAATGGCTAAGAAGATAATTGTATCATACATGTAGTAGTTTGATAATCGGTTCATAGTTTGTATATCCGCAGGGAGATCTACAGATAACAGCAATAAAACTCCGATACGCTTCTACACCTGACCAAAAGACGTAGGTTCACTTTATGATGAACGTTAAATATTTAAACACTTCTAAAATGAATTCTAATTCAGAGTTACGCCTACAAACATAAAATATTCATTTACACACAGAGACACGCGGACTGGCACACACACCTGCGGGCAGATATAGATATAGATAGAGAAACATATTGATAAGTATCAATATGTATGTGTGCATGCTTAAATACCCACAACCAGCAGATGTGGGCAAAACATCGCACACGTGCGTGCCGCGTGTGTTTGAGTAGAATTATGTAGAAAAATATATACTTATATCTATATCTATCTATCTATTTATCTATCTATCTATCTATCTATCTATCTATCTATCTATCTATCTATCTATCTATCTATCTATCTATCTATCTATCTATATATATATATATTATATATATGTATATATATATATATATATATATATATATTATATATATATATATATATTATATATATATATATATATATAAATGAACAAAACGCAATAGAGGACATTAAAACATTCGGACTGTTAGATGATACAAAGGCACACAAGAGAAACAACAATTAGAACGACTGGCAAAAAAAGACGGGTAATTCGTGCTTATATATATATATATGAACGTATGTATGTATGTATACATATATATATATATATATATATATATATATATATATATATATATATTATATATATATATATATATATATACTTTATGGGACATGCACACATATATTGATACTTATGTATAATAAGGGACGAAAAGGCAATCTATGCCTAGAGGAATTATACCAAACATTTATTCGAAAAATAAATTACTTTACACTAGACAAGACAGAAGTTTCATTTGCTTATATAAACCACGTTATTTTATTTAAAAATTTAAATAACACAATACATTAATTTATATAATTTCAATAAACTTTTTTTCTAAACATAACAATAATAACTATAATAATAAAAACACATATAAAGAAAAGAAGGAAAGAATTCAAATTATAAGGTTGTATAAAATATAAACTAAAATCACTTTACAACCATAATAAACTACAAGAATTAAAAATACAACAGACTACTTCTCTTTAATAACCACGTGGTTCTTGCTGCTTAGTAATTATCCATTACTACTATTAATAACCTTCACAAATTTCAAATAATGCAATCAGATCTGAAATCCATCAAAATACCCTATGATTATAAAGTATGTAGAATCAATAATAATTATTCTATAAGTAATCACTTTCCACCAAACCAAAAATTTCAGCAAACACTACTGCAGCTGCTTCTGAATTTTTCCCAAACAAACAGTTGAGAAAAACATCTCGTGGAAGTATGTCGTGATTAACTACGACTACTACAACCAAACCTAATGTTAACAGTAGCAGAGGAAAATTTCTCTTCGAAAAATGCCATACTTATATGCTCTGCAGAGATCTACTTATAATGCATAAATCGCCGCGTATGAATATGCACTAATATGTAGTTGGTGCAATCGAAACAGGTGTCGGAGTACTATTATGAATGAACTAACTGGAAATAAACGTAGGTTCACAAGCACGCAGAATTACACATCATATATATACAAATACACACGTGATTGCGTTCAGATGGAATACAAATTGGCGCAAAATGTACGTGAATATGGTAATTAAGAAACACTTCACAAATTGTCTCCCCGAGCTTTGAGAAATCGAGCATCGAACACAAATATTTGGAACGTTCACTTCAAACTCGGGAAGCTTGTCATGCTTTTTCCCGGCTTCGCTAAAACGATATGTCTTCATAAACTCTACTGCATATGTGTATGAATGAATATATATATATATTTATATATTAATAAATCAACAATTATTTTCGGGTAGTGCCCGGTATGGAAATATAACCATTATCGGTAGGAACTTTTTCAAAATGTTCTTTATATATGTATATAAAGGATAAGCAACAGGTTGCTTAGCCACATACCGAAAATTTAGAAATAACAGTCAATAATGGTTATATTTCCATACCGAGAACTACCCAGAAATAATTGTTGATTTTAAAATTAATAATTATTTACACTCATATTATTAATAATAGAATTATTCACTCCTTTATGACAAACCACAGTTCTCTTTCTGAGGAAATATTTTTGTAACACACATGGTAAATTTTGGAGGGGAAATAAGAATTCATTCGTCTATATAGATTTGACGAAGTCGGGAAGCATGAGGTATGTAAATAGCATTTGCAAATCTATCTAATGGAATGTTACGCTGAAGACGGGAATGAAATTCTATATAATTCTAACCCAGAAACGCGTCCGTAACTGATCGAAGACTTTGTTTTCGTTATTTTTCCTTCTTTTGCATGTGTGAGAGTTACATGTATATGTTATATGTGGAGTTATATTTGTGGAAAATAAAAATAAGCGGTATTTGACCGCTATTTCTAAATTTTCGATATGTGGCAAAGCAACCTGTTGCTTTCCCTTTATATATATACATATATATAATATATATATATATATATATATATAATATATATATATACACTTATATACGTTTCTGAAATTATGTTGCAAGATACCGGATGTGAAACCGTGTGTTGAAGCAGATAACGTTGTATTTCGGGAGGGTCATTTTTTTACTAAATATTCACACCCACTATATACTGGCTCTTCACTCGTTTATCGCTCTTCTTATTTTAACTTATGTCCATTGTCTGCAAATATTTCGTCACACAAGAATGGTCTAAACAAAGCAGGGGTACACACGAGGACGCAAAGTGTCGCTGAAGAGGTTACAGATATGTGACGAAAGATTTCAGGACAATGGACATGAGTTATGATAAGAACAGTAATAAACGAGGGAAGAACAATATATAATGCGTGTGTTTATTTGGCAATATAAAATAACCATCCCAAAATAAACCAATATAAATATGTGTGTGTGTGTGTGCGTGTGCGCGTGTGTGCGTGTGCGCGTGTGTGCGTGTGCGTGTGTGTGTATTATCTATGTATGTATTTGCACAATATCTTATAGTTGTTGAGTAAATCAATGTGACTGCAAAATATTTAGTCATTTTTGCGAACCATAATCCAGCGTTCTGCTGGTATTTCTTTTATCGGCCACGTAGATGATGAATTGCTAAGTTGACCATCGCCGAATTCGAACCTAGAACGCAAAGATGGACAAAACGCCGATAAGCATTTTGCCCGGCTCGCTAACGATTCTCCCAGCTCGTTGCCTTTCAAATGTTGATACAAGGCCAGCAATTTCGAAGAAAGAAGTACGTCGATTACATTAACCCCAGTACTCAACCGGTACTTATTTTATGACGGGGAGCTGGCAGAATCTTTAGCACGCGGGTCGAAGTGCTTAGCGGTATTTCGTCTGCCGTTTCGTTCTGAGTTCAAATTCTGCCGAGGTCGACTTTGCCTTTCATCCTTTCGGGGTCGATTAAATAAGTACCAGTTACGCACTGGGATCGATATAATCGACTTAATCCGTTTTTCTGTCCTTGTTTGTCCTCTCTGTCTTTAGCTCCTTGTGGGTAGTAAAGGAATAGGTACTTATTTTATGGACGCCGAAAGAGTAAAAGACGAAGTCGACCTCAGCGGAATTTGAACTGAGGACGTAAAGACAGTCGAAATGCCAAACACTTCGCCCGGCGAGCTAATTATTGTTTCAGCTTGCTTCTTATCTTTTAGCTTATAATATTATTTATCGTATGTAAATTCTGCCGAGGTCGACTTGCCCTTTTTTCCATCGAGGTCGGTAAAATAAGTAGTTGTCCTACCCCTGAAATTTTTGACCTTGTACCAAAATTTGAAACAAATATCAGTCATCAAATGAGTGTATACTGCTTCCAAATGAATTTACCGGTCTATCAAAATAACATTTAACGTGGGTAAAATTTTATTCCAATCTTCCAGCCAATGGGTGACACTTCTCACTAAGAAAGTGTTCTCCCTGAAAATTTTAGGCTTTCTTCTTTGTTTATTCATAACATACATTCTACTAATTGGCGATTTCAGTTATTTTTATGGCATTTTACCGATATTGATTTTTTCTCTGTTTTCTTTTTCTTTTTTTTTTTACTGTCTCATTATAATATTGCGATTTGAAAGACGAGTAGCGCCTTGAATGATAAGTGCTTTTGCTTTTGTTTCCTTATTTCTGTTTAGAATCCTCTTAATGATTTCAGTTGTGCATATCCAGGCAACATGCACTTGTGTAAAACACTATCCATTTATGCTTTCTAATCAAATATCGTACCTGTGGGTGTAAAGCTGATAAGGGTAGTTGTTGTATATAGCCAAGAGATGCAGAAGAATACATCAAACTAATCACACAGGTTTTAAAATGTGACGCTAAAAAAAAAAACTATTATCATGCGAACAAGATTCCCCGAGTGATATTTAATTGGATCATTAGACAATTATCATAAGTTTCGGGATCTAAACAACCACCAACGTAATTGATTACTAGCATTGGCATAAAGCCATAAATATAGTTAGGAATACACAACGAATGAAATTGATCTTGTTACATGTATATGCGTGTGTATGTGAGAGTGTGTATATGCATATCTATATATATATATATATATATATATATATATATAATATATATATATATACATAACAATTTAATAAATAAAACATATGCATACATACATATATGTACATACCTACATCTATATGTATATATACATGCATATATGGGTACAGGACACCGTTGTTGTCTTGTACTCTGTTTTTTCGTTGTTAAAAAAAGTCCGTTTCCTTGCTTTGTTTTTATGTTTTCGTTTCTCGTTGTGTTCTACGTTTTTTTTGTGGTGTTCTGTACCCATATATGCATGTATATATACATATAGATGTAGGTATGTATATATATGTATGTATACATATGTTTTATTTATTAAATTGTTATTATATGATTGAACGCACACGTCGTCGTCTTCTTCCAAGTAAATTTTATATATATGCATATATATATATACACACGCATATCTGTGTGTGCGGTCGCGTGTGTTCAAATAACCTAGTTTGGCAGCTACAGGAGGAAGAGGAGACTTAGTGTATATTATGTGTATCATTTATTTTGTCGAAACCGAATTTCTTTTTTCGCCATTCGATTTTCAGTCAAGAACTGCTTCTCTTTCGTTATTCGGGCTCGCTTGTTTTCCATTACATTTGAGGGAAGGATCTGTGATTATTGCTCTGGTTGGTTAGTTTCCTATTGTTGTCTTGTTCAGTTTCTTATTTTTCCTTTTCTTTGAGGGGGGGACTTTTCGATGGCTGCCTTGTTGTTTCATATTTTAATTTGATGTTTGTAATATATCACCATTGGTCCTCTTCCCTGTAGTTTATCATGGCGTTGCCTTGTTGTTTTGAGCGTTTCTCCCATTATGCTTCAGTCTTCAATCTATTTCTGATGTTCTATTTTCCATGTCGAGATGTACGGGATAAGAAACAACTGAATCATTTCGAGAAAAGTAATGGATAAGAAATGACTCCAATACTTAACTGTAACCATACAAAGAGGAAAAGAATCAAGACAATAAAATACCACAAAGCGAAACAACAGCAAAGGCCAACAATCACAATAAAACAAATAAGAAATTCACAGACAAAAAACCAGTAAGTAGAAGCCTTCGTGATTTCAACATCGGAACAGTTAAAGACTCAATTTACTATTTATACCGTTAGTAAATTTCATTGGTGCTCCTCAGATTCTCCTCCTTTACTACCGCAATCCAACAGTATTATTAACAAATACAAAGTGAAAAGGAAACGTAAATTAAATGACTTTTGTAATTTTCTAAAATCCCGAAGATAGAAATGTACTTCATGTTCAGAACTAAACCTCTTTGTTGTAAATTGAACAACGTATCTATATTTAGTAATACTTTTGTTTGGTTTTGTTTTTTCTGTTATCTTCAGCTCCCACGCAGAGACGCATTCTCCACATCTCAAATAGCACTCTGTTATGTTGCCTTAAACACAAAACGAATAGGTATTTTTACATTCCAAAATAGAATGACGAAAACAAACGTAAATTACAGAGTGAATATAATACTATCAACAATAACACCAACAACGTTAATAAGAGAAATAACATGTCAGAAATAATATGATAACGAAAAAAAAAAACACAAACGCCTTTTGTGAATTTTTATTTAAGTTTCGTATATAATTGTTTTTGCTTCTTTTTTCCTATTGCAGATAACTAACGATGGCTATAGAGGCGTATCCCTGTGTGAAGTCAGAGTAATTTGCCTTCGTTTATAAGCTAACACTTTGATAAACCGAAAACAAGAAAGTAAAGTATAAAGACGTTTATCTTGACACGACTAGCTGTCACAATTTCGCTTGCAATATAGATGTTAAAATGAGATACACACACATATATGTATGCATAAATATGTATGTATGTATATATAGGTATATATATATATACATATATATATATATATATATATATTTATATATATATATATATATATATATACATATATATACATATATATGTGTGTGTGTGCGCAAATGCGTGCTCGCGCGTGTGTGTTTGTAAAAAGAAGTCGTAGCTTGTGGTAATTGAGAATTAGTTGATGTCGAAATCAACATTATTTCGATTTCAGTATAAAGATGTAAGTTAAAATAAAATCATTTCTACAATAATGAAGATTTGCTAGAATTTCGTGTGATTTAGAAAGTTTCAATGCAACTAGATTCGTCATAACGTTTTACAGGTTGATACTGTTAAGGTGTTTAACTATATTATCCATTTCCCGCCAGCTATTCTGAAAATCAGAAATATCGACTGCACCAGTTTCTTACAACGATTATAATATACCAATTCACCATTACGCTTGTTCGAAGATATTAGTATTACAAAGAAATGGCTGGATGGGTTTATATGGTTTACAAAGAAATGGTTGGCTGTGGTATATATTGGTATATATAGGCGGCGAGCTGGCAGAAACGTTAGTGCGCCGGGCGAAATGCTTATCGGTATTTCGTCTGTCGTTACGTTCTGAGTTCAAATTCCGCCGAAGTCGACTTTGCCATTCATTCTTTCGAGGTCAATAAATTAAGTACCAGTTTCGCACTGGGGTCGATGTAATCGACTTAATCCGTTTGTCTGTCCTTGTTTGTCCCCTCTCTGTTTAGCCGCTTGTAGTAAAGAAATATATATATTTGTTGTGCATTCATGTAGATTTCAAAAATATTAAGTGGTTGACATAATATGGGACACAATTTAACATCGTCATCAATCCCTTGGGTACCTCTTGTGGATTCATTTCAATCTGATCTTTAGTCCGATCATAATTCCTCCTACAAGCCTCGAATGGAGTGAAAAGATTCAAGAACGCTGCTTTTCTTATGGTAAGTCCTTGAAAGACATAATAATGACGTGAATTAACTTCAACCACGAATGAAAATAAGCTGCAAGCTTCAGTTAACCATCTTAAAATCGTTAAAAGAATGAAATGAATTTAATAGCTTGGATAAGAGAAGACATTTAATATTTCGAACTGAACTCTTCATCAGACAGCAAATGATACAAAACTTGTTAACATTTTACCTCTCACCGACCAAAGACTAATTCAGAAAAGTTCAATTTCTCTTATAATATTTTTTCCACACTTCAAACCATTTATTATACCATACTGGGTGTAGCATCTTATCGCTACATTTAGCAGCATTTCCGTGTTAGAAAAAGTTTAGTCTCCTAGTTACTTAGTTCCTATATCGAAGGTGATGAATTGATCTTCAAGCATGTAGTTGATTGCGAGTACACGTCTAACCTGGGAGGTTTGGTGTTCTTGTTGGCCGCTACTGGAGCTTGAATTAATTGCGTCTTACTTTGGCAAATAATGCAAATATTTCAAACAGGATTAAAAATGCAATGCTCTGCATTTCGGACAGAAATCTTCGTCCATTAGTAAGTACTAAATTTCATTAATGGTAGTAAATAAAAGCAAAATGGATAGGAGATATGCACTGCATTATGTAGAAACTGCAGCAACAACTCATAGGTTTTTGCAAGCTCTTCTGAAACCATAGCAATGTCAGATAGAAACCCTTCCGTAATATCTCAGGGCTACAAACCTTTCACCCTCGCCTGTATTCTTCTCCAGAGTGGGACAGCGAGGATTAAATCATTTCTTGCCTGCGAAAGTGTTCCAACTGCGTTCTGTCAACCACATACACTTTGAGAATGTTGTAGCTTCAATGCATATTTTCTGGGCAGCTTCCTTCAGTTGTCTTGGTTCATGACAATTTTCTATATGAAATAGAGCGTCGACCTAAAATAGAAGGC